>NW_006799958.1:4123893-4169550 GCF_000485575.1 Poecilia formosa | reverse complement strand
TCGGTCATGTACTATTTTTATCCGTGAAATTACACTCATATTAACATCGGCTATTTAGTCGCATTTTATGTGGTTTAGCTAATATTTACCGTGAATCCAGATCCCATCACAAATTAAGCAGATAAATGTATCTACATCTAAGCGACTTCACTTAAATTAATGTCACTTCACCCGCTGGGGTCTGAACGCACTTCCTCCTGGTAAGAGGTCTTGTGAGAAATTCTGTTCCCCTGTGAAAATCTGTTCCCCCTGTGTCGGGAGCGCGCATTGCAACCAGAGAAATGGATCAAGAGGTCTTGTCTGCAGAAAAATCCGCCGCATCCGCAGTGGTTGAGCAGCGGACTGCGCATGTTACAGTCTAATTAACTTTTGCACCGTCATTTATTTCAAGATAAACTGCCGGCTCTTCCAATGGATTAACACAACGTTCCATTCTCTTTAGGTTTCTCTGGTCTGTAATGGAGGCTTGAATTTCACGCGCCATTTCAACCAAAGGTTTGTAATGCGCTTCCTAACCAGACGCTCCAAAGCGTCCGGTCCATAACTCTTCAACACGCTGTCAGCTCCCGGTCAGAAAGACGCATTTAGTTCAGAGTCCATGAGGATTTCAGTTGCCTCTGAGACTAAATCTTTGCGTAAAGTCTATAATGTCTGCCCATGTGACTTGTTTTTATTATTTGTTTGCTTACCTTTAACACTGATTTAAATATTGTAATTTTTAAACTAAGCAGTAATTTTACATCCATGGAAACTCAAATGTAATATTTAAAACGTCAATACATAAAATCAGTTATTTAACAATATGAGGTGGTGTTTAATTTATTTTTAACATTGTATATTTATACATTTATGATAGGGCTGCCCAAGTCTAGTTTTCCAGAGCTACCATCTGCAACTTTAGATGCATTCCTTCTCTAACACACCTGGACCATTGACTCATTATAAACCTCTACAGAACTGAATGAGGGAAGTCAACCTTTATGTCTGGGGTGTGTTTTAGAAGGGATGCACTCCTGATTTGTGCCGTCAATGTGGCCCGTTGAGGGTGGCCAATATGCTGAAGTGGCCCTCGGTGAAATTGAGTTTGACACCCCTGATATAGAGCATAACACTATGCATATGTTAGATATTTTATTAGTAATTTCTTTCTACAGGTTTATTTTGTTATAAGTATTGCCATATTCAAACCTGCAATTTAGCAAAATATGTAAATCAGAGCTAGACCACCAGACACATTGTCTTTACAGAATTACACTATTAAAATTATAAACAAGGGCACAATGCAACCTTTAAGTGTACTGTGATCTATATAAAAAAAGAGCTGCCTGTTTGCTACACTTACAGTGGAGATAAAGATGGTCCATTCAGGAAAGCAGAGCTGCATCAAACTTTAACGTGGAACTGCAGACAAAAAAATAGCAAAAATTGAATTGTTAATGCATGTCACCATGAGAAAAGCCTACTGAGACCTACTGCCTACCAAAATTTGTGTCTTAGTGTATTTTGTAAGTACCTATATACATTTTCTTCAATCTTTCCTTTTCTTTTTTTCATCTCAGTTTCTATTCTTTTTCTTCATTGTCTCATCTTCTCTGTGTTGAGTGGAGGCTGATGTCTCTTATTTATTTCAGGCTCTTTTTTCCCCCAAACTGAATCTAAGACTATTATCCAAAATCTTCTTTTCCTTCATGGTGATTTAACTGTTTAAAAACAAACTTACAACTTTTAAGCATGTTTGCTATTTTGTTCTCTTCTGTTCACAGCAGCAGTTTTCTGTTGGTCATGTCTCGAAAAATGTCAATGACCTCACTGTGAATGATTGGCACATCTTTCTCAATTGCCAACAAAAGAAGGTCTGACAACCTATCCTCCTTGCATAAGCTGTGTAGTTTTGTTTTCACTAGCTTCAGTTTTGAGAAGGAACGCTCAACGGTTGCTGTAGACACTGGTAAGGTGGCATATGTTTTCAGTAGTCCAGTCATGTTGGGAAAAACCAGATCAGCATATTTTTCTTTGATGACAGACAGCATTGATGACACACTGAAAGATGAAAACTCCAAATATGATCTGTGAAAAACCTTCAGCTCCGTCTTCAATTTTTCTCGGTCATCAATTTCATAAAACTGGCAGAGCATCTTTAGTAGAGCTTGAAGTGCTTTTGGAGGAACTGTTGCATTGGTCCAGTTTTCTGGGACAGTAAGGCGGTGGAGGGCATTTAATATTTCCCAGGTAGCATTATCTCCTCCCTTAAACCATTTCTGAAGCTCTTGTGTAATGGAGTCTACAAAAACATAATATACCTGTGCACGGTAGGACTCCTTCGAGGTAGGGAAAACATGGTTATCAGAAGCACCTGTACCAACCGCAGTAAACTTTGCTGGCACTTTCCTCTTCCTTCTGAGTCCACTGACTTCTTCAGGGGGGTCAAGCCCCACAGATGCAGCCTTTTCTGTGGCTTTTTTATACATTTTGCCAAATTCTTCTTCTGATCTGCAACACTCCAGTATCTGTAGTACCCCTTCAACAATTTTGTAGGCTGCAGCCAGGTCCATATCTTTCTGCTGTAATGCATCTGATGCAACTGCAGTTACTTGGAAAATGGGGCAAGTAATTTCCAGACATAAGAATTCAAAATTGATATTCTTCAAAAGGATTGCTGCGTCACCTGCTGATGGATCAGGGAGGCTTTCCTGAGTCATATTCTCCAAGAACTTCATAACAGCGGGAAGGATCTTTTTGAGAGACTTCAGGGCTCTTTCTCAGCAGGCCCAACGAGTGTCAGACAACTTTTGTAGTTCAACTGGACGCTGATGTGGTTGCATTTCTTTCTGAACCTCTATAAATACAGTATGCCTTTTTGATGAGTTCCCAATGAAAGCGTAAAGTTTTTCAACCAAGTTGAAAAATGTGACAAAACATATATTTGATTTGGCACTTTCAACTAACACCAAATTAAGACAGTGTGCCTGACAGTGGACATACAAAGCCTTGGGATTGTGCCTGAGATTTCTTGCCTGAAGTCCCTTGTAGTGTCCTCTCATGTTAGCTGCTCCATCGTATCCCTGACCTCTGATGTTATCCATTTTTAGATTGTTTTCCTTCAGTACGTCCAGAACCAGATTTTCAAGGTCTTCTCCACTTGTGGATTGAATGTTGCACACCTGAATAAATCACTCCTTAATCTGCATGTTGTGCACGTATCTGACCACAAATGACACTTGTTCCATGTGTGAAACATCTGTGGTTTCGTCAATAAGAATGGAATACAGCTCATTTTCTTCTATTTCAGTTTTGATTGCACGTCTTATTGCTATACCTAATGCTTTTATTATGTCATTTTGTGTTCCGTTTGATAGTAGTGAGACCAGTGGTATTTTGTTACTTTCCAGTGTTTCTTTCAAACCATCCAGGTGCAATTTAATGACACTATCATACTTGCCGAATAACTCCACAAGCTCTAAAAAGTTGCCTCGATTTAGGCTTCCTGAAGTCTCATCATCTCCTCTAAATGACATGCCCTGTCTTGCCAAATAAATTGTAATGGAAATCAACCGAGATAAAATTTCTCTGTTCCTCTGCTTTTCTTTGTCTTTTGCAGCTTGTTATTGAAGGTTACCAGTTTCCAAAAATGCCTCCAGTGATTTTTTCTGAAAGGTGTTCCACTTTACCATGGCATACATATGGGACTCTGATGCACTGTGCTCTTTAATTTTCTGTAATGCTTTGTTCCATCTGTTTAATCCTATTGTCTTCCATGATTTGCGGAACATGTACTTTTCTTCATTCAAAAAAACACGACAGCTAAAACAAAACATGGAATTTAAACTGGGAGAATACTCCAGCCATGGGTTACTCTTATACCATTTATTCTGAAAAGACCTCCCTTCTTTATTTTTAGGAAATGACAGCTCTGGTTGGCATGGTCCTTGTTTTACACAATTTTGGATAAATGCTTCATCATATTTTATGTTGAACTTCAAGACATGTGCTGGGTCATTTGGGTGTGGAAGGTCCAGTAAGAATGTGAATGGCCTCTCTCTGACTTGTTGCTCCGCGTTTTCGTCCATAGTGTTTATTTCTGACTGTTGTCCCTCTCCTTGCCTGTCTTCCTGTGTTGTTGACTGCATTTTTGTCTCCTCCTCTGATCTATCACTTTCTTTCTGTCCATCTGAGAGCAAGAAACAAACTAATCATTATTCTACACCTAGATTTAGTACATCTTAGCATAAGAAAAACACAACCGATTCCCTGTAATATTAAATATATTGTTCACTACCAAAAACTACATGTTGATAATGGTAAGAACATTTTTTTTTGTTCTTACCTGCGGTACTCGTTCTGACACAGTTGGTCAACAGTCCACTACCTTTTGCTGCTTCTATCAATTCCTTTCTTTTTTGTTTCTGCAGTCTTTCTTTACGTGGCATCTTTGAACAGAAAAAAGCAAAACATAATGAATTATGATAAGAACACTGTATTAAACCACACTACCAATTCTTTACCCTTGTATTTAAACCAATGTTTTTCAGTCCAAAGCACAATATTAATTTCAGAGAAAAGGAGGCCTCTGCTATGGAGTTCAATATGTTTCACAATTCTCCATTAAAATAAAAACTAACCTCAATTAAATAAAATACAATTGTGATCAACACATTTTGAATTGAAACAATTTTTAAACAAAAGTTTTGCTTCATTTTTAAAATTAAAATCAGAGATTTATGTCTCATAAAGTGAGACATAAATCTTTTCTTGCTATTCTAAGTTTTTGTTCGTGATTCAAAGTTTTGCTTGCTTCTCACAAGACGTCGTGGGCAGGGCCGAAAATTGCAACAAAAGATTTCTGATGTGTGCAAATAAAAGTTTTAAGTTTTACAAATAACTTTTTAAGTTCACAAGACAAAAATTTGTTATTTCATTAAAAAAATTTAAATAAAATTTTTTGTTTAAAAAAAATCGTTATAATTCAAACCGTTTTGAAGGTGCTATTCTCCTTCAAGATACATTTACCTAATGCTAGAATAAATGCAATGTACATTATGCAGCAAAGAAAATTAGATAATCGGACATATATCCATCATGGAGATGACAGGTTTTGGATCGTCGATGTGGCCCTATCAGCAATAATGAAGAATGACCGCTATAATTAGCAATACAGGGAAGAAGCTTTAGTTATCTTGTTTTGCTAGCAAACTCGTTAGCTAACAGCTACCTAATAGGACAACAACAACAGCCTAATGTCTGTATAATAAAATACTGAATCGATAGATAAGAACAGTTTGTCCTTACTTTTCCTTCCTTCCTCCTCCGCGTTGAGCTCCGCAGTAAGCTACCTTGTCTCAATGACTGAGCGGGAGGCAGCTACGTCATGCGTCACGGGCAAAAGGTCATAGGTAACAGGTGACCGGAGAGCTTATTATGTTGTTTTTCTTGAAATAAAACAAAAAAAACTAATAATTTAGTACATGTCAGAAGAGGGCTTGGGAAAAAATAATAGTAATAATAATAATAAAAAAAAAAAAAAAAAAAAAAATTTGGACCCAAAGGGCACTTGGGGGCAAGGAGCAAAAAGGGCAGGTGCTCAAGCACCCCCAGGCCCCCCACTGTACGTGCCTGTTATTAGGAGTATGTAATTTCTGCTCCTCCTTAGCTCTTCAGATGTAAGATGTATTTCACAATATATACTACATATAGTTCATCTGCAAAGCTTCTTTAGGACTCTTCTGTTAGCTTCAGCATAGCTTCTGCCATAATTAAGAGTAAATGCAGACTTGCATAAATGACTCTTTATTAAATAATTATAAGATCAAGTCCCAGTTTGAAAAATAAGTCTGCCATTACATGCAACTGAATAATATTTTAGTAATTGATCAATTATTAGGTAAGACTTTTATGAGCAGTAGTTGTGAAATACTCTGTAAGTTTTCTTCAGTTTCTTAATTAAATAAATTCTTTTGATCAAACCTCTTCGTCTTAGTTTGAGTTCTACCAAACAGCATTAAGACAAAGTCCTTTTTTCCCTTCCATGTGCATTACTACCCAGATCTACTTAAAACATATTTCTCAAATTCTGATATTTGCTTTAATTTACTAAGTACTGAAACGTTTTCTGTTCTTACATACCTGCGGTTTTTTAAAAAAAATTTTCTGCTTGCCATCCTGACACAGCTGGAAATGTAAAAACAGAGGGAGTGGTTTTGGGACAGAGTGTTCCCTGTAGGAAGTTGTTATCTGACTGAGATGACGATGCAGTTTGAGGTTAGCTTCAGCTCTGTGGAGTCAGCCGGGTCTTCCTCACGTTTCAGAGTTGGGTTCGTTCTCTGCCTTCTCCCTCCTCCACACAAACGGTTCCCAAACACTTGAGGAACAAAAATTTATAGATTCCACGTCTTGTGACTCTCTAACACAGAGGTTCCCAAACTCCCACAGTTTGGGAACCTCTGTGAGACATTCTTAGAGACTGAGTTTCTAAGAATCCTCTTCCCCACCTCACAAACGTCGTTCAACCAGACAGCTATTTGTAAGCCATAGGGGGGGCCCAGGAGAAAAAGTTTGGGAACCACTGCTTCATTCTATAAGACTATAAGAAGTTCATTCTTATAGTCTACTAGAGCTCTGGTCAGATTGTCCAAAATCAAACTTCCAGACCTTTACTTCAATGTCATAGAATAGAAGTGAGTGTTTAGGATGATTTTAAAGTTCTCCAACCTTTCAGCAGATCTGAGGTAAAATATTCCAGACCAGATTCTTTTATGATTAAGGGCATGCAAATCTGAATATCATCTGCAAAACAATGAACTGGGATAAACAAATTTCCAGAAATAGAACTCATAAGCAGCATACACAATAAAAACTAAGCAAGTCCCAGAACAGAGCTTTGAGGAACTCCACATTAGACGAGCTGTATCAGCCACAAGCTTCAATGAATTTGAGATTTAATTGACCAACCAACACAAAGTGGTGCATAAAGGTAAAAGGATGCCATGAAACACACAATCATGTTCTGAGTTGGGGTTTTTTGTATTCACACAAGTTTATTTTTATTTTCCAACCTCGTGGATTGCAGCAATGTTGTGTTATCGGAGGAAATATGGTAGTTTATCAAATTTCTCAGCCTCTCGGTAAAGCGCCGAGGCGACAGACCGTGTGGTGAGAACTTTTCAACAGAAAAGTTCTCACCACAAGGTCTGCACCACATGAAACTGATTCAGAGATTGGTTGGTTTGCCAGCAGTCACAGCAGCAGATATGGGCTGTGGGGATAGAAGAGATTATTCTGAATTTTGGGAACTGCTGTGGTTTGTGATCATTATATTAATAGTAAAATGTGACCAAACAGCTGATTAATATCTTCTTTGAATCCTCAGCACTCAACAGCAAAAATAAATTTATCCTAAAAAAGGTTTGCTTTTTATTTAACATCACAAACCATTGTCATTTGGGACTACTTTTATATCTATTACATAGAATATTACATAATTTAATTTGCAGACATGAGGATATATTCACACCTGTTGAACTTTTTGCTCCGATTCCAGATTAAAGTCTTTGGTTGTGTCTCTGCAAATAGGAAAATTAAATTCTTCTCGTTGCATTTCACTCTTTCAAACCTTGCCAAAGATTCCTAGGTCTGGACTTTGACTGGGCCGCTTCAACACATGGGCTTGTTTTAGCCAAACCTTCGTGTGTTTAGGGTTGTTGAGTAGGCACCACTAAGACATAACATTAAGATAAACCCAATGTTTGTGGTTGTATAGTACGAAAATAATGAAAGATTCAAGGAGTTTGAACACATTTCTGAGTCACTGTACAGTGCAGCCTCAACTTTTCTCTCTAGGCGGTTTCACAATCAATCAATCAAACATTGCAACACACAACCAAAACATGTCATATTGGCCACATTGGGCGGCATTTCATAAGAGGTAATGACTGTTCTGACTCACTGGGTGGATGAGTGGGTCAGTGACTTGTGACCACAATGGCCTTGTTAATACAAATGTCCCAAAAAATGACCGAATCCCAACCGGTGATCGAATGGAAGAAAGTTTCTGAGTAAAAAGTGAAACTTCTTCAGGAAACAGAAGAATCCAGTTGTCCTGAATGATTGAGAATCTACGTCAACACTGTGTCACAGTGAGGAATACGTTTGATGAAATATAAAGTTAAGTGGAAAGTTTTATATTTTTAGGACCTAAATGAAAATAATTTCTATCAGTAACAGAAATAACAAAATCAGGCAAAAGAAAGATGTTTCCAAATCTGTTTATTTAAAAAAAACTGATTCTGCTTTAACTTTAACTTCAGGTTTGTGTGTGTGTCTGTTGATTTTTTTGTTAAAACATGTTTGTTTTTCATTCAGTAGAAAATCCAGAAATTTTACAAGTAGGAGCAGAAATACTTCATAATAAAATTACTGAAGTTAAAGTAGAAAGTACAACGTAATAAAAATATTCATAAAAGTAAATTTTTCCCGAAAAGTTCCTCAAGTAAATGTATTTGAGTAAATATAACTAGTTACAAACCAACTCTGTCTGTGAGACATTGAAGCTTTAAGATATCTGACAGACTGTAGTATTACACTAACATTTGAGGAGTTAAAGTAGAACTAAAATTAAATGAAGTCCTTCATCTTTATTCATTGTAGAGAATCCGTCCGTCATTTCAGTTTAATTTTCCATGTTCACATTTCAAAGCTCAGCGGTTTTAGATGATGGCAGATGAATCTCGTTTTCTGGCGGGTCGGACTGGCATCAGGTATCGCACTCTCTTCCAGAAGCGCGAGCTGCACTTGGAGGCTGCCCGTGAGCCCTTCGGCCACCTGATGGGGGCGCTCTGACGGATCAGGTGCTGCAGGCCTGGAGGAAGGTGCGAGTATCCTTGTGGCCCCATCTCTCCGAGCTGAATCAGAATCACACTCATCTCCCTCTGCACCAGCGCGTGGTGAAGCCCGACCTGGAGAATATTTAGACCTCGTTCAGTTGACCGGTTTAGAAAAACAAAAATATTTTATTATTATTTACGACGTGCTTGAGCCACAACCAGCCAGCGGTTCATAGATTCAAAAAGAGACCGTGGCCCTTGTAGACAACTTCACCTCAGAGGCAGCTGTTGCTATGGTAACACTATTTATCACGCTTTATATTTTTTTCTTTGGTGCATTACTCACATTGGTTTTGACATTTGCATAACAGTTAGTGTATTTTTAAAGCGGTACAAATTGCAAAATCTGAGTGATATTCTGCAAAAGCTCGTCACTCACAGTTCAGTCCTCAAGTTCAATAGTCCATGTCAATGACGGCGTCAGCGAAATGAAAAGTCCCGACGCCGTGACTATGAATCAGAGGGTCAAATGGCCTAAGCTGGACTTCAGAATGACATTTCAGTCTGGAAAGGTTTTCTAGTGTGAAAAAAGCTTGAACTACTACTTGAAAATACCCAGCACAGTAGGAGACGCTGTTTGAAATATAGAGTCGCTGTGTTTAGTGAATATGATGCTTCACTCCTGGGCAACATCGACGTGCGAGTGCTGTGTTTTGTTGTTCATTATGTAACAGTTGATTGGAAGAACTCAGACACTTGGCTGTAAGTTGTTCTATTTGACGGTAATAATTATTTGATATTTGAAATGTTTTGCAAACCAAACGTGTCACTTTGACCACGAGTGCTCCCGTTTAGGTCTGTGTGTCAACGGTTTCAAAAATGTGGAGTCTGAGTTGACAACTTCGTCAACGCAATCAATAAAAACCGTAAGTGACTGTGGGTGGGAGGCTCATCATCGGCTCCAACTCATGCTTCACAGTACATTAGTAATTTAGACCTCGTCTTAACCTCATTTAACCTTAGAGAAACTGTTCAACTTGGGAAACACTTTTAGGAAAATGACACGCAAAGAATTAGCTCGACTGGTTTTGACATCCTGTTCAATAAAATTAGGTTTACAGGTCTTGTAGGAAACAACTCATTCAGCTTTGATAGATATAGTTGAATTTGACGGACATTATGTAAGGAAATAAGGATGTTCAAAAGCAGCAGAGAAATGTATGGAAACAATTGATTTAGGTTGGAGTTTCTAAGAATGAAATTACAGATGTTGAATTTGCTAATCAGAGAAATACACCAAAGCACCTGGAAAAAACTGTAATATGAGAATATCGAGTTGCAATGTGATCTGCTGCCTTGCCATTGGCATTGTAAACACCTAGATTTAATTAAAACAAGAAGAATATGAACTGGATTAATCCCACTCCATGCCCTTTGACCCCCAGACTCTTTTACCTGCCAGTCAAACCCAATGGCTGAAGTTTGGTCTGAGGTGGGATTTTCCATCATCTCAGGTCCTGATCCTGGTGTCAGGATGACCATCAGCCTCCTGCTCTGCTTAATGCAGCTCTCCACCAGCTCCACACGATCTGATGGACCAGAAAAATACTTATTAGTTCAAGTGCATTTCATCCACTGATGCGCAATAATCCTATCTCTTTATTCTCTGTATTCACACCCCTTGAACTTGTTCGACGTCTTTCTGCCGCACTCAGACGCTCTATAAGCCGAACCTGAGGACAAACAGGCTAAAATTACTGACCTTCCCCCGGTATGTCGTCTCTTCCCTGGATGAAGAGTCGATATCCACACTTTTCTTCCAGAACCGAGGGCAGAGTCTTTGTGACAAAGTTGGACAGTTTGTCTTCGGTTTCCTTGTCTAAGCTCTGTGTCTGATAAACCACGTAGGCATCATACATCTTCATATCTGGGTCACACAAACAACAAGATCTTGAAGATTCCCATTCAGCAGGCAGCGACTTGTTCTGCTAACTTAAATCACAGCTGCTTCCTGAACTGTTTACCACTCCTTCAACACAACACACAGTAAACCCAGCTCTTCAGCCTCTTACACTCTAAACTCAAAGTTTGCCTTTTTTTGATTTGTTGGAACTGTGCGCTACTAAACTACATGCAAGGAAAAACAGCTATCATGTCTGATGAGTAACTGATTACAGATCATGATTTGGATGTGGTCCCATTAAACTTCTTGGTTTTTTTTCCTCACCGCCATATTTTTTTCCATTTCAGACCACTTCTTGAAGAGCAATGGGGAGATTCTGAGGCAAACCTCTGATTGTTGCCAGACATGGGCTGTGAAAGTCCCCAGATGGTTTGAGGTAAATTTGAACTATTTTTAGCTGGTCGTCTTCCTTTAGTATTCCACTCAGTTTGGTCAAATTTCTGTCCAGCTTGATTATATTAATTTTTGACTAAGTGTTTCTTTCTTAGTTGGTATTGAGGAAGAAATACCTTCCAGTTCTTGATAGACTTAAAAAAGTTCTCGTTTCCTGGGTTGTTCTTGATCATCGTAACCAATTTAATTTAATCTTAGAGTAACATTTTGGGTCATGATGGTTGAAACGTGCAGACAAGTCAAGCAATATAAGTTAAGTTTGCATTTTTTGTGATCAATACGCTGCCAAAAATTTCACATATTCAAACTTGTACACTACATTTTTGTTTCTCAAATTCATTCAAATTGTTGTATCATCACTCCGTCCCAAAGAAGAATGGTTCAAATTAACCACAAAAGGCCCAAAATGAATGTGATATTCACATAAAGTTAAAACAGAATTGTATAAAAAGCAGTTATTTAGCATTGTTCAGTTTTGTGACTGGTTAAAATACTGATAAGTGACTTAAATTCAGCTTATTTATTTAGAGCCTTTTGCTTCAATTGATAGAAATCTCCAGATTTCATCTTTTGAAGAAGGAAAACCTTGACTATTTCGTACCTTCATTGCATTTTCCTGGAGAGAAGTAGGGCCTGAACAACAGAGCGAGGTCAATGGCAAAATACTTCACCAGCAGAGCGGCGAACACAGCAATCACAAACACACACATCCCCGAAACGATGAGGGGAATGATGGACTCTGGAAGACAAATACAAAGATGTTTCAACAAGATTTGTGACAAATCTAACAAAACTCAGCTAAGAACAACAATTAATTGTGGGGATTAAGCCAAATGTTCCCAGAGACGTCAGAATACCGACGTCAAGGCCACTGGGATTTAGAAATCAGAAAAAACTATTGAAACTTATTTGTTTACTTAAGTCCTTTTCTAATAAATGTAAATGGTAGCCAATTAATGCATGAGTGTGATGGGCAAAATGCAAAAGCCTCATTGCAACATCAAAAGGTTACAGAAGTCATGCTAAACGCGAATGAAACAGAAGCTAACTAAATCAGAAATTATTACTTTACTTGCATGACTTTTGTTAACATTGCTTGCATTGTGGCTTTTTGTTGTTGAATTGTGCCTTTTCCTGTTGTGTTGCGGCTTTTGCATTCTGTTGGCCCTCTGTGGCCACCGTAGCAGGGTAGTGATGTGACAAGAGAACCAAGAGATTAGTCAGAAGAATGAAAGAGAATAACAAGGAAACTGAGGAAGGAGACTAATTAAGAGAGAAGCTTAAGTGAGACTAAAGTGATCTGAAATCCAAAGAACAAAACCTGGGAAAAATCTACAGAAAATAATATACAGAAAACTGAAGACAAAAACAAACTAAAATAGAGAAATGAACTAATATGGTAACATCTTAAAGAGAGAAATTGGCAGATTTAGACAAGAACAATGGAACTTAAAAGAAAATCCCGACCCAAACGGCCATGGATATGACAGAATGCTGATTATTGATTCTACATTAATTACTTTTATCTTTAATTTAGTTTTTTTTTTTTTTTTGCAACATTAGCATAGTATCTCCAGTGACATTAAGGATTATAAGCTCCTGTAACTCATATCTTAGGCCAGAAGTTAAAAAGTTTAGGGGAACACCAACACTAACCTCTTTGCTTCAGAGTTAAAGTTGCAGAGTTTGCTGTATAAAATCCTGACACTTTGCACTGAAACTTCTTCTGGAAATCTTCAGCTGAAACCCTTTGGATGGTCAGGATTGCTGTGGAGAAGGTTCTCTTTGAAGGATCCTCAATGTCTCTAAGAAATAAAATAATGTTCCATTAAAAGTTGTACAAACATCAGTGGTGTATAAATGCTTACTGAGTATTGATTTAATTACTAGGACATCAATTTAAATGTCTGTTTCGTTAATGGATGTTTAACTAACGTTCCTCCATTTTTCTAATACATTATTATAAAATACTCTAATGGTACACTGGTTCCCCTCAGGAAAAGATTACAATTCAGAATTTTCATCTAAATTAACCACAGCATAGTTAACATAATGTTCAGACTTACAATGTGCTGTTCTCGTTGTATCCATCCATCTGCTTCGCTGGTTTTCCATTAACCCACCATGTGGCCTCACAGTCCCGTTCTGCATTAATCCCACAGTGAACGGTGCAGTTCAGCTTCATGCTGGAGCCTGTTGAACACATGATGGTTTGTTACGTTAACATATAGTTTCCATTCACTGTGTGTGTTTTATAACAATGTTTCATTTCTACTGAAACCTTAATCAGTAAAAACGTTTGAGTTTGACTTTATAAGAATAAACAAACTTATATACAAACAAAATATTTTTAAAACAAAGCAAAAGTGTAGAAATAATACAAATATATCTCTAAAAAATGTGTCCATAACGTCAGATGATAAAAGGTTAAAGGTATCATATTGTTTTATGAATGCTATTTAATTCAATAAAATATTCACCTGAAGCAACAGCTACAGTAAAACTGAAGTTGTGTGGAAAAAACTATATCAGACGTCATTAAATGTTGTATGTTTGGTGCCAACAAAATTGTGTTCATTTTTATTATTTTGTAATTTATGCTAATCTGTGCTACTAGATGGATAATGACTATTAGAAGATGGCGGCACAAAATAAACTTCTGTTAGCAACACAAGAAATGAGAAAATCCATCCTAAGTATTTTTTTAATCAGTGATTTTATAACATTACAGCACAATTATGCCCCATTACGGTTTAAAGCAAAGCATCAGACCAGAACTCACCAGGAGTCAGGATATGAACTTTAAGGGAGGGATTTATAGCCTTTCTAATGTTTTAAGCTGTTTTTTTTACCTTCATCAGCCAACTGCTCCTTGCTGGTTGGAGAGACAATTGTTGCATTTCGAAAGATGGCTCTTTCTACAAGGGAGCAGAGTTGAAACGTTTTCACTGTGTTGTGCTTCGTTAGGCACTGCAGAGCGTTGCATTAAGAACAAAAACTATACATATGAACTGAAATCAACTAAAGTGAGAATCTAATACCAGTTTGATGAAACAAATGTGACAAAGAAGCAAAAACAGAATAAATCAGTGGGGGGAGCAAATACTTTTTCACTTCACTTTATAATTATTAGGACAAAGCACATGCCTGTCTGCATCTGAACAGCCAACAGTCTAAAAAGACTCACTTAAAACAAAAAGTCTCCTGGATCCAGAAGAGTTGTACAGCTTGTGGTTGTGAGTCCAGGTACATATGCAGGTGTAGATGTCCTCATCGTCTTTTTTTGCATCAGTTACCCAAAGGCTTTCTCTGTGTTCACTAGGTTTCAGATTCTTTCCCTGCAATAAAAACAAGACAGACGTTAGAAATGATGGAACATAATTAAATCTTTTAATGTCTTAGAAACCGACCACTTTTGCGATGTGTTTTCACAAAATAAAGTAATCAGAGATTCCCTTACCTTGAACCATGTGAAGTTCCCGTTGAATGTTTTGCATGTGTCTTTAACAGGCTGTGGACAAGGAATGTTTATGTTCTGGGCAGAGTTTCGGATAGCTCCATAGGTCAGATTCTCTCGGCTTGTTTCACTGAAGACCTCGATCTTCAGATGATAGTAGAAACATTCACCTGATGGCTCAATGTGCCTGTGGAGAAAGAAACATTCACAGATTAGCTGATCTCAAACATCAAAAAAGAAAAAGGATCTTGTAGCCTAGAAATACAACAGAGTTAAAATACAAAGCTACATTAATAAATCTTCTAAAGGTCATGAATGTCCTCAGATCTGTTGCTGTGACGAAAAACTGTTAATTTAAGAGTAAAAGTGCAGAATACACTACAACACACTACCTATCCACGGACCAATAGTCAGTACCAAGGTATATTAATCAGTTTTAAAAGCTAACCAATGACATTTCTCATCATATAAAATTAAATCCCAGAGGTAATGTCTCAGTGACCAGACTTTTCTCTGCATTTTTGCTGACTTCCCGGATAACTGGAGACCACTGCTCCTTCCTTTCATTTATAAGAACACCAAATTTGGTTGTTTGAAACTATCTCTGGTTGCTTAACACACAGACTAAAATAAGACGAGCCCCGCCTGTCACTTCACTGTGTTCTTAAGCATCAGCTGGTAAACCAGGGGCAGTGTGTCTACAAGCCAATGACTTGCAGACTAGCTACAGGAGCAGACTGTCTTGCTAACCTCACCAACCACTATCAGCTTGTGGATGAACAGCGTTATGCTATTAAACAGCATGACAGCAAAATGGTCACAAATTTAGCTTTTTGGTCTGCTAACACAATGTTACTGTCACTAATAACACAATCTCTGGAAATTCCCCTTATATGTGGGAAGTTTCTGCACTAAAACCATGACTTCCTGCCTTGATGTGGAGATGGGAAAACTCACTTTTTTCAGCAGAGAGACTCAGTGCAATGCAGCTTTTGTTGTTGTGGCTGCTGAAGCATTATCTGTGTGTATGATAAACTGAGCAGTTTTAAAGTTTCCAGTAATAAGTGAGTAATTTCTGGTGTTTGTTGAACACCTATGGATGCTATTTTGACTTTGTTTGCTGGCACAGCTAACCACAAAACACTGTAGGTGCACAATGTTTTTAGTTCTTCCTGATTTACTTTAAGCTCTCCTGATAAATAGTGTGCCTACACAGGTTACAGTAAATCCATTGTGCTCAAAAGGCCTTTAAGGTCAGCAAGGATGAAAAAAATGTTTGTTGAAAGTAAGTAGTAAGAAATGAGCAACAGGTTGATTAAAGTAAGCGCAATGTACTGTGAAATCTTTGTAAGCTGTACTTTAAAAATCTTATCAATGAGTCAGTGTAAGATGTGAAAATAGAAAGATAATTATCTATGTTCTTGTCTTGTTGCTTGAGAATTTTAGAGAGTATTTGAAAGTCTGCAAATGATGGCTCATTAGAAGAAGAAGAAGAACATTGACATGCTGAAAAGGTTGTTGTTACCACCACCAGGGAGAGAATGAAAACACGCAGGATGCCGGCCCTGCAGGACCTACTTTGGGCATCCCTGCTAAGCACATGCCATGAGATTTATACTATGCTGCATGTGCTTTGGTGACAAACATGGCGGAATAAAGTTTACCAGATCCAAACTGTAACATTCAGAAATACAGACAGCGTATCACAACAAGCAAACGTCCTGAGGCATGGCAGCAAAGCAACTGGGAAGAAGAACTGGTATGGCTGCTTGAGCCTGCAGAAGTGGCTGGCAACAGTGGATCAGTTGATTTCTCTTAGCTGGGAGATCGTCATGTCCAGGCGGATGGTCACAATACGAATAATGACGCGTCATTTGATGAAGCAAAGAAAAATGAAATAAAAAGAGTTGTAGTCTGCGTGTAGTTTTAGCAATGACAGAGGAGGAACGGAACAACCCTGTTCAGTCAGAGTTGGTCACACTTCCAAATACTGAATTAGCATTAGCAGCTGAGTCGTTTGGACTGCCACGCCTCTCTTTGCAGATGAGGACGGTTGTTTACAGGGCAGGCAACTTCTGGTAAGCTTTGTAGATTCATATTGGTGCATTACCCATGTCATCGCCAAATGTTGGTGTTTGGCCATGACAAAACACCAACATTTGTATGACAAAATATGATTGCTTCCCTCCAACAAGCAATCGTTTCTTAATAGCTGAGACCCTCTGTACGAAGCGAAAACAGAGACGGTTGCGTTCACTGATGCGTCTTCTGGAAATCTGATGGGGTATTCAAGGTGGGTATTTCATTGGGCGACGATGGTTGGCTTCCTCCCATTTAATGGCAGTCAAAGAGAATTAAAAGCATTGTCAGAAGCACAACTGCAGGTGAAAAACTAGCTTTGTCTGTTTTCTGTACTGTTCGTCTTCCACACAATCTGTGTCGCTGATAACTTCTCCCTTGTTGAGGCACTTACGTCAATTAAATGTGTTGCAGAAAAAAGACTTTGCTTGGTAATCAGTTCAATTAAAGTGGTGCAACTAAGAAAGTTCAGTGTTACGTGTTGTGGTCTCAAATAGAAGACCAACAAACATGGATGCATCCACAACCTTATTACTTAAGGCTCTTGATAAAAGACGTCTTCAGTTTGCCATTAGCACATGTAATGGGTTTCATACTCTTCATTATGTTGGTGATGAACATGGCAGAATAAAGTTTACCAGATCCAACAGATTAGTTATTTTTACTGGCTAACAGGAAGCACAACTATTGTTGTTGAGCTCATCATTTCTCGGTTCTTTAAATAAATGTAATCTTTCCTCTGATCACACACTGTTGCTGTGCAGGTGTGCAGAAAAACATGCACTCAGAAAGAATACGGAAACTGATTTTTTGTACATATTACTGTGATACTGACACCTAAAGTTGTTTTTTTATGTTATTGAGTGTCAATATCTTACTGTAAGTCTTCAGTTTTAGAACCTGTGAATTTTGGTTTTGTTAGTCACAGTTATTCTGTGCTCATTTCACTCCTTTGTTTCAATATTCAAAGTGTTTGTGATTGTTTAGTCATCCCTGTGTTTCTCTGTTGTCATTATGTTCAGATGTTTCCTCTGCACTCAGTATTTTACATAATTAGTTGGTTTTTTTTGCCTGTTTTTGTGTGTCTTTTTCCTATGTTGGCCCTGCAGGCTTTACTTGTCGGTCTACATCAGCTGCCCCAGATTATATTCCTAAACCATTGCAACGAATCAGCCTGATCATTTACCTAGTAATCCCCCTCCTCTGTGTTTATACTTTTGCCTTGTAGTCTGTCAGATCCATCCATTCTTTCACATTTTTCTTTCTGTGCATCACCGTGTTGCTCTATGCTATTCTCCCTTTGTTTTTCCACTTGTAAGTAGGTTTAAAAATCCTCTCCTAATGATTCTGCCAAGCGTTTGCCTGGCAGAATCATTACAGGCACTAGTGAATAAGACAGATTCAACTATCGGTATAATTCCTGTGGGTTTTTGACTGTGAAGCAAAGAGGAAAAGAGGGAGTGAAAAAAAAAACTCATAGGGTATAATTACATGATTACAAATGTAATCTAAATGGAGCGATTTATACAAAAATGTTAGTTTTTTTTTTTTTTCATGTTGATGAAACTATTAAAATAGGTAAATAAGAGTAGCTGTTTTGTCAGCCGCTATAAAAGATGCAGTAAGTGAAAGGACAACAGGAGGAGAAACCCCAGGCAGGCACCAGGATAATCCATATTTGTGTAATATGTGAATGATGTCAAGACTTATATATTTTCAGAAACTTTATTTCAGACAAATTATGATCAATAAATAAAACCCAGTGCAAGTTAGACCTGTGAATTTGGTTCAAAATGTTTTACCGATGAACTATGAAAGGGAGTCAGTTCATTTTAATCTGGTTGAACGGAGGAAAAAATGACATTTTAAGGGTGATACTTCAAACACATGACCAGGCTTAAAGTTTAACATAATCCATTAATTTCCTCATATTTAAATCCATGTACCATTAATATTTCAATATAGCACCACACATGACAAAGCAGCAGCTAAAGAGCTGAACATAAACAAATATTCTTACCTGGCAGAATAGTAGCCAGCATCATCAGTGCTGATGTTTAAGAAAAGCAACGCTCCTCCATGGTAATGTATCCTGTGTGTCTCGTCTGTGGTGATATTCATGACCTCTGAGCCCTTTTTGAACCACGTAATGTTTTCATCAGGCAGGTTGGGGTCATCCATATCGAAGGGCACATAATAAAATGCTTCGCCTTCAATAACTTTATATCTATCCTGGTCCAGGTGAAAGCAGGAAGAATCTGATGCTCCTGAAAGTGAGGAGAAAGAAGATACATAAAAGCAAGAATGGTCAATGTTTAATGGAAATGTACAACAACATTTAATTTTACCTTCTTTTGGCTACCCTTTTGCAAAGCTCTTTGTGGAACTGATCTTTTAAAATGTGCTTTATAGAGACACTTTCACTTTCTTTCTTGCTTAATTAAGGATTTAGGGGATTCAGATTTACTTGTGTCCCAAATGGGCAATTGATGTTACAGCAAATATAAAAGCTAAAAAATAAAGTATGAAAGTAAAAAAACAAACAAAAAACAATAAGACATACAAAAAAAACCATCAAACATAAATAAATAAATAACAGGAAGAGTACAGCAGCGTATTTCATTGTCTATCGACAGTTGCTATGAACACTAACAATCAGGTGCGAGTCCCTCTACCTTCATTAAAAGAGAAATTTCTGCAGAAACAAAAAAACCTGTTAATTTTCAAACTAGCAAGTCTGAGCTGGAGGCCTGAAGGCAGAAACTGGACCTCAGCATGTGAAGGATGAGAGCTGCCAGCAAGAATGCCTTTAGTTTTCCTGATGATCTGAGCAGTTCTGTAAGTGAGCATTGTTCAACTCCTAACATCTTATTACTAGCATGTATTACTCTGCTAAGGGCATTTTTTGACCTGATACTAAGATTTCCAAGCCAACAGAGGAGAGAAAAAGTCAACACAGATTCAGAACATGATCTATAAAATAAGATCAATGACTTATCAACCTGAAACTGCGAGCTTTCTTAGACCAAACAATCTTTGCTGGCCTTCTTTTTTTTTAGGTTCTCTGAATGGCAGGTAAATTTTAACTTATTATCCGAAATAGTCCTGAGATATTTGTAGTTTTCCACCGTCTCCACTGTCTGTCCTTTAATTACCGTTTGATTTGTGTTATGGCGCTTCTGTCTAAAATCAATGCACATTTGTGCATTTAGGGGAGTTACCAAAAAGATGTCTAAGGTGTGACATCATTCCCAGAATATTTGTTTTTCTCTGTCATTTGTCATGCAAGTCAGTTAAAACAAACTTTGCTTTGTTTCCTTTATATTTGCCCTCTGGTGTGCATGTTCACATTATGAACTGCATCTCTCCTCATAAGCCATAAACTCTGCAGTCACATCACAAAGCTGATGATTTTTCTTACATCTTGCATCTCATTCCTCTAAATGATGAAGAGTAATATTTTTTTCTTTTGTCTATGTTCTTTGTGCACACACTACCTGATATCCCATCAGATGTGGACATCACCATGACGACGGACAGGAGAAGCCTCGAGACGTCCATTAGCTGAAAGAGACAAAGTTCATTCTCAAACTGTTCAGATCTTCAAATTCCTGTCTGCTTCTCACACATGTGGCTTACACAATCTTATATTTCCTCCGTCTCACAGGTAGATTTTCTTTGACAACAGGGGCTCTAGAAAGTTCATCAGTAAGCTTTCTCAGCAGATGATTACGATCTGTGCAGTTACAAAATCATTTTCTGAAGAACGTTATCAGAAATCATGTTTCGCAAACTAGAAAACTGCAAAAACAACATCCTGTTTTTTTTTCTTTGCAGCTATAAATACAGTAAACCAGAAGTTGTTGTCAGTAAAAACTCAGACACTTTGTGAGCTTTCACTGCAGTGCTACAACGGAAAACCTGTTAGCAGAGAAGTGTGAACTCACAGTTTTTAGATTGTGCAGGCCGACTCTCATACTGTCATGTTTCAATTTCATCTGGATTTGACTGACAGTGGTTCAAATTTACAACAGCTATTTTGAAAAAGGAACAGAGTGATGTAACTTTATACCACTGAATGAACTAACAAGGTGCTGCTCATTTCCTTTGTCGGTGGGTTGAGTCAACTGTAGCTTCACT
Source organism: Poecilia formosa (assembly GCF_000485575.1). NCBI lineage: Eukaryota > Metazoa > Chordata > Actinopteri > Cyprinodontiformes > Poeciliidae > Poecilia > Poecilia formosa. Next base: position 4,148,702 of record NW_006799958.1, on the reverse strand, counting down.
GTTATGATTGGATGACTCATCGACACAATATCTGGATGATCAGTGAACTGTTTTTCATTTTAACTTACCATTCTCAATAATCACACACAGCTACACGACTAGAACTTGGATCCACACACAGGTGATTTCAGGTGATCTCTACACTTACTGCTCCTGGACATGAAGACGCCACTCGTTGCTGCGGTTCTCTGACAGCGACCTTTGGGGATTTTTGTGACCTTTGTGCTGACTAAGTGATCTTGAGATACTGTCTTATTTGCCACATTTCCAGTCGTTTACTGCTTGGCCTGTAGCCATTTTCTTGCATCCATTTCCTGAGTCATGAAGATCAATAAACGTCTTTCCCGTTGAGAACAATGCCTGATGGCTTACGCCTGACACTCGTATGCAGCTAAAATATTGTGATGAATAATTAGTGTTGGACCAAAAGCATTAGGGTGTCTTTCCCTCTCAATACTAAGCTAACTGTCACACACAAAAAGATACCTTGTCGTGGTTACAGAATAGTCCGGTGTTAATTTTTATCTCAAGCCACAATGTTTCTGTAAGTTGATGTTGTTGCTTGGCTATCACCAGAAACTCCTGGTCAGAAATCTGACCAAGACTTTCACAGGATGTCTTTAAGGTGGCATTCGATTTCTCTGAAACACTGTGATGTTTTGTTACACAGATTGTGTTCCTGAGATCATCAACACAGGCGATGAGTAAAAGCTGTCAACTCATGTCATAATGCCATTTAAAGAGAATAAACCTATTCCACTGGTTTAGAGTTCACAATTTATTTATGAACATCTTCTAATCCTCAAGTTTTACTGATGCTTTTGTGTCAAGATGTTTTTTTCAGCATGTGAAAACATTAATAGTTTTAATGAAAAATTCAGGTTTTATATTAGCGTTCATGTTCGGCTGTTTGTGTAGCTTGTCACAAATGGATGGGTGGGGTTATAAGAATGCTGTGTTTTGAACAGTGTCCTTACAGAGGACACTATAACATTTGATTGACAGTCAAATCAATCAAACGAAGCCAATGTGCACAATTAAAGACCATTTGGAAATTTACATTGGAACAGACTTTGTATGAAGTGTCACCTTCAAACCACATTTCAGCTCAGATTCAAAAAGTCAGTGTCTAAACTTTTGCACTTAAAATGATAAAATTCTTTCCAGATTTCTTACAAAAGCAAAAGTTGCCATTTAGAGATTTTCTGCAGTTTCACAGAGATCAGATCCCAACTTCAAAGTGCATGTTGACGTTTTCGTACATACATTATGCAACATAGAGGGGCTGTCCCTCTGTATTGATTGGATATAAAGCAAGTTAACATCTGAACAAACGGGTTCAAAGTGTGTCTGATGGATCTGTTTTTGTGTCTTGAATCTCATACGGCTGAATGAGCCACATTGCCCACATTAAAAACAACCACAAGTGAAAGAACCCCTATTTGGAGGATGTTGAAAAACCTTTAGACGTCAGGTTTCTGTGTTGTAGTGTGATTTTAATATCCAGTCATACAATACAGCTGCAAACACAAAAGCTTAGATATCTAAAGCTTTATGCATTTTGATATCTAACATCTGCAGCTATTAGTTATCCAAAGATTTGCTGAGAAATATAACTCACCAGACTGGGAATAACTGTTTAAAAACACCAAACAATGACAGATTTACTTTATAAGGATGACACTCAAATATATAAAGTTATGAACAAAGTCAAGTATTTTAAAGACTAAAATGAAAACAATATAACAAGTATACCACTATAACTAAATGTCAAATTGAGCCAGTCAGAAGAAACATTTTCCAAATGTTTTTCCTTTTCAATACTTGTGAAGCTCGTAAAAATGTCAGAACAGGCTCTGATAGAAAATACCAGAGCAATGATGCATGTGTAAAACAAATCTCACTTTAACATAAACTTTAGGTGTGTTTTTGCTGCATGTTTTGGTTAAAATGTGTCCAATGTGACTCACATCGGTTAATGTTTGCAAAAATGTTATTTGAAAAGAAGCAATGCAGTATGATTATACCACTCAAATAAAATAAAAACGTGCGGTGAAGGAAAACTACTTAGTATATTTTCCCCAAACAGTTCCTCAAGTAATTGTAACTGATTAAATTTAATTAGTCCTCACCTTTTTGACATAAAATATCTTTAAACAAAAGTTTTATTTGTACCTAGAGTCAGGTAGTAACTAGTTACATTTACTTGAGTAACTTTAAAAATTTACTTTAACTTTAACTTGAGTAATTTTACCATGAAGTGTAGCTAATCTTACTTGAATAATATTTCTGGATTCTCAATCTGCAGGAAACATGTTTCAACCAAAAATTCACCAGACACAGACGCACACCTGCAGATTTTGTAAAAAATATTCACAATTTTTATTGAAAGAAACTGATTTGGAAACATCTTTATTTGTCTAATTGTGTTATTTTTTTTGTTACTTACAAGAATTATTGTCATTTTGGTCCTTAAAATACCAAAACCTCTACTTAACCTTATATTTTGGTCCGTCTGATGATGTAATTGCTAAATATTAATTACAATAACCACTTACTCAGCACTCTGAGGATGATTTTTACCAAATAATTGCTTTACTCTTTCGTACGGCTACTTTTTTACTTTTAATTCTTGAGTAAGAACATGTTGAAGAAGTGCTGCTCCTACCGGAGGACAGTTTTCGGGTACTCTGCCCACCTCTGTCTGCATCTCAATCCTAACAATAATACTAGGAACAGAATATTTTGCCAAATTCGCTAATTATAAGAAACGTTTGATGATTTTAGCAGCCCGCTCGTTTGTATAAAAGCACGCAGTACACGAGCGCATGTAAATTCAATGTAAGTTTCTGCTTACCTCGACTGCTCAGGTTGACTGACTTCTGAGAAAAGTTTGCTGCCAGCCTGAGCTCTTATCTTTTGCATCGACCCTCCTCTATTGCTAGAAAAAGAAAAAAAAGAAACAAAGAAACGGAAATTAATGAGGATTAAACGCGATTAAACTCAATTGAATTGCTCCAATTGGTAACAAGTAATTCAATTAAGTTGGTTCAAGTCATTTCTGTTAGAGTGTAGACTGGTTTTCCTGGCGTCACTATCAACATGCTAGACTGAGCATAACTTCAGCAGATGTTGACTCTTCACTTGGGTCTAATAAAGAAGCAAGGAGGTTAAAAACTAGCATGAACCACAAATGTCAGAAAAACAGAGAGAGAGTCCTCCTCTCCAAGATGGAGGCTTGAGCTGGATTATTTCAGCCTCTGGTCAGAGGCAGACCCACCAGTGGGTGGGGACATTTAGCTTAGCACTCTTTTCCCGGAAAAAGCCATAACAGCCAAATACAAAAATACTATTTTGCAAAACTGGGAAATTAATTTCAAATGTTGTTGTTTCCATCGGCCTCTACTAATGCGATACTTTCAAAATGCACATAAAAAAAGAAAACACTGATGGGAGCTGTTGAGAATAAATAATTCTGTGTTTTCCTTTTATCTCTTTTAGCTAGTTGCTAAGCTAAAGCTAGAGGAAAGGACATGTTAGGAAATGCAAATGAGAGCAGGTGTAAAGGAGGACACAGTAGGGAAAGCCGTCTTTAGGGCATAGAGGCTAACAAAGCAGATCACAAATTCTTCTGGGTTGTCATTTTGTCCTGCTAACTCCTAAAGGTAGCATAAGAAATAGACCGTCTGTATTTTGGTATTAATAAATGGAATTCATGAATTCAATTCTCTGACTTTTCTTTAACCTCATACATCAAGAACTCAGCATGCAGAACGGATTAATTCTCCACAAAACACAGCTAATGAGTTACAGTAGTCTATGTGTGTCGTAATAAAGACATGAAAGACTTTTTCAAAATCTCCAAAACAGAAGCAGGACTTTACTTTGACTAAATGATTAGCTGAAAGATCTGACATTTGAACTCTCTTGTTTTTCTAGCTTTTAAAAACAAAAACTGTCAAAGAAAGTACAAAGATGTCCGACAGAGAACCACTGATGTTTTGAGTCAGGGACCAAAGAATCTTGTCAGGGTTAAAAGAGTTGTTGTTGTTGTTGTTTTTGTTTTTGTTTGTTTGTTTGTTTGTTTTATCTTTATGGACATGCAAATCTAAATGAAATGGGATATTAATAAACTTTCAATAAACAGACATGTAAAACACAATGTGAGATTTATGAGAAACGGAGTCATATTTTGCACCTCAAATCTTTTTAAAATCTCATCTCACTTTTATGAACTCTGTGTTGTGTCTCGTCTTATTTGCATCCTTGAGGTTGAAACTGGAGATTTGCAATGCAGAGCGAGTGAGATTACAAACCCAGAGACGCAACCGGCTCGTTTTAATATTCCTCAAAGCTGCCCATCAAGTGAAGTGCAAATGTGTGGAGAGCTGCAAACCTGTTGAAAAGCACGATCTGTTCAGAAGGAGTCGCAGCGTTTCCTTCTGATTGCTTCAGCACAGGAAATAAGACGGAAACCAGATTATATGATTACACTGAACTGAACTCATGGGTTTCCACTGCTGCTGACTTTTGGTTTAGAGTGTCCTGATTAGGGTTATTTGGTTTCTCTGCCCAAAACACTCAGCATTAATGGAAAACAAACATTTCTTTTTGGCTTTTCGTTGAACCTTGATTGCAGAATTTCTTTTTTTTTTTTTTGCTAGAATGCAGCTTTGAATCTAAGAGAAAATCTGTGGAGAGAGCCAAAGATTGGGGTGACAATGAGGCCTTTTCGAGGGTTTGAGTGGTGTAACTCCAAAAAAATTAGATTTCTCCATTAATTACTGTATGTGGGGCCATGCTTTGGAACCAGGAAGTTTAGTGACATCATCCGTTAAGGTTGACAAAACTGCAATGCAAAAACAAAGTTTTGCTGATAATAAAATCAAAAATAGTCATTCCACTTGACAAGCAAACTGGGTTTTGTCACTTCTCTCCACCTTTTCCCCATCCGGCTAAAAATGGAATCAAAATATTTAATCTAAAAATGCATATTGTCATCCAAATGGTTGATGCATTTTCATTTAATTTGTGTTCTGTCATTGTTATTTGTGTCTTAGTGAAACTACGTTCTTGGGTTTGCTTCTGAGTGCCAGTAAAGCTACAGCTCAGCCAGATGTGGCCGATACCTTGTTCCAAGAGGCTTTATTTATTCCAAAACCAGTTACTGATCTGATTAATTAAAGGACGGCAATGGCAACTAAGCATTTGGTGCAGGTAAACGAGGAAAGTGTTAGCTTTGAAGAGCCCTCCGACTAGCATAACATCTCTATTTAACATTTGACCGAGTGCTTTTCATTGAAAGAAAGTCCGTTAGTGTGTCAGTGAAAGCCAGTCCTCTGAGTAGACTGTTGCAAATAACAGCTCAGCTACTGTCAGCTCTTTCCATTAGTGAATCTCTATTCCAAAAATTTTAAAAATGCTGCTAAAGCAAGAGTTTGTGGTAACTTTACTATAATCGTTTCTCCTGAGAGTCTTCGGAAAACGTCCAGCCTCACTGAAACAATATTCCTCGTTGAAACCACCATGAGTAAAAACCTCCTTTTGGGTGTGAACTGGTATTTTCCTCAGTGACTCAGTTTCCTTCCAGACGACTGCATCACGTAAAGTGGGTATTGCAAACTGGTTGCAGGTGTGATCGTCTTAGACAAAACAGTCAACTCAGCAGAGGATCTTATTCCAATAAGATGTGTGTTTCACAGCTTTGATTTTTGACCTTAGCTACAAGTAGTTCCCAGTGGAAACAGTCTCTCAGGAATTACACAGAAAAATAAAGTCCCTGAGTAATGTTTGGAAAGAGAAAAAAAAGTATAAGGAATGGTGAAGTCAGACAAATAGACGATGTTGGTTTAAAAAAGAAAATAAGAGAAGACAGAGGCTCTTTCACCCACAGCGATGCTCAACTCTTACATTACAAAACTGATCTGACATTCAAAGACACAATATTAAATCCATCAAGCCAGTGGTTTTCATTTTTTTTAATTTAAAATCAAATACTTGGCAACACTTTATTTGACGAGGTGTGCATAAGACTGACATAACACCTGTTATGAACATGAAGGAGTCTTTATGAATGTCTATGTCAATGAAGTGTCATTCGGTAAATAATGATACTTTTAATGCAAAGTTGCTCTAAAAGTTGCATTGAAAGTCCATTAAAAATGCCAACTTTGCATTAAAGTGTCAATATTTACAAAATAATGCAAAGTTGGGACTTTTAACAGACTTTTAATCCAAGTCTGATTTGTTATCAAAGTTATGCAAGATTATACCAATGTGTACAACTTGGTATAATCTCTTGACAACAAAAGTAATACTATTTATGTCTGAAAACCCCCCAATGTGGCTGAAATTAAAAAATTCTGCAAGGAAGAATGAGTCAGATTTCCCTCGTAGTGATGTTAAGACTGACTGATGGCTATCAGAAATGCTTATTGGCATTTATCACCAATAAGGGGGCATTTACTGCTTCTCACAGGGACAGGTTGCAACAGCTGACATGCTGTTAATTGTAAAAATGTTCCATTATAATTTTTACTGTTCGCTTTGATTTGTGAAGAGGAAATCAAATCTGTGGTCTGCATTGGTGTCCAAACCTCCAGTTTGGGAACAAGTACAGCAAAAGCTTTCATGGAGGCTCAGCTCTACGAACTGAATCAACGCTCTGTTGTCACAATGAGAGTTCAAGAAATATGAGATGCTTCAAAACAACACTAAAGACAAGAAAAGCAACACAGCTCGGCTCAGAAAAGGTCCTTTACTTTATAAAAGTATACGTTATCTGAAATAAATAATCCACGTGGCGACTCAAATGTTTAGTCCCCGCTTGTGGACGACTTCAGAAGACAGACTTCTGAAAACTGAAGCTTCTGATGGATGCCATCTTTAAACCTTCCAGGTAAATCAAAGTACGTTCACCGCTTCAAGCGATACTCTGCGGCCTCCTTGCAGGTACAGCAGGCATGTTACAGCGCAGGCTCTTCCAAAAGTTTCTTTTCAGGTACATCTGAGTCAGTTTGTTGGTTTCAGCAAACGAGTTTTTCCACTCCAGAGCTCCTTGTGTCCGTTTGATGTAGCGCAGTGACTCCGGCAGCTGACTGTAATCGACCGGACCGTCTGGCAAGAGAGAACAGGAGAGGCGACTGCATGAGAGGTGATGCGTTAAAGTGGTTTTATGCACTTTTAAAAGGCTTTCGATTTCCCTTTGGTTTAGATTTTACCTCCAAGTGAAAAGGTTTAGGAAAAATTCAAGTTAACTTGGTAAAACCTGAATGAAGAGGCGTAGAACTCTCTAAAAACATAAAGCGGACGTCGCTTTATTCGTTATCTCAGGATCTTACACAGGAACTAGAGATGCTTGGCTTCAAGCTTTGAGAGAAATTATCTGATTCTTCTCAAGTCGTGAGATAAAACAACAGTTTGTTGCTTTGAGAACATTTTGGTCTAATGAAGTTTGCTGAAGTTTTATCAACATGCTGCGCTCAGACTGGAGTCTGATCAGTGAGAAACTCGAAAATCCTAGATTTTATTTTATTTTTTTTACCAACGGTGAAGGCATCACAGTAAGCCAGGCCGGGGTCAGATTGACAGCATTTCAAAAGTCAAAACATGGAGCCTGACCAGAGTCACTTTGTGTCTTTTTCTCCCCCGCATGGAACATAACAGATGTGGGAAGCAGCTTTTTTAAGTCTTAAAAGACCAGGTAAGGAATTGCCCTCTATTAATGTGGGCAAAAAGTGCCAACAGTGAAACCTCTACTGATTACTAATGTATGATGAAAAGCCAATTATTTAAGAGAAAATGTTCCTTCTTTGTCTTGCGATGGAGAGCTTCTTGTCATTTGTGGCGTGAACGGTTACTGAAGTGCAGATTAGAGTTCGGTCTTATCTCAACGCTGCAGGGAGTTAAAGTCATGTCGCAATCTGACTCAACCGTACACGAGTGGAAACTTAGAAAAATTTACTTTATTGCAGCAAGTTGTTGAAGAGGCTAAATCATTAGTTTCTTCTTTTTTATATGCACACACTGCAAAATAAATAAATAAATAAATAAAAAATTACAAAGTATTTTTGATCTAGTTTCTATTGCAAATATCTTAGCACACTTGCAGTAACACAAATCTAACTTTTTGGCAGCCTATAGAAACTTGTTTTAAGTCAATAATTCCTCCATATCAATGAAAATGTACTAGTTCCACTGGCAGATAATTTCACTCATAGCGACATATTTTTCCCATAAGCGAAATAATCTGAAAGTTTAAATAGTTTTTCATCAGCATTATGAAAATATTGATTTAAAATAAACTCCTATACATTGCTGAAAAGTTACTTGGAAGTCAGTTTTGTTTTATTTCAAATGCACTAAAACATTTGCACTAGAAATAATTGGTATAATTTTGCAGTGTTTTCATCCTTCTGACTTAAGCTGCACTTCAAATGTCTCACTGGGACCTGATCATGAATATCAAAAGAAATAGTTTAGTGAACATCTGTCTTGTTTTGTGACAGACAAACACAGAATTGGTTGTGTCTCTCAGCTGAGCAGAAATGGCTTTTATGCGTTTCTGGGTCTTACTCACAGATTTTTTTGGCAAAATCACAACAATCTGAGGGCGGGAGAGGGCAGACGTACTGGCATACCGGGGGAATTCCCCAGTGGGCCTGGTGGCCTGTGGATGAGCTGTCGCCTTCACCCTGGACTCATGCAGTTTCCTCTTGTTTTACACGATGCCTCAAACTACAAAATGTTTTACGATGATGTGTGGCAGTCACACAGTGTACAGGGTGAGAGAGCTGCTTGTATTTGTGTTGAGTGGGAGGGGAGGGGCTACGGACGCAGCAGCGCAGCCAACACTCAGTCAGCATTGAGCAATGAGTACATGAGGATGATTGACAGCGCTAAGACCATCCTCCTGGCTCTGATTTTGTTATTTTTGGTCGGGAGTTGTGCATTTCTTCATACGACAATAGTCTGAATTAATGTCTGAAGCTCAGGGAGGAGGTGAAGATGAAGGTTTTCACAGATCATCAGTCTCTCATGTCACACTGTCACAACATAGTGACAGCTTTAACAAACATCCATCCATCCATCCATCCATTTTCTGAACACCCTTGTCCCTCAGTGGGGTCGGGAGGGGTGCTGGTGCCTATCTCCAGCTAACGTTCCGGGCGAGAGGTGGGGTACATCCTGGACAGGTCGCCAGTCTGTCGCAGGCTTTAACAAACATGCAAAACAAAAATAAAAATGGCATACTGCAGATTTAACGTTCACAAAACTCAAGCGAGAAGACTCTTGGCCCTTACCGACTTCCACCAGAATGACTTTAGGGTCGTTTCGCATCAAGGCGTCGTGAAGGCCCACTTTCTGCTCGTACGTGAGCAGGTTGTGATTCTCCCAGAACTGCACCGTCTCCTTTGATTTGCCAGCAGACGACAACACGATAAGCAGTCGGCGGCACTGGCGCACCGCAGCGGAGATGACGTCATGGACCGCTGTAAGACATTAAAGACAAGAAACGCAAGTCGTGACTAAGTGATTACACCAGACACTGCGAACGGAAAACCGTTCGTGTGCAGCGCGTGGCAACAGCTGTCGTAGTTTTGTGGTTGCAATTGCACAAAACGGGAGATTTTGGAAGAAGCTGTGCTTTTAAAAGGAAGTGTTCCGACAGGTTGTTACTAGAAAGCTCTCCTTTCCCATGACGTGGTATTTTTGTGGTTCCTGACCTTCTCCAGGGCGGTCGTCCCGGCCTCTGATGAACAGGGAGTAGCCGTGTTTCTGCTCCAGCTCCTCTGGCAGGAGCCGCAGGGTAAAGCAGGCCACGCCGTCCAAACCCAGCATGGCTGACTGACCGACACTCACGTAGGCGTCGTAAAGCTTCCCATCTGGAACTGTTGGAACAACGAGTGATCGTTGTCAAGTTGATTGCTATTTTTGCTGCAGCTGTGCAATAAAAACAAACTGTTTCTTCTCACTGAATGACATTAAATCTGTTTCCTGTTTTACCAAGATATCCTCTCAAGGGATTTGAAACCATGTTTCCAAGAATCTGGTCATTTGGACCATGTCACGTCTTTGACCCTCGATGTGACCCCATGAGTGGCGATTCCCTGATTTCCATTAAAGCAGCGTACACCCTTTATCTAACGCTCATAACTATTACAGTAGAACAGAAACATTAAGCATATAGATCCCCCCATTTCATTTGCCCTCTGTTAAAATTAATATTTTATTTATTTTCTGTAACTTCTGTTTGTTCTCTATTTTTTATTTATCCACCTTCTTCGATATGAAAATATTTTCTGTGCTTTTTTTGTGTGCTTTGTTTTTATCTCTGGCTTTTGTTTTGTATTGATTTGTGTTTATTACTCAAATTGCCGTTTCATGTCTTTACTTGAATGTCTGTATATGGTGTTCATTGTTGTGCTAAAAATTAGAAATAAATCATGATTTTAAAAAAAAGGATTGCCAAAAGTAATTTATATTCCCTGAATGCCAGACTGATAAGAGATATATTTTTCAATTTCTTCTAATCCAGAAGTTTAGATTTGTTCCTTTTAAGATTTGTCTGAATTGCCTTTTAAACTCTACGACTCGGGTCAGCTGGGATTGCTGGGATTTTGGCCCATTCCTCCTTCTGACACAGCTGCTGTAATCAAGTTGGGTTTGTATCTCACACTCACCTTTTCCACTCTGCCCGCTAAATTTCCACTGTACTGAGATCAAGCCTTTATGATGGCCACTTAAAACGTTGACTTTGTTGCGGCTAAGCAACTTTGTAACTAATTTTGGAAGACCCATCGGTGCCCAACCTTTAGCTCCAATGCTGTGAGGTAAACCATCAAGAGTCCTCTGGGATTTCGCAAATTGTTTAAGAACTTAATATTCTTAATGTCTGATCTCGAATAAGGTGGCAATGGAATATCCTATGATAATTCTGCCATTTAGCAAGTAAATATGGTTTTGTTCAGCCTAACTGACTTAAAGAAAAGGGAAAGTTTAGTCCAACAGTGAGAAGAGATGGCTATATGTCTTTTTATGCAGTGTATGTAAAAATCTGTATGATACAAGACGAACTGCTCACCTTGTTTAGAAAACAATGTCTTAAGTGCCCTGTATGCTAAGAAGAGGTTGACTTTACAGATGAGGAAGAAGGCCGTCAGGATCAGGATGGTAAAGAGGGCCAAGAGCCAAAGAGACACAATCATGTAGAACGTGTTGTGTTCAGTTGGGTCAGCTGAGGAAACAAGGCAGACAAACACAAACGGCTAATCAACATGAAGCGTGTAAACAAGAGTCAACAAGTTTTCTGGTTAGACCGGACACCGAGCGATCACTTTAATGCATCCGAGACGTTTGGAGCAAAATACCTTCTTGGAGCCGGGCCTCCCCGACCTTCTCTTCAGCCGGGCTTGAGATGTGGCAATTGATGGGGATGTTCAGGAACTCGTTTCGAACTGTAGCGATGGACAGAGTGGACTGACCAAATACTTTGCCTCTTTCATGGACACTAGAAAAGACAGTAAAAAAATCTGTCATTTAAAAATATGAACCCTAATAGACACTGATTACAAATCTGCTTCTTAAACTGCAGTGACCAGTACGCTTGAAGCATGTTTTGTACAACAGGTTTTGTCTTTTAAGACGTAAAGTAGTAGGGGCAAGTAGTTTTCATTCACCCCTGTTGTGTATATTGTGTGTATTTGGGAATATAAAAGGTAAAATTGGAGACATTTTCAGTTGTGGCAGGATTTTTAAACAAACTGATCATCTGACGATGAAAACTCAATGTTTTCATCGTCAGGAACCAAATCAAATCAATCAAAAAGTGGACAAGGCTGTGATCATTCGGAGCCTTTTCAAGCAAGGCGAGTAAATCTTCATCAGCGCAGACAGAAAGTCGGCATACCTTAGCATGAGGTTAAATTATATTATTACTGGGTTGTTGCTGTAACATCTAAGCAACACTTGTGTAAATTCCTGATATATGGTGGCTTACAAAGGTACTCATACCCCTACAACTTTTCCAAATTTTGTCACATAGCAGCCACAAATCAAAATATAATGTATATAAATATAATTTTCTTTCTACTTCACAATTGTGTACCACTTTTTGTTGGTTCTTCACACTAAAATCCAATTAAATATATTCATGTTTGTGGCAATAGTGTAACAAAATATGGAAAGGTTCAAGGGGTATGAACCCCCTTTGCAAGGCACTGTATAGTATTAACTTTGACACTCATGATGCAGAAATTTTTGGCATGGGTAAAAACTCTGGGACAACCAGGTTTACCCTGAGATCAAATGACATTAAGCAGACATGGTATTATGTTGTTTACTAAAGCTGCTTATGTTTCTCTGCCTTTGAGATGCAAGACAAGTTGCAGTAGTGTGACTGCAGCACATGGAAAATGTTCCTGCTGCTTTTCTTTTGACTTGTTTAAGAGCCTCGTGTTTATTTCATCTCATTATCTAACGACGGCGAGTAGATTGACTCGTGATGAATAAAACGATTGTCCCCTGGGTCTTCAACATTTCTTCTTCTTTTGCCAACAGCCCCATCCAGGTCAACAAATTTAACCACAACAACATGATAAGACGGAGAGACTCACAATTTCCAGGACTCGGCAAGCCCGCTGATGTCGCTAGCGTATGTCCCGTTGATGATCCAGTACATGGCAATCTCTTCGTCCTCACTGAAGCCGGTGTAGGCCTTACAGTGCAGCTCTGCTCTCTTGCCTGGTTGTCAAGTAAAGTGGCAATCAAACCAAGCAGAAGGTGAATGACAAATCTGCTTTCCCACCAAATCACAGAAGCAAAAACTCAACAAAATGAGGGATGCACAGAACAAAGAGATAAAAACAATGAAGCTAGAAATCAGAATGCTTTGTTTACTTACCCACTTCCACTATGACCACCTCGTTTTTGGGCCTCACAACATGAATCTCTGGAAAGAGATCTGGAGTACCTACAACCACATAAATTTGAAAATGATATCAGGGAACAGAAAAAAAAAAAGAGCACAACACTTTATAAACAAATACAAGAGTATTTATGCTGTTGCAGCAAAGACAGATATCAGGATTTGGTGAAAACATGAGGGAGTTGTGAAATTACCGAAACAAATGAAAAACTGGAAACATTACAGGAGCTGGTGGGATTTCTGCCAACCCTTTGTGTGTCCTACATGGAACAATGGCCGCCTCTGTCTGTATGTCAGTACTGTTTTGTCCGTCTGTCTGGGCTAAGGAGTCGAGTTACATGTCAGAAATCTTTACTTCCTTAGAAGAAACTCAAGCTGGAACTGTGACTGGCATCAAAAGGTGCATCTGGCACAAAATCATCCACAAAAAGAATGCTGAAACACAATGGCTACTTCATTTTTGGGGGTTTCCTTTTCTTTGGAAGTGGAGTTTATGTTGACGTGGCGGTAACAAATTAGTCCCAAATACCAGTCAGTTACTTTTGAGCGTTTGACTTTGACATCAAAGTGTTCACTTAAATCAAACAGCAATGGATTGTTGCTAAGCACATTTCATGCTTTGAAGGCCTTCAGACCTGAATCTGAAGGAATGTCTGTTGGGCCGTTTGAGGAGAGCTGGGATTCAAAAATCTGTTCTCACAATCTGATCAATCTGAAGAATGTATTAGAGATAAGCAGATGTTGTCGAGTCAAGCTGTGGGGTGCAAACAGACCTTTTACGAAATAAGACCGAGTTCTGAAATTAATTCAAAAAAGCTATTGGTATATCACAAAAATCCTTAACTTTAACTGTCCAAAGTTGAGATATACTGTACCGTTTTTGACAGTCATTTGGACGCTGCGTGCTGCGGTGTAATTCCGGCCGTCTACAGTAACGTCTATGTGACACGTGTATTTTCCTGCATCTGCCTCCGAAACCTCCGCCAGCCTCATTAAGCCGTTTGTGTTCAGAGAGATGGACTCTCCATCCGGCTGCACCTGCTGACAGTCCTGTGTACAAACAAACAAAATGCTTTCTTTGTTTCTTTTCTTTTTGGGGGGGGAAGGGCAGGGGATGACGACAAATTAAATCATTTTAATTTTTTTACTGTTTGCAAAAATGATTTAGAGTTGAAAATCACAAAGGAACATTTATCTCAGCAGAAATGTGCTCTTATAAGACTGACAAAGTAGTAATTTTGAGAGAGTAGTCATTGTTTTTCTTGTTGATTTTCTAAGCTGAGATTATTGTGATTGCTGCACACAGCATGTAAAACACTGACTGCTCCAAAGATACAACTTAATAAAAAAAATAAGAAATTATTATAAAAAATATATATATATATATATATATATATATATATATAAAACCCCAAGCAAATTTTTGAGAGAGCACGCAAAAAGGTTTTTAAACGATGAAATATTTTACTAGGCATAAACTTTAGCAACATATTATGGTCGTCTAAAGAAATTTAACAAAGTTATTGAGCGTTATCAGGCTGGAAAGGGTCACAATGCTTTAAGACTTCAGTCATTCACGCCTAGAAGACTCAACCAGGATAAGTCATCATTACATAAGACTAGGCCTGTCGCGATCACCAGCGACAATCTTAGATCGGCCAACGATCTAAGATTGTCATAAGGGGAAAATAGGGGCAAAAAATCGTGCAGTATGAACTACTGCATTAGGTAGTCGGATGTGCCCATCTTCTCTATTTAAATCTAGTGATTACTGAAGTATACAGATTTCATAATCTGCACTCTTTTGGTTGAATGCAGTATTTATTTCAACTTTGGCTTTATGTTGTTTAGTTTTTATTTAAGTACGTTTTTTGTTAATGGAGACTGAGAATCCATTTTATTTTTGTTTTTTTTATTTAGTTTATCAGTTCCAGTGTTATGTGTTATTTTGAAAATAAAGTGTATCTATCTATGGCAGGAAATTGCATGCATTATTACGTCATTTCCATTAAATCAGGGTCAAAAGATCTTGAAACAATATTATCGTTTATCGCAATATTTTTTTAGACAATTAATTGCTCAGCAAAATTTGTTATCGTGTCAGGCCTACATAAGACCGATAAGTTACGCACTCTGGCAAGCTGGTCTTAATGGAAGAGTGGTGGGAAGGAAGCTATTAATGAGGGCAAGCCTGAAGAGGTGTTGATCCAGTCTGCTATAAGCCATGAAGGGAACACAGCAAATATCTTACAGTGAAATGTAGCAGCAGCGTTGAGCGTATGACAAAAACAGATGAATAAATACAAGTTCGCGGCTACAAAAGACTTGAGAGAGGATCACCCTACTGAAGAAATAAAAGCCCTAAACGTTGCTAAGAACAACGGACAAAATTTTCAGGATGTAGATGTGTGTTTCATTGAAAAAATATTTTGGAAATACTTGTAAATTTGTGGCTGTAATGTAACAAAATGTGTAACTTCTGCATAACTGTACTGTATGTACACGTTGCTTGTTTAGGCAGATGCATTGTACAAGGTATGCCAAAAGGGGGCAGTGTTGCACCAGTTAAGTCAGGAACCATCAGACATGACGGGGAAAAAACCCACAAATCACAGCTTTGCTTTCAGCCGCAGTTATGAAACAACTTTCAGCTTTAAATGTTTACTGATAACAAATATTTATGTTCATTTCCTAATGCGTTCTTTGTCATTGATAACTACTTACAAAGCCAGTGATGTGTGACCATTTTATAAAAGAAAAACTATTTACTAGACAAAAAAAAAAAACCTTCGTCCATCGTATTTTCCTTGGGAGATTCAGTCTGAAGATCTCTTTCTGTTTGCACTGAAGAAATTCACCCGTTTCCTTTGTAGCCAAAATCTCTTCACTTGGATCAGGGCAGTTTGACCCGGACACTGAAACTCTAAATCGTCTTTTTGATGGTTTCGTTTTATTCCTACAGAAAAAGAAAAAGAAAAAAAAAACACTTAAAATACTCCAGAGAAAAGCTTAATATAGTCAGTAGAGCTTATTTCTTATAGGATTTTCACGACAGTACAGGATAAACGTAAAGACATATATGTGCAGGATGTTGTCTGACCTTTTTTCACAGATGTAGCTTCCACTATGAGTCATCTGCACGGGTAGAAACCACAGCGACCCGTTTCTGACCTCCACCCCAGCGGGGAGGCTCTCATCGCCCCCGTCTCTTCTGCTCCACTTTATCTCGGAATGAGCGCCAGCAATCGGGCAACTCAGCAGAAACAAGTGACCAGCACTCACGTGGTAGGTGTCTGCTTCCCCCTGGTGGTCTGAAAGAGGCATTGCACAGAAAAAAAAAGTCAAAGGTCACCGAGTGCTGCCTGAATAATAATAATAATAATAATAATAATAATAATAATAATAATAATAATAATAATAATAATAATAATTCGAGCTGATTGTGACCGTTTTTGTATTAAGGGTCCAGTAACATCTTCACTGTATTTTTTTAAATTTATTTTACAAAATTTACAGCAGGTAAAGTGTTCAAATAAGCCCGAATCTGTTGCAAAATCAATCAAAAGAGGAGCATGAAAATAGCTCTGAAAATTCAACACAAGCTACTAAAATGCCACTTTATTCCATCCGTAAATATGCAATACTTGATTAAGCAACACAAGCAGAGAGCTCCAGGTCCTGGATTAAGTGTAAACCTGCCATGAAATGTCAACTGTGCAGAACATCATATCATCAATGTGGCACTGTTTACTTTAACATAAAATGTCATGTTTCCAAAATGGATGAAAAATTACAAAATGACATACAGAGGAAAAACAAACATATTATTCATGGCCACTTTTCTATGGGGAACTTTATTGTTTTTGCTGCCCAGAAATGACAGCAAAGCAATGTCCAAATCTGACAAACACAATCTCTGACAAAAGGCACAAAAGCAAAAAAAAAAAAAGAAAGAAAACATACAAAAAAGAAAGAGAAAATGACCAAACAACTCACAAGACGCGCAGATGACCCGTATTAAACAGATAAAGAAGAAATTGCACAACAAATGTAAAAGTGTTTTTTTCCCCATTAACTATTGGGCTTTATGTTTACTGTGAATCTCTTTTGGAAGTTGCAGAATTGTAGAGTCTGACTAGTGACCAAAACAAACACAAAAAAACTGCAATCAGACAAAAGCAATTTGCATCCTACATTTATCTGACACGTTAAACATAGAAAGTCTAACTGTCATTGTTAAAACGAGACCTGGGAAAATACATTTTTGATGCAACATCCTGAACAACTACCAAATGCAGGAGAAAATGTGAGAAATAAATAGACTTTAATGATCTGTTGTGCACTCTACAGTTAATTCTTTGTGATTTTGGTACAGCTGTAGACCTGCTGAGTCTCTCCAATTATATGTTAACACTTCTAAGTTCATTTAGTTTGCAGACACCTACACATGCATACTGCACTCATGTACAACTTTAAACTTCTCATCTGACTGATTGTAACCCTGTTGTTGCATCCTCTTGATTGCATAACTCTGTACGTGACCTGCAGATGTTCTCAAAACAGCAAGAAAAAAAAACCTGTTATAACACCAACACAACACGTTGCACTGCAGCGACCGACTGCTGAAACCAAGCAGACATTGTGTAGCAAAAAGAGTGCGCATTACTCAGATCTGATCATAATATTAATATGAACTGATCATGTCATGTTTTGTTGAAGTTGACCTATATGCAGAGAGGCAGAGGTCGAGTGGATGCTGAAGGTTTTAATCGTAAAGTGATGATGATACAAAACTTAAAAGCAGCCAGATGAACCACAAGCAGGAAAAAAACAGGAAGTGGGAAAATGAGGCGCATACTGGAGGAATTTAATGGAAGAATCCAGCAAGGAGTGACTGAGAATGTGTATGTATATAAACAGTACATATATATTAATTACTGAACAAGGAAGAGATGGCTGATTAGAAACGGGTTGCAGGTGCAAGAGGAGAGAGAGAGAGAAAGTGGCCAGGGGGCGAGGGAGAGCACACAAACTGGGTAACTAATCAAACCGTAACAAAAAGCCAGAAATAAGCAACATAGTAAAACTAAAGTAACTAAAGGACTGAACTAAGGCAAATCAGAAGCTGATCTAACACTAAAGAATAACTAAACATAGTTAAACTGGAGTAACTAGGAAAGAAGTGCAGCAAAGGAAAATCGAAACACGGCGGATCTAATGAAAGAATAGAAACTAAAGAAGACAGAAATAATGAACAAACCCAAAAACAATTCAGACCCTCACAAACAATTTCTTAAATCGTCCTACACTCCCATCCTCCTTTATGAAAGCAAGTCAAACATGTTTTATTCTGGATTTTTGATTTTTTTTTACATTAACTTTGCTGCCTAATAATATTTACAAGAGCTGCCAACAAAGCTACATGATTTCTTGTCTTATTTATTTATATTGTAAATTAGAAATCATATGTAATGAACACAGTAAGTCATAGCTGCCCACTTATTCTTTACATTTCCTCAAACTTATGCGCTTCTGTTGCAGTGCTATTAATTTTTCTGTTTGTTATACGTTGGATCATATTATTATCACTTTTCCTTGACTGTTTCCGGACCAGGAAACGTTACTTCATTTTCAGCATTTTTGGCTGCTACCTACAGAGAGCTCTACTCATCTGAAAGTCTTAAACAGAACCGTTTGTTTGGGAAAATGTTTTTTTTGTTTTTGCACAACTTATGCAAAGCTGCCTTTTGTCACAGCACAGTCTTCCTGTGTGAACAATCTCCATTTATTCGCGCCGTGCTGACGTCTTTCTTGCTTCCTGTAGAGCGCCAGGAGGGCGATTCTGAAGTCTGCGCCTCATTTGCTCATCGGTGGAGGCAGCATGAGAGAACTATACTGGCTGGTATCTTTACTGGTTATACTGAATCTATACTGGTTGATTCAGTATAGATTTTAATGTTTAATGAGTTTAAAACAAAAGAAAAAAAGAAGAAATCAATTGAAGGTGGATGGAACATTCACATCACAGTTTATGAGTTAAGTCTCAATATGTTGACACCTTTGCAGGAAGGTGTTTCTAATGGACTGAGAGTTTGGCAGCAGGTGCAACACTTGTGTGGGTGGGTGTGGGGCCAAGTGATGTAAGAAATGATATTATACTCGTGGAAATGACACACAGAAATTGATGTGGCTTTAACACCTCACCAAAGAACTCACTCACCAGTGTAAGAATATGCTTTTTTTTTTCTTTTTTCTGGGATTTCAAGTATTAGTACAAACGCGATTGTTTATTATTACGACGTAAATCACACAAACGTCTAGAAAAGCCACAGAGGCTACGTCATTGGCACTTGTTGCCTGAATGTCACCTTGCTGATCCGCAGCTCCTGACTCAACAAACACAACAAAACACCCACATCCTCGACAAAGCTGGTATAACCTGACCCATAAGAAACATGAGCTGAATACATGTATAACCGCTGATCTGGTTAGACAGGTTGATGCATCGATTAGTTTTGAAGCATCTTGCTAAAATGATCTGTTGTGACTATAGAATAACTTAGTTAGGGTTTGATAAAATACGGGGGTTTCTAACTCCAAGAAAACAAGTTAAAAATGTTTTTTTGTTTGTTTGTTTGTTTTATTTTAACAGCTACAGTAAAGGCCTTTATGAATCCCATAACGTGTTTCAAGTGGGTCGAATGTGAAAGCATTCAGTTAAATTCTGAACAACCAATGGATGTAAAATTTTGAACTGGAGACGGTAAGGCACAAACACCACCAACATAGTCCTACAATTCAACTCGTTTGTCCATCACTAAGTTCAGGGTCACTTTCCATTCAAGGCGGAGCAATAAAGAAAGAAAAAAAAATAAAAACTCCTTTGGGGTTTAGTTTTGGTTCACCTCAAGTCATCCCTCCCTCCCAGATCAACCATATCAAAAACCCACCAATGTTCAACACATTTTGTTTTGTTTTGTGTGTATTTACTATGAAATACTGCAGAAATGTCAGAAACCTGTCGAAATATGAAATATGCAATGGGGACTCATTATTAGATTTTGATATGCTCTAGATATTGCACACAATTATTTTTTTGTTATTTTCCAGAAAGCATAACTTTTAAGTTAAAAGTGTTCGCACCCCTCATAAAACGCCACCAATAAATACCTTCCACTTTACATTCACATAAAAGTGTCCCATAAAATTTAACTGGAAAACAACTGAGATGGAAAAAAAGATAAATGAATAATGTGCAATAACCTGATTGTTGTCAGTTAATGTTCACATCTTTAAATGAAGCACTTAGATAAAGACTTATTGAGTTTCAGCTTGTAGTCTCAGTAAGTGAAACCCCAGTTTGGATTTGCCAAGTGAGCTTTAGTTTTGCACTCTGGCCATGCCACAACTTTCATTTTCCTCTTGTGAGCTCAGACTTTTGTTGACCTTTACTGAGCTCACGACGTTTCTTTACAATCGAATCACTCTCCTGGTAGAAACCATGTTCTTTTTGTCACTTCTTTGACAAAACGAACACGATGCTACAAAGCAGTCTGTTTCACGTTGCGTCAAATCCTACAGACCACGACACGTCCGTCCACATGGATTTGGAGGATATTTTTCTGTCTTGTTTGGAAAGTGTGGATTGAGATTTTAAGTCATTGTTCTTATTCCAGACATGGAGAATAATAGGGTTATTGTCACACAGTCAGCTCTTTAGAGTTGCTTTCATTTTCTTTGCAGCTTCACTCAACAGTTTGTCTGTTTCTCGAAACCTTTAAGTTTACCACATGTTGCCTTGTTTCTTCTACAACTTGTTGATATCGTAGATGACTGTGTTTATTGTGCCATTTCACAAATATAAAGCCCTTTTTTATTTTTTTTTCCAAACTTATACATATGTACACTGAGATCCATTGGAGCTGTTACCAAACGCATGTAATCAATGACTTCAGCTAAAACAAATTTTGAAATTAGAAAAAGATATGAAATTCAGACAAAATGTTATTTCTGCTTGACTATGCTTATTAATTTACGTTAAGCATAAGAATGAGTGCTGAAATGAATAAGTCTGAGCAGGATTGGTTTAAAAGTGTCCGTTTCCACTCCTGAAGGTTTTCTACGTGTTTCAGTTGAACTGAACGGTGAGTCACATTAAAAGCAGAAAAGGGATTTCAAAAACTATTTATGTTTAATTTTTCAAAACAGGGAACACTTTTCTAAAGTGTGTTTTTTTTCTACGTGCAGAGAAAACGACCTGAAAATGAACAGATTGTCATTGGAGAGCAGTAGGAGAAAGTAGCAGAGTGACAAAACGTCCTCAACATGTCCTGCAGCGGCCTGAGCCTTTAGCTGTTAGCTACTGAGATAAATCAGGATAACACCAGTTAGAGGAAAGTGTAGTTTTAACCCTCATCTAAAGAGCATGGACAGAAACGTCAAGCTGTTTACATAGCGGAGGAATCTGATAACTCCGATTCTACTTTTTAAAAGTCTAAGAACAGATAAACCGGCCGTCTAAAAGCGATGTGCTCTGTTATCAGAATCAGCTTTATTGGCCAAATCTGCGCACACAAACCAATAATTTGACTTAACTCTGAATGTTCGTGTATAGTGGGAAATTAAAAAAAGAATAATTTTAATATACATATGAATAGTCACAGTGTTTCCACATGAGGTAGAATTAGTGTAGAAACGCATAGTGTTGGTTGCGATCCACCCTGATTCACTTTCATCCTTTAACGCCTTAATGATTAACTGGAGCTGATGATTCTCGGGGCTCTACAGAGATTTAAAGAAAAAAAACAACATATTTTGTTCTCTTCAAAAGCGTAAAAGTAGAGAGTAAAAGTTATTTTTTTTTAAACTATGTTCTTCTGATAAACTCACTTGCTGAAGATCCGATTTGTTGAAATAACATAAAAATTTTAATGTGAGGAAGTGATTTCTGAATGACCTGTTTAACTGGTTTAGAAGAAACCACAGATGTTGTTTTTCTCGCATGAAACCTTTCTGTCTTCCTGAGACTTTTAGTCTTTTATGATTAAAACTTGTACTGCTGGTTTATTATTTAGCCAACAAAACCATCTTCGATGCTTTAAGTCTCTTACAGTTTTGACATTTTGCTCTTTGTAATCATCTATAAAAAAAAAACAACTATTGTTTTCTTCCAACCTCTACTGAAACTGAAATCAGTTAGATTTCACAGAATCAGCGAATCTTTTGATCCAAACAACTGCGTTACATTTTACCACATTTTAGCTCTACAGAGACACAGCCTGGCTCTACAAGTCACCCCAGTGTCAAAAGCCATTGTCTTAGTGTGAATGATCCCCCCGGTGGTGTGGTAATCGGTACTCACTGTGATCCTCAGCCAACGCCAGAGACAGGAGTCCAGTTAGGAAGCAGATCCAGCCGCCGGCTGCCATTGTTCTCGCCTGCGGGAGCGTAACAGGTCAGATTCATTAAACTCCTGACCGTCTCCTCCGACGGGGCTCATTTTCTGAGCCAACTTGTCACTCCACTCTGCAATTGGACAATGCTTCTTAACACATTTCCTGGCAAGGTCATTCAGACACCCACTGCTGTTGTTAGGGAAGTGAGAGATTTTGGTTGCGCAGATCGCACAAGGAAGTCAGAGCTGAAACACTCCCAGTAAAAAAGTCCAAGGAAGTTCCACACACTGGCTTTTCTATTTGGAAAAGTTATGAAAAAGACCAACAAAAAACCTGACTGTCATTAAAAAACAAAAAAAAAACAAAAACAAGGATGACTGTCTTTAAATGAGCAGCAGAATGTGAAAGAAGTTGCTTCTACTTTTAAGTTCTAACTTACCAATTTAAATGTAGACAAACTTCTGGTTACTTGCACCAGTCCTGATCTCTGGGCTGCTGGGTTTTCCATGCTGCTGCATTTGGTGTTTTGTCTCATAACCCCTACTTGAAGTTTCCTCTCAGCTTAAAAAAACACAAACACCCCACACTCTGCAGTACAGGTGAAGTGTAATGATTCACCGAGAGTCAAGCAGGGTTTTGGTTGTATGCAAATGTAGATGTAGGTCATTTGACCTCAAAGTTCACATATGAAGTTTTAGAAAGTGTATGCCGTAACAAACAAGAACTGATGAACCAGTTGAACCAGTTGGTTAAGAAAGAAGGTTGTCTCTCAAACCTGTGATTTGTCGGTCTAAACATGAGGACTTTGAACTGCCTTGTTTTTTGAAGTGCAAATCTAATTTCCTTTATTTGTCAGTGAATCACAGATAAAAAGCATCTTAGTAGGTCATCTCTCATACACATTTTTGCTACATTGTGAAAATGCCTTTTTCCCAGCTCTGCACAGCCTCTTTCTGTCTTCCCTTTGTACTTCTGTCCTTCCCTCATCCTCCTTGCTACTTTCACAGTAGTCTTCAACTTTACTTTCTTCTCTTTCATCATCCTCTTTTGTCTCGCTTTGCCAAAAGGTGAACGGACCAAACACACGTGAAATGGACACGGGAAACGTTGACGTGTTATGATTGATTCAGTTCAGTCTGATTTGCTTCAGTTATTATTTGTTAATGCTCATATAGTAAAATGCTACCTATATCTGTTTGCTGTTCAATAAACCACTAGGTAGATTATGCCTGGGGTCTGCCAGATAGTCCAATCTCAGATTCAGGAGGAGCTGTGTGGTTTTCGTCCTCTTGGTGGAAAACTCTACCAGCTCTACATCCTCAGCAGGTTTCTGGGAGTTATGGACTTGGGGAAGGTTTTTGACCGTGTCTCTCTGGGAATCCTGTGGGCGATTTACGGGGAGGATGGGGTACCAGGCCCTTTGATACAGAATGTTAGGTCCCAGTACGATCAGTGTCAGAACTTTGGACTGCTTTGGCACCAATAAGTCGAGCTAATTTCCGGCAAGAAAATTAGCCCGGCTCCATCTAGGTTGTCTTTTGTCTCTGATTTTGTTCATAACCTCTTTGGTCAAAATTTCTAGGCACAGCCACGGTGTTGAGGGGAAAGTTTTGGTGTCTCTGACTTTTGCAGATGCTGTGTTCATGAGATTGTGATCTGTGGCTTTCGCTGGAGCAATATGAAGCTGATTGAGGTGGCTGGGATGAGGACCAGTGCCTCCAAGCCTGAGACAATGGTTTTGAGCTGGAAAAGGTTAGAGGGTCTTCTCCAGATCAGGGAAGGGATCTGCTGTCCACAGAGGAGAAGTTTTAGTATCTCAGGGTATTGTTCACGAATGAGAGAAAAACAGAGCAGGAGGTCAATAAGAGGTTTGGTGCCGAGTCTGATGTGGGCGCTGTACCGGTGAAGAGACAGCTGAGTCAAATGGCAACGCGGTCGATCTACGTTCATATCCTCATCTATGGTCATAAGCTATGGGTAGTGACCCAAAAAACAGGATCACGGATACGAGCGTGTGAAATAAGTTTTCTCTAAAGGGTGTCTGGACATAGGGCGAGTAGCTCGGTCATCCAGGAGGAACTGCTTCTCCTCATCAAGAGAAGCCAGTTGACCATCTGGTTAGATACCTTCTTTTCTTTCCCAAATCCTCTTCCGTAGGCAAACATTTGTTTAGTTAAGATTTTAATAATCTAGCACATTATTTCAAACATTTCCTACCTGGTAGAAATCTGCCTGAAATAGATACTACTATCTATCTATTAGTATATTGTATATATTGTATATACAATATATTGTATTTATTTTGGATAAATATACAATATTTATCCAAGATATTGTATATTTTGAATAACCTTTTTTGCATGCTTGTTCATGACATACCGGATTAAAATTGGTATGCTAATGCTATTCAGAAAGGAAAAACTTAAACTAAAGGGTTTGAATGACTGGCAGAATGTTCTAGTCGCGGTTTGAGTGTCATTTTAAACCAG
>NW_006799958.1:4105397-4123574 GCF_000485575.1 Poecilia formosa | reverse complement strand
TTCACCTGACTTGCGGCTGGCAAAAAAGACTACAGTATATATGCTAAAACGAACTAGCGTGCATAATGTGTGTGATACAGCCCCTGTGTAAGCCGGACAGAGAGAACTTCCGGGTCAGAGGTGAAATTAACAGCTCGCTTTCCTTTTTATTTTTGCAATTGCCGTTTTTCTAATTTTGTTTTAAAAACGAAAAAACAAAACAGAGCAAAAAAAACAACAAAAAAAAACACATGGTTGTTTTGTTTTACCAATTTTATTTTGAAACGAAAAAACCAAAGAACCGAACCATACACAAATTGTTTATCCACAAACAGGTTGCTAATTTAATTTTGACAAACCTTTTTTATCTGAAAGCTTAAGACAATGTATAACACCAATAAATATAAAATGTTACATGGAAAATCTTGAACTGTTGATTTCACATTTCACAGTAATATGTTATATTTTCATGTTTATGCTTTTTTATGAGCATTTTCAATAATAATAAGCAGCAGGAACAAAAAAAAAAACAACAGCTTTCATATTCTTTATGTGACCTTATAAATATGGAAAATATGTACAAATACTTTAATAACTTTCACAATTTACATTTACAATTTTCCTTCTTTACATGAACACTTAGAACAGGACAGAACTGGACAGATAGGCTGGTTTTACAGCTTCTGATTATTCTTCACACGTTTCTTTGACTTCACTACGTGTCAAACAGTTTTGGACTCTTGACTAAACCGAAATATTCTGCCAACATTACAAAAGATTAAAGTCAAATGTCATATTCAGTCGAGTTTTTTTTTCATCGCACCAATTCACTCAAACATTTACATCTAGCATTACAAGTTCAACAAGGCAGTTTTCTCTGGATAAGCCGCCCTCTTGCCTCTAACTGGCATATGATACCTAATTTCTTTCCAAAACCTGGAGGAAGGAGAGAGGGATGGTGACACTTGTGAGTCCTTTCCACGTCTCTCCTCGTCTTCTCTCCATGTCCTCCATTTCTGCCTCGTTCGGAGAGACTTCCACCAACACACGGCGCCCTGTTTCTTCCTCAGGTGGCGAACCGACTCGGGGAAGAGGGCCAGCTGGGCCGGGGTGATCTCCTCCAGCTCCACCAGAATAACCTGAGAGGACAGAACTCCATTAGAACCTCTTTGTTGAGGACACTGGAAGATTCTACATGAATAAGAGTTGCTTATTGGCCGAATTGTGTGACTTTCTGTGGCTATACGATGACATTTCTCTGTCTTACCTTTAAGGAGCCCTCCAGCAGCGCTCTGTTCATGGATGCCACACATTCCAGATGCTGCCTTGCGTCTGAAAACGCTTTGTCGTCACCACCAAAACCCACGCTGCCATTGCCCTCACTGGTCCTGCTTTCGATTTGATCAACCTCCTCGCTAATCTTCGTAATGTTGTTGTTGTTACTGCTGGTGCTGCTCGTGTGCCTCTTTTTAATGAAAGTGGAAGCGGTGTAGAGCAGGAGAACACGACGACTAGCCTGAAGGTTCTCATCCACAGAGTCCACGATGGCTGCAGGAAGACAGGGAGCAAAGAGAAAGATGAGAAACTGTTTAGAACCGGATGCTTCATGCAAACCATCTCTCTATGCAGCACTAGCTGTATTTTTGGCATCAATGTACTGCTGTAAGTTGAATCCGTGTCCTGGTCTAACATTTACTTTCAGCCTGCCTTTCATTTAGCCCTATCCAAAGACAACGCATCATGATGCTTCCACCACTACGTTTAGCTGTAGACCAAAGAGTTTAACTTTGCTCTCTTCTGACCAGCGGACCTTCTTCTACATGCTACACAACGTTATGTTTGTTTAGGTGCAAAATTCAAACAGCAAAGAGGCAGGTGCATGGGGATGAGATCATTTAATTATGACGATACAGGACGCGACAGACCGACACGAGCTTTTCCCCTTATGAAGCTAACTTTCCCATGTGGGAGACTTACCCTGCCCCGGCAGGCAGTCACGGCCCGCTATGAACAGTTTGTAGCCACAGGCCTGTTCCAACACTTCAGGCAACGTCTGCAGGGCGAACTTCTCCACTTCCTCACTGAAGCCAAAGGCACCAGGACTGGGGTATGCCACATAAGCATCATACAGCTTGCCATCAAGATCTAAAAGTGAAAAGTTCTCATTAGATGCACAACAAGGCTGCCGTCTGAACGCAGACAATACAATGTCACTTCAATATTTGTTTTTTGGGGGGTGGCTGAAAACAATAACCAGCTCGTCAACTAGCTAGCAATCATTAAAAAACATAACGATGACCGTCTCGTGGATGTTTGCCGTGAGTCATTTTTGCATCCAGGAGTTT
Organism: Poecilia formosa; assembly: GCF_000485575.1. Lineage (NCBI taxonomy): Eukaryota > Metazoa > Chordata > Actinopteri > Cyprinodontiformes > Poeciliidae > Poecilia > Poecilia formosa. Next base: position 4,121,250 of record NW_006799958.1, on the reverse strand, counting down.
TTCACGTTGGTCCCGCTCTGCGCAGCGCTGACGTTGTCGGTTAAGAAAGCGCCTGCGGCCCCTTTGAATGAGAGGCGGGTGACATTTTATCTGAAAGAGTGCAGGCAGGCCCTGTGGTTTGTGTGCTTCCTCTGTTTCTTGCACTGTATGAAGATGTGGTGAAACTCGAGATAAAACTTTGAGATTTTGTGACTTTGGAATAATGTGTGGGTACGCTGCAGCTACTGTATCTGTTTGTTTTTTTTAAGATTAGACGACGTTGATTGGGTGCTTCCATTTTATTCCAATGTGCGATCGCTTTTCAAGCGTCGAAGTATCCGCAGCACATTTTTATCTTCACCTCTGCTGTAAAGTGTTACCTTTATTTGTATAAAGGACTGGAAACGCTCTCCTGAAGCACAGCACAATGTCTATCCTGAAGATGTAGTAGACGATGACGCTGATGACGAAGAGAACAGTCACTCCACCAAACACTAAACCGATGGGAAGGATGATGTTCGGATCTGTGGAAACAAGAAATCACATATCTGAGTAAAATCAATTTACATTGAGAATACTTTGGTTTAGGCAGATTTTCCTTATAAATCCTCCTCTAAATCAAACTGAGTTAAAACCTACAAAACAAAAATTGTTTTTAAGCAACAATCTTTTCATTCTACTTCATCGATGCCTCCAAGGCTATGGATCTAGCTGGATAATCATAACAAGCTGTATTAGTGCAAAGCCACTTGTGCATCTCATATTTAACTTGAGACACCAGAGCAGGAAGTCAGAGCTAAAGAGGGGGAAGTCCATCGGGTGTTCAAAGGCAACTAGAATCAACATTTGAAAAGCGCGAGCAGCAAGCGCTAACGTCAATGTTTTTTTTGTTTTTATTTGTCAGGCTAAAAACTTGAGAGGAAATAAATCTCAGGTCACAACAATGAGGCTGTTGGAACATATTCAGGGCCACAAAATGACAGTTTTATGACCCATAATTATGAAAATGAGGATAATATTGTGGTTGGAATATGAAGTGATGATTTCAATAGATCTCTTTCTGTTAAAGATGAACTTCTACGTGTTGTTAGCGGTGGTTTTGGGTCCATCGTTCTCCGGTTGTCCAGGCAGAAGGATAAATGGAGTCTAGAGAGGCAACAGCTTCCTTTCCTTGTTCTATTTGTAATCCAGTCAGTGGAGAGCAGATATTTGTCTATGTTGTGTCAGAAAGTATTGCCACTTATGGTGGGTGAGTAGATGTCTTCTGATTCAGAAACCTAAAGAGCTTTTTCACTACTTTGATGTATCTGGTTCAAAATCTAAAATACCTCACATGTGGTCAAATCCAAATCTTAAACGGAGCAAAAATTCTTAGCGATACATATGTAGTGTATTACGTGAGAACAAAAGCAAAACCGAAACACAAATGCTCTTTAAACACAGAGTCAATGAAGAAACGGTTTTATAAGGTTAAGAGCAGCGACATTTGGCACGACAGAATCAAAGCAACACAGTTTATGCGCTCAAGCTTTACCTGTTGGCAGCAACGTAAAGTATCTCTCTGAATTGCCTTGGTAATTGAAGACCCTGCAGGTGTAGTTGAGGTAGAAATCCTCCTGCCTCAGTTCTGAGAAGTTAAGCAGCAGCTCCAACCACTCACCCTTTGGTTCATCTTGGGTCCGCGAACTGTTAAAAAGTCAAATCATTGAAAGCGTCGGCCTTAAAAGGTGGCATCATTTGTCCATTTGCAGAAGCTAATTTAAATGTACCAACCGCAGGGCTGATGTGTAGATGCGGTCAGACGGCTCAGAATCAAACATGACCTTATTTTTGTCCAACCAAATGACGTCAACAAAATGTTTCCCAGCACCAGGAACAAACACCAGACAACGCTTTGTGAAATTCGACCCTAAAAGCAAGAAGGAAGAAATTACAGATCTCTCAGCATGAGTGTACTTGTTGAGATAAACCATAGATGTATTTGAATTTTGTCTTTTTTATTTTATTTGTTTTCATTCATCTCTTTGTGAAACAAAGGAAGAACAAATTACAAATCTTTAAGGCCTGGATGTATTTGCTGAGGTAAAGCAGAGATTCGTCAAAAATAGTTGTCGTTTTTTTATCTGATGATTTAAAATCAAATCCAGTTCAGTAGGTTTGAATGTCAGAAGATGCAGAGCAAACTGTAGTTGAATTACATGCAACCTAAAGCAAATCAGCATGAACTTATGCTTTCTTAAGATATACTGAGATACTTGACCAGTGTTTAACCAAGTGATGCAAACACTGCACGGATAGTCATAAATAAAACTTGTTTAAACTGGTTTCTGGTGTGAAGAACCTGTTTTATTGCTGCTCTGATTTGTTTTGTAGATGGTGCTCATCTCAAGAGTTTTATGTAGGTCTGGAAAGTGTTGTGACTTACATCCGCAGTGAAAATGACACCAATAAAGAAATGGGTTATTTGTGCTAAACAACCCGGTTTTTAAGACTGCATCTGTAATAAATACCTGAGAGACTTTTTTTTCTGAGAAAGAAAGTCTAAAAGACGACCTCACCTTTTGCTGCCTTTATAATTTCATTTTCCGGTTCATGGATCTGTGGAGGCAGAAAGTGCTGCTCTGATAAGACAAAAAAAAAGAAAAAAAGAAGAAGTTACATTTAAAAAATATATATGTTATTTTCTGGTGTTATTTGTTGTTCTTGCCTTAGTCAAAGATTTCTCCATCAGTTGGTTCTTTGTGTTTGCTTGCTGTTTTAGTACTAACTATAGTTGTACCAGCTGTTTAATGTCTATTAGAAAAAAAATCCCTGCATGAATTTTTAACTCCAGTTTTTTTCCCTTTTTGTGTGTTATTTAAAAAAAAACAGTAGATATTTCCAAAGTTGGTTGCATAAAACATTTTTGCTGCTGAATCTGAACTGACCTGTGACCGTTGCATTCATGGTCTCTGACACAGACCTTGTTGCTCCATCCAGGGTAAAGGTCAGAGTGCAGGTGTATGCGCCACTGCCTTCAACTTTTACCATGTAGTGGATCCCCCCCCTGATGGTATGACGGCCTGTGTCCTGTATCAGGACACAGCCCTGAGTTGGAAGAGAAAATATATAAATATATATTCACAAAGATTTTCACTATTATTAAACGCCAATTTGATTGACAGTTCAAAAAAAAAAAGGCCATGACCATTTGTATTTTTAAAGGGGGGATAAATATTTATCCAATCTTAACCAGTCAATTTTATTTTCTTACAATCTGAGACTAAAGCAGAGAATAAAATTTTAATGTTTCAGGCAGTTGTGCCAAAACCCTGTTGAATACATTCTGGGTTTATCTGCAGCGCCATCTACTGTTTCAAATAAGAACTACAGCCCTTCAAACGCTTCCTGAAGGAAGAGATCGCGGCTGAACTCTCCGCCAAGCAAAAATGCACCTGAAGGTGGAGGATGCGAAAAGCCAAAAAAAAAAAAAAAAAGTTAGTGTGAAAAAGAGGGAGAAATCTCCAAGGAGATGCCGCCAAATGTGAAAATATTAAACATGTCTGCTCTCAAGTTTCAACTTGTGCAGCAACAGACATTAAACAACAACATGAAGGAGAAGAAGAAGAGACGTTTCCTTGCTCGAGGAGCATCCTATTGACAGTCCACTATCAGTGAGGTGCTGTGGCGTTTCTGCTATGGACAACATGAGCAACCACCCAGGGCAGCATCTTGTGGGGACACCCCCCACCTCCACCTGCCCAGGATCTGAATGTGAACAGGGAATAATGCAAACCTCCCCCTAGACTCCTCTCCCAGTTTTTTTATATTTAAAAGGTCTTACAGTTCTACTGCTAAATGTTCTTTTGAAATTAGTTTTTTGACCTCTGAGAGGGCTGTGCTCACATTATTTTCATGCTATTAGTTAACACTGGTCTCAAAATGACAATGTTATCGTTTATCACAATATTTCCTAGGACAACTAATCGGCCAGCAAAATCTGTTATCGTGACAGATCTAAGGACTATGGCAAAATCCTTGTTTTTGTCCAATCCGCCCTCCGACAATAAAATATTTACCATGTATGACCTCTCAACAGAACAACACTTCAATATTAATCCTTAAAAATTCTGAACTTTTTAAGGATTAATATTAGCTAAGCATAAAAAAACCTTAATCAAGGATAATTAACTGGTGTTTATCTGAATAGAAGCATTTTATTCTCTCACTCAGTGCATTGAATTTCATGCTACTCACTTTGTACCAACTAACAGAGACGTCCATGCCGTAGGTCTTCAGTTTGTGAATATAATCGCTCAGACGGCATACCACGTTTGTCCCCACATTTCGAGAATCTTTTCTTGGCCTTCCACACTCTCCAGCAACTGGCTGATCCATCACCAGCTTCGCGGTCTGCATGTAGCACTGAGACGGAGTTCTGCATGGAAAGACAAAGCAATGGGTTTGGCATGACGTCTCTGGCACAATAGAACTGTGTTTATCCATCTCAAATGTAATTTCGGGATCTTCGTCAGCTTTTCTTTTTTTTTTTACGAGTTTTTTTATACTACTTGACAATTTTTCTGCAAAGAGAAGATTTTTTTTTTTAACAGCAACCAGAGGCCTGTTTTACTGTAAGTCATGGCAGAGTGCTAGAAAACATAAAGTAGGTCAAACAGGAAGCTGTGGTTAGAAACATGATGAGGGAAGCTTGCATCTCTTAGGTTCACATCCCCATTGAGCTCTTCTTCTTCCGATAATTTGGGAGGGGGGGAAAGTGACAAACCTTGATGTCATGTTGCGGCTAACAGAAGCCTTTTCAGTTCTAACTTCCCAACGAGGAGAAACGAACGTTTGGTGATATCCCCACAATTTCTATGGAAAATATTCAGAGTAACCAAACCGTCTGTGGAGTGCGAAGCCACCAATCACGAGTAACTTATCAGGTTTGTATCTTTGCACTTTTATCCAAGTAAGCAAAATTGTTTAATTTTATTCTGACTTGGTCTGCTAAAATAATTAATATGGAACACAGCTGCTGGTACGACACATATCTACCCTTCTTTATTTTTTAGTATTAATCTATCTATATTATGTTCCAATGTTAATATATTTATTGCTAGTAAACTGCCTTGTATTGAAGAGAGTACCCCATATAGTTTGCTAATAAATAGTTCTAGACCTGTTATTAATTAAACTCTAAACATTGTATAAATAACTGTTAATTATGCATCAATTAAGACAAAGAATATCCACCAGTTTCTTGCCAAATAGTGAGCCAAATGTATATTTTAACTAGAGTTATTATGCTAAACATATAAGACCATCTTGTAAGCACAATAAGCTTTTATAAATGGAATCTTTTAGCATGTAGTCTGCTTCTTGTCTTTAATTAATAAAGAATAAACTGCTATTAGTCATTTATAAAGTGTTTGTAGATGAATTGATAACATAAAAGTTATTTATTAGCCATCTATAAGAGGAGCCTTATTGTAAAGTGGTACCAATATCAGTTTTCTGTAGAATAAACACAACTCTCTATCAAAGCTTAGCAGGGGACTTTGCAGTGTATCTGTTGTAATGACTTTGCCTTCAGTCTCTTACCGCACTATGGCGAGGTATTCCCCATCGTCGTCCAGAGTGGTGTTGAGGAACCAAAGTGTCTCCTGGAGCACCAGAATCCGACCGGTCTCGTTTCTCATCTCCTGTCCCGTCTTTGCGCTGAACCAGGTGATGTTGAACGGGACGGCGGTGAAGTTAAAGACGTCCGGAGACAGCAGGGTGCTGTAGAGCATGGCCGCGTCCCCGGGCACAGAGAACACCCGTTCAAACACGAGCTCGTAGTTGGTGCAGTTATCTGCAACGCAGGTCACATCGTTTATATCCAGGTGTTCAGTTCTCAACTTTCTGTCAAATTCTAGTTACTAAAATTAGCTTCACATCGTGTCTGTTCATCAGAAAACTCATGCTGTCAACTTAAATGTGTGACGTCACTTTCAATCCTAACGAATGACTGTGGATGTCCCTGTTAAAGCTCATTTTTAGCTATCAGGTATGATTCAAACTTCATCAATTATAACTTTAAGCAAACTTGTTTTAAACAAACTCGTCATTGTTAGTGAGCAACAGAGCACAGACGTCCTTTCTGTCAACTTTATTTGAAAGCAATGCTGCAGTTGCCTTGAGTAGGTGTACATTTTAAAACTGTGTTCCAGTCAGAGTCCCAACTTTAATCTGACAGAATATCTGGAGAGAGCAAAAGATCAGAGTGATGGTAAGGAGATCTTCCAGTCTCAAAAATCAACCAAAAATGAAACCTGCAAAAAGCTGAAACTATAAGACAGGTGTGATTGCTGTAATGTCAATAAGGATTTAAATTGTGGCACGCCAGGGTTCAATAAAAATGTAACAGATGAGGAAGCTGCTAGTGAGGGAGTGGAGGGGTCCATCTACCCCTTCTCTTACTCATTGGTATAGCTCAGCTTCCTGCCTTAGAGAGATTATCTTATAGACTGTTAAATAGGGTTGAGGAGTACAACAGGAAGTGGTCCCACTTCTTCTCATATGTGGGTTAAATGGCATTTCCAGCTCAGATGTAATTAGACTAGATGAACTTATGGTAATACTGTAATTATCTAAATGTATCAGGGTATAGGGCACTGTCATTTTATGTATGTCAATTTTCATTTGATGTTTATGTGTCCTGTCATTTTTTTAATTGTAATTTTCTATTATTATTATTATTATTATTATTATTATTATTATTATTATTATATTTTTTTGCTTCAAGTAATTTCTGCTAACTGTATTGGCCTCATGAATCCACAAGGACTAACCATTGTTTAGCTGATGCTACATTGTGATATGCTAAGTGTGGAATTATGGTATATTTTACTGTTGGAAAATCAATAAAGTTCAAGTCATTAAAAAATGTAACAGAGATATTAGTGACTGATACATTTATTTATTCATTGCTTTTGAGAGACGTGTGGATGTTATAATTTTGTCCACAAGAGGGCAGTGAAATGCTTACATGTGACTAGTGGAGGCTGTTGACATAGCCAAACCAGAACTGGTGGTCTCATATATTTATTCATGTGTTTATCACCAGAAAGGAAGTAAAACCAACCTTTCTTCATGAGCTGAGCCTGGGCCAGTCCACCACAGATCCCTGAAATCCAGAGGAACAACAGAAAGCTTTCCAGCGATGAACTCGGGCCCATTGCTGGAAACAAACGGAAACACATAAATGACCGTGCCTTATGGATTACAGCAGCAATCTGAACATGCTGTGCCAGCCAGTGGGTCTCTGACACAAACCTCCAATGTAAAGATTTTCATAACATTTTCTCTTCCTCTCTCTGCTCCTTCCTTCCCCATTCTCCTACCCTCTGCTCCTCAAGGGTGGGAGAATGGGGTATCTGTGGTACCGGTGCCGGTACCACAGATACCGGTACCGGAGGAGTCACAGCGGAAACTGCTGAAAAACGCTGAGTAATGCTTTCATTACGGTGAGAGGGTGGAAGCATGCTTTTCATTTACAGTTTTTCTCAGCGTCTTTCTCAAAACCCTTAGTTCGTACCTCAGCAGTAAACCTGTGAACTCTTCCTTCACCTCCACAAAGTCTCAGTGGACAATGCTCTTTGTTGATGCAGCGTGGAAATAGTCTTTTCAGAATGAGGAACAGAATGAGAGGAACTCCATCGGCATCCTGGTTGAAACCATTGCCCGATGATGTGAGAGCGATGGAAACTGGAATTTGTCTTCGGCCTCGCTCCTCTTCTTCTTCTCTTTGGCTGTTGACTCCATTCAAACCCTTGTCCTTTAATGACTTTTATTGTGGAGGTTACGACTACAGTTCCTTTTGCTCAATATCACTTAAGCAATTGATAATGTTGGAAAAGCAGAGAATTGAACATAATCATCTGTACAAGTGATTTGAAGATTGAACTAGTAGTTCAGTTCTGGTCTTAGAAATGCACCAAAGCGACTGAGGAAAAGGTGCAGAGACTTTTGAGAAAAAAATCTAAACAAAGTAAGTAAAATGTTAAAATCATATGAAATTATCCTATAAAAGCAAACGTGAGAATTGATCTGTGATGAAGCTCAAAGTTTATGAAGTAGACATTTAACACAAACAAGTAGGACAAAGCAAGGAGAGGATTTTTACCTAGAGATGGATTGTTCTCAGGTTTGAACTACGGTTGAGGGGAATAGTGAGAGTCTGGGGATACAAATGGGATTTTTTTTCTCAGCAGTTTTGTCTCCCTGGGAACTTCAGGAGGAGTAAGACTTTTCGTTTTCAATACCACCTCGCAAAAAACTCAGCACGTGAAAGAAACTAGGTCAAAGACATGAAGTACACCTCTGGCTCTCACTCAAAGGTACCAGAGGTTTGAAGGAAAACCGCTAAACGTGGACAGGTTGGCAAGAGTCAGTCAAACTGAAGCTGATACGAAGAAGAAGAAAAAACAGAAAGCTGTGTGAGACTGCTGCAGGGAAAATACAGAGAGGGGAAATTAATCTAACCACAGTATCCACTGCGCTCTGACTTCAGGTGAGTCCACAGTTAAAGAGGCAGGTGGAAAACATGTGTGGTTAAGCTGCGCTGCATGTAGCGTAGATGAGGTAGTTCCTGTGGTTTCACACTCATGTTGTTTTTCTTTCTCTGAATAGATGTTTAGGTTCTGAAGAACAGCCATAATTTTTATTATTATTCTTACCGTACTTTAAAGGGATCCATTAAGACATTTTAGGGGCCAGCGGGAGCTATGTCTTAAACGTCGGCCCTTCTAAAAAAGATGGTACCCCAGTCTTAAATCTAGAAGAAATCATGAATAACGACGCGTTGCAAACTGTGACACACACTCAGCAAATGATGAAAGATTCATAGTCACCAGTTAACTTGGTGACTATGAATTGGTAATTTAATTTTTTTTTTTTTGCTTTTGTGGGAAAGAAAAGCACAGATCAGTTTGTGGGAGGAAACAGAAGCACCAGGGGGAAATCCGCAGATGTACGGGAAAAACATGCCAGATCTCAACCAAAGCTGTGTCGGGCTTGATGTGGTTTCCTCTTTCTTCAGAGCCCAGGGCAGGTTTACATGCATGTGGAAGTGAAATAAACTTGATGAGAAACAAGGAGCAACACGAACACCCAAAGCTTTGCCGTCAACCTTCAGTCCCCAGCCGGCGCCTCTCGCCCCGTCAGACTAGCGGCAGCAGCAGCAGTTAGCAAACACGTCTGCTGAGCTTGTTGAAGAAATGACTTCTCAGTCTGATGCTCCTAATAACGGTTGTGAAGAATTGTCGTGTTGACGCGCAGAACGGCGAGTTTCAGAAAGTGTAGGCCAACATCAAGTCATCCGATACGGCTACGATGGGAAGTCAAATTACATTTAAGTTATTCTGGATAAACACCCTTTTTGAAACAACTTAAAGTAACGTATTTATTTGACTGCGCTATAAAACACCACCACATAGGTGGAAATTACATAAAGCCTCCTACCCAACCCGCTTATTAAACTGCTTGCTCATCCACGTCAAGGAGGCGGAGCTGCGAAGTGTGGAAAATGTATTTCTACTTTTACCGAACTGATTACTAATTATCTCTGAGATCAACTTTCCAACTCATAGTAAAACACACTTCCAACTTGCCCTGTTTGAACTACACACACCCTGAATAAAGGTAACACTCCCACAGCAAACCTGATCATCAACCGTTGTCTCGCTTCCCTAAGAGATTAACAATGGCCAACACCAGAAATGACTGTAGATTCCTATTTAAAGTAGACTGACTAAAAAAAAAAGAGGATTGTTCACCTGTAACATATAATAAAGACACATTTCTATGCCTGTCAGAAATGTTCTATGCTTTAAGCCTAACATTTCTGTCTATGCCTGACAGAAATGTTAGGCACAGAGCATAGAACATTTCTGACACGCATAGAGAGATCTCTATCTTTGTCTAGTGATTGGTCGGTCTTTGTCTTTATTTAGTACAGAAAAATACTAGAAGCCCCCCCCACACCCCCTCCTCGTCTTTATTTCTGTCTGCTTCCTTTTGGTCCTCACAAAGCCCACAGAACCACAAAACGTGTCCAAAAGAAAACAAAGAAATGCTCGAGTGGGCAGTTTGATCAACCCCAACAACTTCCTATAACAACAACCATGAGGACAGCGAATCATGTCTTCATGCTCTAATGACAGTGGAAGATCTCCAACTTTGTCTTGCAGCAAGAAGGCATGTTCTGCATGTTCTCCTGATGTATGGATGGGTTCTCTACATACACCATTGGACTTCCTCCCAAAGACCAAAACATGATTGTTAATTCACTAAACTCTAAGCTGAGTGAGGGTGGCATTAGTGTTTGTCCTATTCCTATGTGTATCCGTCTATATGTTGGACAAACAGGCACATCTTGTCCGGGTTGTGCCTTGCCTCTCGCACAATGACCTCTGGAGACAGGCACCAAGTCAAGTGGGTCTCTCCTGCACATTTCAGCAACAAAGAAATTCATAAAGCTTTAAATCATAAAAGCACCATAGACATTAAGCAATAAACAAAATCGTCATGCAAATACACATCAAATATGTGGATCGATGTACCGGTTACTGCTAGTCAAAGGGTTTTAGGCCTTGATTTATGGGAGCTCCGTGTTTCAGCTGTTTTGCAGTTTTCTGGAGGTTTGTTTGAGATTTGTGGCACATAGAAGCTGAATGCTGCTTCTACATGTTTGGTTCTGGTTCTGGTTCATCCCCAAGACCAGAAGACCTGAGAGGTCTGGAAGGTTGATACAACAACAACAACAACAACAACAACAACAACAACAACAACAACAACAACAACAACAACGTGCATTTTGGTGCAAAGCCGTTTAGTGGTTTATAAACTAACAACAGTATTTTAAAGGCAATTAAACAGGATAAAACTCTTTGAGATCAAAGATCTCTTTTACAATCATACAGTTCAATCAGTTAGTTACAAAAAGCACAACATCAGTAACAGAGTGGAAGTCATCAAGAAGCTTCTGGTGCTGGAAAAGTCATCAACCGTTTTATTTACTCACCGTCACTTTGTACAAATCAGTTTTCACTTTGACATTTCATTTTTTTTTTTAATAAAAAAAATATATTTTGTTGATTATGTATGATTTGTAAAAGCAATAAAAAAGGTAAACATCCAAAGGGGGCGAATTCCTTTAATAGGGACTGAATAAAAACCTTTCTGAGGTCACGGCCCTTTCTCTCTTCAAGAAATTATTTATCAAAAATTAGTAATAATAATAATCAGTAAGGCTTTATTTGAAGGGATGTTCATAAGAATGACATGACACTGTCATGACATATCTGTTATGATGCTGATTCATAAAGACTCTTTATGAGTCTTAGTGAGTCATAAGACATTCATAAAGAGTCTATGAATGTCTAATGACTGTCGTCAAGAAGTGTCATTCGGTAAGTAAAGACACTCTTAGTGCAGAGTTGCTTTAAAAGTTGCATTAAAACTGCCAACTTTGCATTATTTGGTAAATTTATACACTTAAATGCAAAGTTGGCACTTTTAATGCAACTTTTAAAGCAACTTTGCATTAAAAGTATCATTATTGGGGGTGCTGTGGTGGCGACGCACGATCCACGTATTGAGGCCTTATTCCTCGTGGCCGTGGTTGCAGGTTCGATTCCTGGCCTGGCGACATTTACCGCATGTCTTCCCCCTTCTCTCATTACCCAGTTTACTGTCAGACTTTGAAATAAAGGCCACTAGAGCCAACAAAACCTTAAAAAAGATTATTTCACTTCATGACAACATTCATAAACATTCATAAAGACTCCTTCGTGTTCATAACAGATGCCGTCATATTTATGACAGTGTCATGACAGTCTTATGCACGTCCCTTCAAATAAAGTGTTATCTAATAATCATTATAAGATTTCAAAAAATGTTGTGCAATCAGACTTTAACTGAGTGAGGGATTATGTCTGGTTGGTAAAATCTATGATAATCTGGAGTTTGTCTCCTTCCTAAAACTGTTTGATTTCTCTCTCTGGCAGACGGATGCCGCTCACAGTTGCTTGTTTAAAACGTCCATGCCCCGTCATCTGCCCTGCATTTCGCAACCTGTGGTTTTGGAGGTGGCACAATCATCACTAATATTCTCCTCTTTAGATGTTTTGCATTTTGGGTTTCCTTCCTGTTTTCAGAAGCCTCTTCTGCTCAAGACTCGTTCTCCTCTGTTAGAGAGCGTGGTCTGAAAAACTACAGCGCGTTGTGGTGAGATGCTCTGAGAGATTTCTGCCTGCTGGATTTATCACACAACTGAACAAACTGTGCTCTGGCAAACCTAGATTATACCACAGCAAACGGCATCGAGTAGAAACAATGTCCAAATCAAGATCAGCGAAGTATGCTGATTTTAAAAAAGGGTGATGTGAAAACAAGCAGAACTTGTTCTGAGTTTCTTAGATGAAACCCAGTGGTGGTTTACTGAACAACAACCTGTCTTGTTCTATTCATTAAATGTTTAACCAAATCCTGACCAGAAGCAGCACAGATCATTAAAAGCACATGTTAGGAAGTCCACACCAGCTACAGACAGATGTAGTTTAAAGTATCACATCATGCTTTTCTATATATGCTTTATAATGGAACATTTTATATACAATGCTTAAGAATAGTTACTACAGTTTCTCCATCTGCAACATGAAGAGAAAGGAAGTGAGCCCTCTTTTGAGGTTGGACTTAAAAAGCTCTTTAGTCGGATATTCAACATCCAGCCCTCAACACTGTGTTTTATTTACTTCCTCTTAATGCAAATGAAAGTGTGCAGGTTGTATTAGATGGTTAAGTTCCTACAGGAGGGTTTAAAAAAAAACTGAAACAAAATAAAAAATCTGTACCCTCGGATCAAAACAAATATGCAAAGTGCATCGACTCACCTATAAGATCAAGCAACGTGTGAGGCAGTGAGACACACAGGAAGGATTAGAGAGTTTGCTCTAGATGCCACACCAAAGAGAATAAATCTCACCTCTGACCAGGCGTGCAAAGTGCAGCTCAGTTAGTCAGCAGCTTGGTCCCACCTCCACGGTACGAAACAACACAGAGAGAAGTTTACCATTAAGGTAAAGCCGAGGTGTAGGGTGTTCACATTGTGGTTACTCAGTCACTCCCCGTGAATCTGGTGGAGATTTTACTGTTGAAAGTCTGCATGAGCAAAGACAAAAATGATATTCACTTCACTTTAATTATATCAATGTCAAGCATATATAGTTGACTTTTGCCTTTTAACTTTGAAAGACAAAAATGTGTGAATTTAAAAAGAACTAAATTTCTATTTAATATAAAGATTTTTGTTTCTCTTTAAGTTTACCTGTAAGTCTTCATAGCAATCTGATTTTATGTTTTTTATTTGACTTTTTTGCTCAAAAAAGTCAAATAACCCATAAATAATACTTGTTGAACGCAAATATTAACCATGTCAGCCTAGAAATGTGCAGGTGTCGGCTGTGAAGCATCTAACACTTGCACATTGCTTCAAGGTTTCAAAGCCAGGTGCAGCAAGAAGATATTCACACACACACACACACGCACACGCACACACACACACACGCACACACCTTTGTACTACTATCAGTCCAAGGGATTTATTTTGACATTCATTTCAGTAAAACCCACACACACCCACATGCTTTCTGGGAAAACCAAACAGCATACAAAGTTTAATTACTTCCTGTGAGCTTACATAAAAAGCTTCTCTTAACTGAAACAAAAATTAGCAACTAACTGCTATTGAATGACTGTTAAAATAAAAGATTGCTGGATTTGATTTTTACAACAAACAAAAAAAAACAAGAGAGGATAACAAGTCATACAGCTACTTTTATTGACAGGAAAAAAAAAGTGACAAGTCCTAATATCAACTAAAATTTGTCTTTTCATAATCTAGGTCCAAAATGTGAGTTTTTGTTTCATATTTACAGTTACATGGAAAAAATATCATCACGTAGAGCCATAATGTTCACAAAATTCTTCTACGGGGAAAATGTGGTTCATATTTGAACGGTTTGTGATTTGTCCACCTCACTGGATAAACCACCATGTATGTTTTTTGTCAAAGTAGCCATATTTGACTCACCATTCATTGTTTCTTGGCCAGACTTCGAGTTACGTTTTGATTCCTGATTTCTGTGATTCACCGTCGTCACCAGTCAACTGCCTTATGTTTGCCTTCTACTTAATTTTTCCTTTATTTCTCAAATTAAGGACATGATATTGAGCTACACACAACCCGGTTAAAAAGGAAAAGGCTTAAAAAGGAGCAATATGTCCCAGTAGGCTCAAAAGACAATAATTTTTAAGGTTAACAGATATTTTAGCCACACAAATTACAAAATGTAAATCCAGAATCGCAGGTGAAGAAGTTAACAAAAGAAACAAACGTTGTGTTGTCTTCCAGAAATGTTGAGTCATGAGTTTCCCCATTGAACTGAAGGTTTCTCAGCGAACATGTATTTGCATGCAGTTATGAGTCAGTCGCCATCATTATTCCCTGCGCACAGGAAAATGGCTCATTTTCAACGAAGACTTTCACAGAACCAACTACAACCCACAACGCAACAGCTTAATACATCTCAGCCCCAAAAGCTGCGTCATATAAAGGAAATCCACAGGATGTTTACCTTTTTATCTCTAAATACGGTTGATAATAACGCATACCAATTCTCACATTTAAAGACAAAAGTGTTTTTGTTATTTTTGATTAAATGTTTGTTTTTTTGGGGGGGTTTTTTGCTGCTAAGGATCCATCCTGCATTGTTTAAGGCTCTTGATAGCCGTTTGTGATTTAGATTTCTACAGTTTTCTTTGTTCCATGACTGAAATGTAGAAATTCTTAAAATGTAAGGTAATTGTTCAGATACATCACTTTTTAAAAGATTTCCACACTTTCAGCCATAGATTGGTCACAAAAACTGTCTAAACCTTAAAACCATATATATTTCCATGCATTTAATAAGGTTTTCATGAATTCAACACAAAGTAGAGCATAATTACCCATTCAAATCCAAATCGTGTGGTGAGTATTTGTCATCATTAAATATTCCCCCATCAACTGGTATTGCCATTATGACAAGATGAAAGTGATTGGTAACAAAAGCTTCTCGGCCACAAAGTTGTCTGCCATGTAAAACCAAAGCGTGGAGTCAGTGGAGGATAAAGTGCACAGGGTTCAGAGGTCACCAGCTTTCTACTGAGTCATCAGCAATGGTAATCTGATCTTCACGTATCGACCAGAGCTGCTCGGGAACAGTACATTGGTTAGCTTCGTGTAATGATTTTCCGTGGCCTAGCAGCAGCATCCTAGCCTTACATCAACAAGTCCAATGAAAGGCGCTGGGAGCTGTGATGTAAAACACACCACAAATAAGAGTATAGTGGAGACGGGTTCTTTACAGAGCCACAAACCTTATCTCATTCTAGTTTGTTTACCCTCCGCCTCGTCTGCGGAGGTTTGATGCAGACGGAAAAAGTGAACTCTGGTCTGACTAAAAACTTAAAAGTCTTCAGCTGAAGGTAACTCCATCGCTTTTTCTGGCACAGTTCAAATGTATATGAATGTCAAGCGGACCAGAGACGCCGCCAAAAGCAAGAGGTGGACTATGGCGCACGGCATTCTGGGTAAATACAACCAAAACAAACATACGAATCTAACCATAGACATAATATAAGAGTAGACGCCTCATGGACCGCTCTCGCCTATTGTCGCTGACGAGATTTAGGGCGGCCATCTTGGAGCGGTCCACCACTCCACTCAGCGTTATGTGACTTTCTTTCACTCTGTCAAAAGTAAGTAGCTCCCAAATCTTCCGTTTTTGTTTTGAAGGTTTCATAAAGT
>NW_006799958.1:4097217-4102655 GCF_000485575.1 Poecilia formosa | reverse complement strand
ATCAACCTCCTCGCTAATCTTCGTAATGTTGTTGTTGTTACTGCTGGTGCTGCTCGTGTGCCTCTTTTTAATGAAAGTGGAAGCGGTGTAGAGCAGGAGAACACGACGACTAGCCTGAAGGTTCTCATCCACAGAGTCCACGATGGCTGCAGGAAGACAGGGAGCAAAGAGAAAGATGAGAAACCGTGAAGGGAATAGGATGCATATATAAACTATACCAAACCACCCCAGGAGTGACAAGTGAGATGGAAAACCAGATAAATGGACTCCAGTCGGCTGAGTGAGGACTTGAACAAGGTAGCTAAGGAGAAATGGCGCACTCTGAATGATCACCAAGGGATGTAACTGGACAATAAATTATCTTGCACTTGAGGTGCCCAAATCCAGTTCTTAAGAGCTGCTTTCTCCAAAACTGGTGAATCAAATTATTTGATGTTTAACAGGCCTTTAAAGAGTTGAGTGACTGAGGGTGTTCTGTTATTGAGCTGCAAATGTTATTTTTTCAAAGACTAATTTTGTCCATGCAGGACAAAAAAAATTGGGAAGTCTGCCCTCGTGTGTTCATGTTACGCATTGCAACTTAAACTTTTATCTGGATGAAAACTTTATTAAACAAGTAGCAGACAAGCAACAGTAATGACGTCCTGTTGGACATAACTGCAGATATTTTTCGCTTCAGACTGCATTACATGTATGTATTAAAGGAATAGTTTAGTATCTTTGTTTCTGCTTAAGATGTAGCCCACTAATGCGTTATTTAACTGTGAAAGTTGTCCTTTTGTTATGCAAAGTACCCACGATTTGCGAGGTCGTCCAAGATGGCGTCTGTAGTGTAGGTTATAGACGTATTTAGGATGTTAATCAGTAGAAATTATGTTTAAAAGTGCATTTCATATTCATATTTTTGTTGTATTAATTATCTTGTTTTCAGTTTCACACTAATGAATGTCATTAAACCTGCTGACAACGATGTTCAGACTTTTGTAAAATGCTCTTAAAGGGCATCTTTGTTTTGAGTTGATATTTTGGACGTTATTTAACATGTCAAACTTCACTTCAAACACATGAGTAGCAAACTTTTTTTCTGTTTTTTGTTCAATTTTTTTCAAAAATGACTTTTTGCCACTCTTCCATAAGGCCCAGACTTACAGCACAGTTTGCCTTCATACTGAGGTTTCACACCAGTGCTAAATTAGCTTAAGAAGCTAACTTTCCCATGTGGGAGACTTACCCTGCCCCGGCAGGCAGTCACGGCCCGCGATGAACAGTTTGTAGCCACAGGCCTGTTCCAACACTTCAGGCAACGTCTGCAGGGCGAACTTCTCCACTTCCTCACTGAAGCCAAAGGCACCAGGACTGGGGTATGCCACATAAGCATCATACAGCTTGCCATCAAGATCTAAAAATAAATTTGAATTGGTTGCATAAAAAGCTTGCTTCCTCAAAACAGACAACAAAATTGTACCAAGTCAAATAACAATGGCTTCAGAAAATAATAATAATAATAATAATAATAATAATAATAATAATAAAAACATGAGCGCACAAAAGAAACTTACAGGGACCAGTTAAACTAAAATGAATGCTTTGAATTGAGGGAGGAAGCACAGAGAAAACATGAATTAGAGGAACAAGCACACTCCATTCTGAAAAAAACCCTTGGTGGGAATTAAACCGTGCACCTCCTTGTTACAGGGCAACAGTGCCACCTGCTGTTCCACTGTGCAACCCACAACAAAAACACAATCCATTTATTTATTTTACATAGTGATAATTATAATCAGGCAGTAAGTTTTTTTATTATAAACTGGACAAAGTCAGAAAAAGTTATTTTACCAGGAACTCAGTTTTGAGTACAATTTAGTCAAAATCATAGGCGGGTGAAATTTTATCTGAAAGAGAGTGCAGTGCTGTGGTTTGTGTGCTTCCTCTGTAAAGATGTGCTGAAATGCGAGATAAAAAATTTTGAGATTCTGTAGCTTTGGATTTTTGTGTGCTACTGTATCCTATAGCTGCCGTATTGTTTTTTCTTTGGTTTGTTTTCATGGAGAGGCTGCTAACTGGGTGTTTCCACTTTATTTCCAGTGATGGTGTAGTATCCACAGCACATTTTAATCTTCACCTCTGCTGTAAAGTGTTACCTTTATTTGTATAAAGGACTGGAAACGCTCTCCTGAAGCACAGCACAATGTCTATCCTGAAGATGTAGTAGACGGTGACGCTGATAACGAAGAGAACAGTCACTCCACCAAACACTAAACCGATGGGAAGGATGATGTTCGGATCTGTGGAAACAAGAAATCACATATCTGAGTAAAATCAATTTACATTGAGAATACTTTGTTTTTAGCTATGTAGTTAAACAGACATTGCTTATAAATTTGTTTTGTAAAAGTATTCCAATTACTGAATTGAAAAAATAGATTTTTTTTTTTCTCTGAAAAATGATCAAATCTGCTAAAAAATCTCAATGCTGCTGCTCAGGCTCTGACTAAAACCAGGAAGATAGATGCACATAAAGTTTATAAATCAGTGAACTGTTTTGGCACCACAATACATTAAAGATCTGCTATTGTCATAGCAACCTTCCAGACCTCTCGGGTCTGCTGGTTCTGGTTCTGCTCTGCATCCCCAGAGCCAAACATGGAGAAGCAGCATTCAACTTCTATGCACCACAAATCTGGAACAAACGTACAAAAAAACTGCAGAACAGCCGAAACACTGAGCTCCTTTAAATCAAGACTAAAAACCCGCCTGTTTGTTGCTGCTTTTGTACCACAATTAATGAAACACTAACATGTGTAATGGTGGCACTTGGAAAAATGCAGTGTCTCAGTTGTTGCATTTTGTGTTTTTATGATATGAAGCACTTTGAATTGCCTTGTTGCTGAAATTTGATTTGATATAGAAAAACCAAAGTTTGATTTTCATTACAAAGAGCACTGAGCTAAACTGTTTGTTTTCTACCTTTAGAAATGCTTAGAGTTGAATGAAGGTCATTCTGTCTATTAGTCTTAATTTCTTTATTTTCACTTTTGTGGGAATTTACATGCTTTGATTCAAACGTCACTGCTGAGTCACCAGTAAGGGACAAGTAATGTTATTCTATTCTAAGTCATCATTAAAAACTGTCATTTTCACACACGTGCTATAGGTTGTTGATCACATGACTATTTCAATCTGGAAAGACTCGGATGAAGAAAAAGGAACAATTAAAAGATTTAATGACAGCAATGAATAACAGTTCTTTGGCGCTCGGGCCCCGGCAGCTGACCTGAGCCGAGATTTGATGTGAACTTGATGAACATCCCGATAACCGATTAGGGATGCTCTCCCCTGGGGCCCGACACTGGTGGTGGAGGTCTGGAAAGAGTGCCATCCTGGAGAGCCGAAGGATGTGGGTGGAGAAGGGGAGGTGGTGGGTTGAACACAGATGGGAAGCGGCTGACGGCTTGGGTGTGGATCCTTTTATGCTGAACTTGATTGATGATTGGACACGCAAGGTGAGGTCCAGTGCTCCAGTGCTTAGGGATGCTCTCCCCCCAAAAAGGGGCTGAGGCCAGGGCCGAGGCCCGAAGAAAAGGGGGACCCAAAACTTGTGAGCTGGCTTGAGGGTGCGGAGAGAAACATCACAGTACTGGTAGTCGCCAAATGAGTGCAGAAGTCTAGAAGGTGTTAAGAAAATATCTAAATTAGTTAACTTTGGAAAAAGTTTGGCTCCCTCTGGATCCCAGGTCCTCTCGGCGGGCCACGTGTAGCCACAAGGAAAACAATGCGTGTTGACGTCACAGAATTACAGAGTTTAATCCAGTATAAGACAATGCACAGAAACTGCAGAACGGAGACATACATTCATTTACCTGACATAAATGGAAAGAAGAAGAAAAGCAAAGACGTCTTTGGAGAGTTGCAAGAGCAAATCTAATGTGTTACTTCTGTGTAGAAAGTTTTATCTTCTTTTCTTTAATTTATTCAAATAAGGCGCATCTTTGCTCATCCAATCCAGGAGCTATCTCTGACCCCTTATCTGAAGCCTAAAACCTCTGCAGTGTTTACGGCCTTTCACAAATGAGTGCGAAAAGCCGGAACCTCCCCTGTACTGCTCTCCACACAGACAAAAGGCAGTTCAAACAATCCTAGCAAACCATCCGCTGCAGCCACAGGCAAAACAAAGGTCAACAGGCCAGAATAAGTCACTGATTTAAAACCACAATTTAGGCCATTTGAATCAAGACATGCTCAGTTTTAAAATTAGCCTATTTTAAATTTATTTTCTTAAAGGTGAGAAGCTGGTAGGAGGAATCAAATTTGATTGCTAGAGGGGTTTTCATGATATCATGAAGCCCATTCAAAGAATGAAGGCATTCTAAGAGAAAGGCTGAAAAATACCAGGCAAGAGAGTGAAGGATAGTTTAAGGCACGGAGCCAGGCAGGAGATGGGATCAGTTTCGGGGGACACAATCGCCTGGAGACAGGCTGGAGGATAGGTGCCTGCTATATGGGAGCCCTGCTGAAAATATGAGCGAACAACTACTGAGACATGGGCCAACAATGAGAGGAAGGCTAGGACATGGGCCAGCCGTAGGGGCAGGCCATGCCGAAAAAAAACTCTGACGTAGAAATGAATGATTGAAGATTTAAAGACAAAATTAATAACGGTTCTTGGGAAATGAATGACAGTTCTTTGGCGCTTGAGCCCCAGCGGAAGATTTGAACTGTGATCTCGGGTGATCACCCCCGACTCTGATTAGGGATGCTCTCCCCCCCAAAAGGGGCTGAGGCCGGGGCCCTAAGGTGAGAGGAGGGAAAGGGCAACTGATCCGCCTGTACATGCTGCTGTAAACACCGTCTTATCTGAGCTCTTCATAAGAAACATGCAAAGGTAATAAAACGAAATAACAGACATGAAGCAACATGGTTATATTTCTCTAAAGCAGCAACTTTGAACCTGAACGGTCAGCTGAAGCAGATCTGACACCAGAGCTGGGCTACTGTTAAGCTATGAGGCTTGTTGAGCTTCGTCAGGCTTCGGAAGCTAAAGCCCGAACCGTAACCTCCCCCGTTAATCTCTGACACTAACGACTTGAAAATAGGATAAATACATGTCCGTTAGAATGTTTAGATACTTAGCACATTTTTACAAGAACAATGACCGAGAATATTGCCTACTAGCATAAGCTAAGGTTAATGTTAGCCACAAAGTTTAAGTAAAACTCACCTTTGTGTCAGTGAATGTATAACTAAGCGTACATCTTAAAACCTTTCTCCAGCTGACTTGTTGGGGCTTCGGATCGATGTACAAACCTTGGCCAAGCACTCACTGCAAGCACCTAGTGTAAATGATATTTGTATTGGATCGGAAACAATCGAGCCGCTCCACCGTGAACGCGGAAGCTGAGGTGCAAAGAGGCCATAGTGGGACTCTGAACCTGTGAGTT
>NW_006799958.1:4090974-4096410 GCF_000485575.1 Poecilia formosa | reverse complement strand
CTTAGAAGTCTGAGTATTGAAAGGCCAGAACAATGAACACATTCATAAAACAGCAAACCAATGGAAGGCGCCCACAGTCTCACACCCCGGCACACCCAGAAAGGATTGGACTTCATTCTGCAACAGAAAAAACACAACAAAAAGCGAAATCAATGGATTATATAAAGAACATTAAAGTGAATGGAAAAATGTTGTTTTGTCACTAGATACTAGTACTGCCCTTATACTATAGAAAGCCGGAGTTCAACGGTCGTCTTTAGGTTCTGGGATACCATCTGATAGGCAGGTGGGTTCTATTGGTACCGCTGCCCTTCTCTGTGTTGGAAGGGATGCACTGAACAGCCGAGGACCTCAGGCAGGGAACAGCAGCATCCACAGGTGATGAGGAGAGCAAGGAAGGTTCTTTAAGATTCTGCATCATCTGATTAGTAAATATAATGTTCTTTTTTCTTTATTTAAAGGCTTCTCTTTGAAGCTGAAGATCAAGTTGCCGTTGTTTTTTTGTTTTTTTTTTTGGTTTTTTTTCTCATACTAAGCCAATAGAGCATCGATATATCAGTAACATTTGTTATTCCAGTTCTCCTCTTAATGATAGCTAAAGAAATGCTTAAATTAAGTAGCACATTTCAACCTTCAAGAATAACATTGTTTAAGTGTTGGCATATTCATAGGATCAGACAAAATCAGAAACCAAACAAAAAATCATGTAAAAGATCAGATTATGAAATAAATGTGCAAAACTGCCCACAGTCATGTTTTATCAAAGAAATATCATTTGAAATGTATATAAGATTTATCCCTAATAGAAACTTTACCAGAAATCTTAAACCATACATAAATGTTTTGCTTTTGTTATTTTAATTAACTTCAATCAAATAGTCCTCATTTAACAAGAAGCAACCCTCTACACTGAAGGCTTGTAAAGTATCATCAATACTGTGAAAAGTTAATGATCCGTGCCAAATCAAGATCCCTTGTAATATTTTCCATTCATGTAATAAAAGACAACCCTATTTTGTCTCAGACCAAAAACTGTAAATTATGAGAAATGTTTAGGCATTATTACCTTGTATCAACAATTACACATAGGACTAGATTCTTTTTTATTCTGTCAATCTGTTTGACCCCCTTTAATCAGTTCCATAAATGCTCAATTGTAAATCCCAATTTAGACCAATTTTTATGTGAATCCTCATATTTTCTTCCCATTTTAAACCCTCACAGAATGATTAGCCTGTTTTTTTACAAGAATAAAGTTAACCCTGTCACTCCATATTTACTGACTTATTTTATTCTCATCATGATTTTAAATCCCATAAGTTCAACAATTTTAACCTTTGAACAATTTGTTCTCTTGAAACCCTTCTACAAAATATTTGTTTAACAGAATTACACTCCTTTGTAGCGTTGATCATATTTATCAATGTTTTTGGCAGTTTTGGGGAGAAATTTGATACAACTAGATTTATTAAATGATATAATGTTCAGGTTAGACCTTTCTGCATGACTTGGTTAAACAAATTATTTTGAATTATAGCAAGAGAGAAGCAGCAATCAAACAATTTAAAATCTTGACATCATTGTTAATTTTCATGTATTCAATTCAGAATATTCAGTATTACTTTAGAAACTCATTCGAGTAATTAAAACATTTGTGAATTTTGATTTAACCTCTTTTATATTTTGTTGAAGCCCAAAACTGAAAAATTTCTCAATAGATTAGATTAACTCAGAATTTGCTCGAATAGTTTAATTCCATGCATCTCCCCCTGTTTCTGTATCGAAACACTGTTTAGTGTTTCGATACAGAAACTCTTAAGAAAGTCACGCAAATCATTTAGCCCAAATTTTCTTTCATTGCTAACTGTAACAGTTGGATGTAAAGTAAACAGGGTGTTTACACCTCAGTGAAAGAATTTAATAGTTGATCGAAAATATGTGCAGTAAACCCATAATTTGGTTGAGTAATTTTCTGAAGAGTAGATTTTCCTAAGATTTGAAATGGATTCCAAATAAATTTAAGTCATAACTTGAAATAATAGTCCTCATATTTGTAGCCACTGTAATTTGAACCAACTAGAACTTTGACCAAGTGTGGTTGGTTGTGCTTTTGTAAATCAGGAAATTAACAATTTTACCGACTTTTATCCTGTTTCAATTGTTGTCATGCTGGAGGAGAGAAACATATTAGCCAGATGTTGGACAATCAGAGTTATAATCATTCAGGCAAACAATATTTCTGCGAACTGCAGAGAGTTCTAACACCCTGCTGCACCGTTAAACTTATTCTGGGGTCAAAGAGCAGAGGTCAGAGTGCAAAGGCAGTAGATAATGAATTTGCTGTAAATAAACTTAAGGTGAGAAAAAGTGGCATCATACAATTCAAAAATTCTAGAAAAACCATTAAGAGCTACAAAGTTTTGTTGGCAGCCATTTTGTCTCCAACCTGTAGACTGAGGGAAATCCCAGGACCAACCATGGCAACAAACAGGACCGCCTCTGAGTCTCAGTCCAACTTTACATGTGATGTTCCATTTGCCCCATCAGAATCTGTCCAGGGCAGCATTCAGTCCCGCTGTGCAGAACAATCTGGACAAAGTATGTGGCCCCCCTTGTGTGGGAGAGGGAGAGACGGAGAGATACAGCAGATGAATCATTGTTTTCAAACCTCCGTCTCACGTCGGGCAGAAGCCGTTGGTCTTTTCTGCCATAGGAGACCAGGTGTTTCCTCAGAGATCACAGTCAGACATCCAATGCGAGATCCTGTAAGCTGCAATCCGCCTTCAGGTGACAACAGGAAAAATCAATCCAACCTCACTGACCTCTGTAGAAGGTGTAAGAATCGTCCAGCAGGTCTTTGCTCTCAAACAGCAGTCCAGCAGAAGATGGCACAATTCATGTGTTGAAAGTGCAAATGTCCAAGTCAGCGTGGCTAAGAACAGCGGAGGCCTGACGCCGAGGCCACGCGATCCCCCTCTCACGGCCCTGAACCCGCAAAACCCGGCCCCTACAGACCACAGGAAGCAGAACTGCTGGAGTAAAACACAAAGTAAATTAAGAAAATAAAAGTGTATGCCACCTTTTGCTCACATAATTATAAATTAAATGTCTTTTCTTTAGCTTGTGATGTAATTGAAGAGTTGGCTCTGATTTTGTTTCCTTTTTTTTGTTTCAGCCAGGCTCAGGGTCACTGGAGCTGCTCAGATAAGGGCCACTGCCTCAGTCTCTGAGCTCCAAGGAGAAAGAAAAATAGAAATGCGTTAAGATGATTCACCCTCAGATGTTTCAGAATTAACCGATTATGGAATCAACTCCTCTCAAAATTAAACTATCAAAGATCATTAAAAATGTAAACAAAATTTAGTATATCAGCTACATACACTTTTCAGAAATTGGTTATTCAAATGCATATGTAAAATAATTAAGTTAATAGTGTCCAATTCTACACAAAAGCATCTTTGTGAAATTGCCACGCTTTAAGACAACCAGTAAAATTTCCTTAATAATTTAGGTCAAAAAGAAAACGAATCAAATCTATACCATTAATGAAAATGTTACCATTATCCTGATATTTTTCAAAACAGCTGAGTGTTGTATTTATGTCTGGTTTTCTTTTTAGAATTTTAAAAGTTGTTCACATTTTATCTGAATTTTTTTCCCATGTTCCCTTAAGGGGCTCCGTAGAAGTTCATAGTACTTTTAACCAAAGTTTTCTCAATGATAACAATTACATCCAACTGTAACTTTATACAATTAAAATTAGAGGTGATGCAGGAAATTCATGAATATTTAAATAAACATGGCATAGATACTGATTGAAGCTATTCAGTTTTACATTACCAATTTTAATTTAGTAAGATCTTCTGTATAACTATATTTCAGTCATGCAGGAAGGCACTGTAAGAGCTCATTAAATAAACTCACAATATACCAATGTCAAATGAATAAATTCATAATTAACCATATCTATAAATCGACTAGGAACTAGAGTCTCTTTCTTCTCCACCCCCTGTTGATATTATTTAAAAATTTGAAAGCAATTTTGCATGTTACTATTCTCCAAAACTAAAATATTCCAGGGTGTCACAAGTTTTCCAAATCTTCTGTCTAGAATTGAAAGTAGACTATGAGATGTTCTAAATGTAAAGATTTATCAGAAATGTTTTATATTTCCCCCTTTTGTTTTCTTATGTAAATAGAAAACAAACAAAATATTGTTCAGACTCTTTTTTTTTTTTTTTNATTTCCATTGCCAGTTTGCAAAATACACAAATTTTGATTCTGCCGGGGGGAAAAAACCCACCTCATCCTAGCGCAAAACTTTTTTTATCTAAAAGCATGTTGTTGTTTTTTATTTTACTAGTGTGTTTTCAATAAGCTGATTTATTTTTGTAATTTCAATTTGTGCACAGCTCATGCTATGTAATGCACAGTGGAGCACCATAAGAAAATCTGATATCCACAAGCTTTACCTGCTGGTAACAAAGTAAAGTATCCGTCCGGGTAGCCCCGGGAACTGAAGACCCTGCAGGTGTAGTTGAGGTAGAAATCCTCCTCCTTCAGTTCGGAGAAGAGAAGCAGCCGCTCCAACCACACACCCTTTGGTTCATCTTGGGTCCACGAACTGTTAGAAAGTCGAATCATTGAAAGCGTCGGCCTTAAAAGGTGGCATCATTTTTCCACTAGCAGAAGTTAATTTAAATGTACCAACCGCAGGTCTGATGTGTAGATGCGGTCAGACGGCTCAGAATCAAACATGACCTTATTTTCGACCAACCAAATGACGTCAACGGACGGTATCCCAGCACCGGGAACAAACACCAGACAACTCTTTGTGAAATTTGACCCTAAAAGCAAGACGGAAGACATTTGTCAGCCTGACTGTGATTTGCTGAACTCAACCACTGATTTATTTGAATTTTGTCTTTTTTATTTGATATTATTTGGCATGTCTTGTTCAGTATGTTGAAGAGCAAACCAGTTAAATTAACTCCACTAAACAAATCTGGATGTATTTATGCTTTTGTAAAATACGCTAGACATGTTCGAGCAAACTTTGCACGTCTGATAAGAACATTGCATGGACATTTAAAACACTTAAGACTGTATTGATTAAAAACTAAATGTTTCAAACATGCAGGCACATTTATAAAAGCAAAACATGTCAAAAGGCAGACCTCACCTTTTGCCTCCTTGATAATTTCATTTTCCGGCTTATGAACTTGTGGAACGAGGGAGTACTTATCTGAAAAGAGAAAAAAATTAAAAATGTATGATTTTGTTTCTTGCTATTTGATCATCTCTTTTGTTTGCTTGGTCAAGGCAATTGAATTCTGCCACTGTTGGCATAATGGCATAATAAAAAAATATAATTTAATGGTAGTGTTGCTACACACTCATGCACAGTAGGTGGCGGTGTGCACCTACTGTGCTTAC
>NW_006799958.1:4088912-4089974 GCF_000485575.1 Poecilia formosa | reverse complement strand
TGTCGGCTTTTGAGGAAATTGAAGGTTTTTAGGTGCGCCTTATAGTGCGGAAAATACGGTACTTCAAAAGTAGGTCGTACGAGTCAATTTTGCTGTTATGTATAAATGTACGATCTGAACTGACCGTCTACCGTTGCTTCGGTGGTCTCCGACACGGTTACTGTCACGCCATCGAGGGTAAAGGTCAGAGTGCAGGTGTAAGTGCCGCTGTCTTCAGTTTTCACCTTGTGGAAGGCCAGTTTGTTCTTGTCCTGGAAGGTTTGGATGTCTGAGTCCAGTATGGGGTCACAGCCCTGAGTCGGATGAACAAAAAATTATGTTGAACTTTAAAGACCCACAAGGACCCAACATGATTTAATAACTTGACAATAATAATAATAATAAAAAAGGCTATGATTATCCATTTTTTAAGGGTAGAGGATAAGATTTTATTGCGTTTTATACTTTGTTCCTAAAGGGACAGGTGCGATTTTCCTGAACTGCGGTTCTGTTGAGAGGAAACTGTTGCATATAACTCATCAGCAAGAAACCAGATGCATATAAAAAAAACCTTCACCTGCAGAAAGTTGAACTTGAACATACTTAGGAAGGCATTCATCTCATCTTCATAAGGAAAAGAGAGGAAGCTTTTTATTCCAAGTCTTGTAGACATTCTCTTGACTGTATAGAAAATTGTTTCACAACAATAATGCAGGAAAGCTAGAAAATAATTTGTGGTCCTCTGATTTTGCTGTGTTCATGTAGACCTGGGCTGTGAAGAATTGGATGTTACTCACTTTGTACCACGTGACAGAGGAGCTGATGCCATATCCATCCAGTTTCTCAACGTAATCCCCCAGAAGGCAGTTCACTCTGTCAGCCACATCTTTTGTGAGAGATGTAAACCCTTTCTGTGGCCTTCCACACTCTCCAGCCTCTGGCAGATTTATCACCAGCTTAATGGACTGCATGTAGCACTGAGAAGGAGTTCTGCATGGAAAGACAGTGCAATGTTTTCATTCAGAGTGATTATTGTCTCTTTATGCAACAGAGGAACCCAGATGATGATGATGATGATGATGA
>NW_006799958.1:4074968-4087757 GCF_000485575.1 Poecilia formosa | reverse complement strand
TAAATGACCGTGCCTTATGGATTACTGCAGCAATCTGAACATGCTGTGCCAGCCAGTGGGTCTCTGACACAAACCTCCAGTGTAAAGATTTTCATAATATATGTGTTTCTCTTCCTCTCTCTGCTCCTTCCTTCCCCATTCTCCCACCCTCTGCTCCTCAACCACAGATACCGGTACCGGAGGAGTCACAGCGGAAACTGCTGAAAAACGCTGAGTAATGCTTTCAAACCAGGCACACGCCTGGTGTCCATGGAGATGCCATTCTCCGTATCTGATGACTAAATGAACCCAAATGATTAAAAAAGAAAAAAAAAACACCCAGTCTCCCTCACTGTTGAAGGTATTCTGTTCTGTGCTTAGGCTTGTATGTCTTTAAAAACTAAAGAGCTAATGCTAAGGTCAGACTGTCAAAACTAAAAACAAGGCTAAGTTTAATGCCAAGAAATGTTCTTCCTGCTGGGTTCATCTTGAAGATGGTAATGATTGTTTTTCCCCTCCGCACCTTCATATTTTATCTCCTCAGTCAAATAAAACTGCAAATATACACAAGTTCATGTTAGAAGTTTTCATAACCATGCCAAGAGAGGGAAAGCATTTTAGGAGTAAAATGGCAGGAAATTCTGATGTTTTTTCTAAAAGTGTGTTTTAAAGCTGTTAAGTAAGTTCAGTACATTTCCTCCATGCTCTGGTTGTTACATTAGTTGTTTTGCCAGGATTTCCTTCCTTTAACGTGGCCAGGAAAGAACCCATCAACATCTATTATTGGCAATCTTTTTTTTTAAATAACGAATAAAAAACTGGATTATGTCGACCCATACTGACTTGCTTCCTTTCTTTCTTCAGAGAAGAACATTTACATTTACCTGAATGCTACAAAACTTTTTTTTTTCTACAGTGTTTGATGGAGATTAGAATAACTTTTTAGATTTAACATAAAGGTTGTTTTGGAAAATGCAGCCAGTCGAGCGAAGTCTCAGAAACGCCGATGCGGCGCAGCAGACCTGTTAGCTAAGTGTGACTTCCTGTTCCTGCCTAAATTAAACAGCAATACCTTTACAGTATTCATCCTCTACATCGCACCATAGATTATTTACACCTATATGTTCACACAGAGCGTGTACAGCTTCAAATAGGAAATGGCTATGTTTTTGTTTTTGACTGTCTCCATAGCGACGTCCCCCCCCACCAGTGTCCTTTGTCCATCAGAGGAAGGACGCTGTAATGTTTGGAGCACCTCAGGGCTCAAACACAAACTGGCAGTGCATTAACAAGCAGTTCAGATGCTGGTTACCATGGATACAGAAATTACACTTTTTTCTTTTAAAGCTCTTCCTGCTGCTTGCATGTCAACATTTGTGACAGGTGCAGCTTGATCTGCATCTGAAGACCGATGCGGCTTCATCATCATCGTTCTCTGGACTTAAAGAAGAAGAACAAAATGAAACATTAGTAGTCTTATAGTTTCATTGGTTATATCTGTTTCTAACACCACAGATTTTCCCACGGAGAGTGATCTTTATCTAACCACATCCTTCGCCAAACGTGTGACTGACTGACAGTGGCAGACGGGGGAGCTTCGCTATTCATTTCCAAAGCAATGACTGGGTTCAGTTTTGACTAACAGTGTTGAATCATTTGACTAAAAGGGGTTTCAGGTACAGTTGCGTGTCTGTATTATGCCTTTGGGACTGTTTAAACTCTCAATTGTAGTTTCACAACAATATTGTAGAGATCTAATCTACATGGATAAGATGATATTTCTGAAAGAGATGTGTGTGATGCATGTCCTCCTGATGTTCCTGTTGAATTAAAAGCTAGGAAAGCAAAATCCTCGACCTGTTTGTTACAAGTTGGAATTAAAAATATCTAATTTACAAAACAGTTCAGATTTGGAGAAATTTATTCTTCTCTTTTTTTCTAACCTTCAATTCTGATCGGGCTGCATTTATTATTCTTTGGACACAGAAAGTCCAAACTAATCATGTATTAAGTTTGATTGTTTTCTCTCTTTTTCTTTTATTTGCAACTTACAATGCAGTTATATATTTCACGAATCACCAGGACCACTAGTGGCTGCACCAGTAAATGACTGAATAATATCTAAAAATCAGGTCTTTCTCTTCTATTTAATACAACAAAGACAATAAAAAAACTGTTTTTTTTTTGTCACTGAAGAGACTTTTAGAAAAAAACTAAATAGATAAAAATAAACAGTTATCAACATATAAAAGGCATCCTACAAAAGCAAGATCGTAAGAAACCTGATTGCACAAGTAAATTTGTAAGATCCGTGACAAAGCCCAAAAATTTATAAGGTTGAAATCTACCTGAGGTGCTAAGCTTTTTTTTCCAAAAGACGGATTGTAAGGGGAGAACATGCAAACTCCATGCTGAAAGACCCCAAGCCGGGATTTAAAACCTGCTGCCAGGCAACAGCTCTACCAGCTGCACCAATGAAATTAACCTCACGGCTTAAAACCAATTTCAGACACGATACGTCTGGAGCCGTTTTGGTTTAAAAAGTCAGATGCTAATTTTCAGCTCTGATCGGAAGTCAAATAAGTCACAGATTTCAGAAGAGAAGAAGTCGAGCTAATCTGGCTCAAGCACCTGGGATTACTCTGACTTGAGTGACTAAGAACCTGCATAACCATCCAGAGTCGTTGCAGAGTCAGAGCATGCCGAGCATAGTTTAAATCTGGGACAAGCTTAGACAGAGCAGCATGGGAGAGGAACCCAGGAGGAGTTCAGCAGGTCGTCCTGACAGTGGGTGGATGGAGATGGATGACTCTCATCAAAGGGAAAATTATTTTGTCTCAGCATTCTGACTTTTTTTTATTTATTATTATTCAAGGGACTTATTTAATCTTATGAGATCAAAAGACATAATTCTGAGGGAAAAAAGTCAGAATTCAGAATTTCAGATTTTTTCCCCTTTTTTTATTAGATTTTTTTTACTTTAATCTTCTGAGATCAAAATTCTGCGAAAAATCACAGAATAATATTTTTGTTTGTTTTTTTGTTTCTTTTTTATCGGTCCTAATCCTCTTCCATTGTGTCAGTAGCTAGTTGTGCTAGCAAAAAAAAAAAAAAACTTAATTGAAAATCATGTTTAAACTCAAAATTTGATTTTCCAGACCTCAGATTAAAGGAGAGCCAAGCTTCTTTTCTTTTTTTTTTATCAGGATCTACTTAATCTTCCAAGCAAACAAAGCTCCATGTTACTACCGCCTATGGAGACGGTGGAGAGGTTGAGAGAGCGATAAAGTGATTACTCTGTTTGTCCTTGTCAAAGAGGAGGAGCGGTGGCTGCCTGGAACTGGAAAATTCATCTTTATTTTATTGAAGTGATAACACACAAATCTCTGATTGCTTCCCGGAGGGACCTTTCTGCTCCCAACAAAACAAGCTCATTCATTCTCCAGAGCAAAGCACAACATGTCCAGCAAATGCTTGCGAGGCAGAAACCACAGCGTGCGACGCTGTTGGGTAATGGGCCTCTCTAACGGAACAAATTTGTGCAACGATTGATTTCACGACGGAAAGGTGTTTATTTCTGTTTGCCTTCAGTCAAGTGCTAGCAGGAGGGAGCTGTCCTGCTCAGTCACGCGAACTTTGTCCATCTGTTTGTGAGGCGACCGTTTCAACACTCAGGCTCAGGAGCGAACACGGGTCCAATGTCCCGACGACATGTAGGGAACCGATAGGCTCGTAAACATCTGACGTCAAGGGCTTCGTAGTCAACACTGTGTCATGTTCACAAGCTGAGAAACCAAATCTGAAATTAGGAATGAGTTTAGTGTTACTCATAATGCAACAGAGATGTGGTTGATTTGATGCAACAAAGCACTTAAGATTCCTGACAAGTCAGAAGGGAACAGAGAGAAAACGACAAAGACACAGATTAGACTTTTACTGGCGAATTAAATGTAAACGTTACAAAGACCAGTGGTTTTAGTCTGTGTTTTCTCATGGTTGCATCATTCCAAACCTCAGGTTTTCTGTGGCTCTACATTTTTGAACTGAGCTTTTGTTTAACTTTTATAAGAAGGTAACATTTTGCATGTCGTAGTGACGTTTCTCGGGTCTTTGTTCAGTAGATTAGTTGGCCCTGTAGGCTGAAGCTACAGTCAGTCTTACTGTCTGAAAACAAATGCAGTTTCATAACACAGGTAACAGAAACACCAATTTATAAACCTTAAACCATCATCATGTTTGCATTAGATGGTTATTTACAAAGAAGCTGATTGGTCCACAGAAGTGATGTTGGAGGTGGTGTACCACCATTGAGCTTCCTGTGTGAAACACACATTGAGGCCAAAACATGCAAATCATTTCTACTAAGAGAAACTGTCAGACAGTAAATTACAAACCAAAAATATAGCTGTTTCAAGCTGCGTTGCTTTTCTGTTATACAGTTTGTCTCACTGGAAATGCTTTACGTCTTCATGTTTCCCCACAGGTACGTTGGTGATGCACCTCAGTTTCACCTGCAAATCTGTTTCTCTGAATGTAACTCTGAATATAAGGTGTATTAATATGTACACCTTATACACAACATGATTGTTTAAAAGTTCTTGGGGTTTGCGACGTCACTCCATCTCCATTCATTTCCTATGGAAGTTGCACGATGAGACACAATCGCTCTCCCTCCTCTAGCCAAACACCCGACAAAATCAGCTCAT
This sequence comes from Poecilia formosa, assembly GCF_000485575.1. NCBI lineage: Eukaryota > Metazoa > Chordata > Actinopteri > Cyprinodontiformes > Poeciliidae > Poecilia > Poecilia formosa. The sequence goes on along the minus strand of NW_006799958.1, from coordinate 4,083,072 downwards.
GTGAAATGTCGAACTCGTACGTGTAGAAGTACACAAGTGAACTTGTGTAACGACACAGGAAAATTGTCAAAATTGTGTCAAAATTATTTGCTGATTTAAAAAGGTTAGCTTAGGACAATGAATGACCTCAAAATTGTTTTGGGGTGAAGTTCACATCAGCTAATTTAGTTCCCATTCCTTATATTACTAGGAAGAAATGGTAAGCTAAGCAAAAATGACATTTTTTTTTAAAGGGAGAAAGATTTGATTTCTTATGAAAAAGGGGAATTGAAACCTCGATCCTTGGTTCATACACTGAGCCTGCGAGGCGAGTCCCAACTTGCTACGCTGACTGACACACGCCCTGAATGGGTGTAGAGTTCCCACCACAAGTCTGTTCATCAAGCTTTGTCATTCATTCCTGACCAGAGAGATCAACAACTGCTAATACCTGAAATAACTGCAGACGCCTATACAAGAAGGTCAGTTTGCTACTACTCCACCTGCTGTCTAGACCGCCTGAAAGAAAGAAGGAGTTCTTGTTCACCTGTAGCAGCTGATGAAGACAAAGGAGTAAAAGTCAAACAAAATGAATGACCATGTATAACATTTCCATGCCAGTTAGAGATACTTTTAAGTTCCAGTGTCATTTAAATAGCCGGGGCTGCATGAGGTGTAGCTGTATTAGTCCCCAACGCAGTCGTCCAGGGTGCCATTCCTAACTTTTGGGAACAGCATATCCATCCCCACCCTTTTTCTTTTTCCTTGCCCACTCCCTGTACAATTAGTGTCCTTAACGGCCTGTAGCGCCACAAAATCATAAGCCTTGAAAAAGGAACAAAGACACACTTGAATGGGCTGTTTGGTCAACCTCAACAACCTTTCAACCGCCTTCAGGCATCAATAGATGTACTTCTGCAGACTTCTGCAGATTTTTCCTTTAAAAAAATGTCACTGTTCTTACAACAGTTTGAATGTGTTGATCAGTTTGTGAGGTTTTTCCTCAATCACTCGTCCCTTGCAGCAAGAAGGTCCAGAGTGCGACTTGCGGTCTGGGGTCTTTCTGGATGGAGTTTGCTTGTGCGTAAGTAGATTCTCTCTACCTACTTCAGATTCCTCTGACACTCTAAAACATGACTCATCGATATCTAAATTGAGAGAGTGTGGACATGTTTGTCCTGCTTGTCTCTGTTGCCCTCTGAAAGACTGATGAACTGTACAGGGTGTACAGGGTGTTGCCGAATGACCGCTAGAGATAGGCAAGAACAAACAGGTATAAAAAATTGATGGATGGTTTCATTTTTCCTGTAGGTTATGAAACTGTTTCAAAAAAAGGTCCACTTGCAAGTTTTTGACAGGTTTTTAGTTGGTCTAGAAGTTCCTAAAAGTGATGAGTTCTCCAATCATCCATTAGGGAGGCCATTGTGGTCAATAGCTGAGGCAGGTTGCCAAGGCATTACAAGGCATCACAGACTTGTGTAATCACCTTTTCACTGTCAATGAATGAGGGATTGTGTTTGGTAATATTGCCGATATTTAGAAAGTTTTCCTTCCTTGTAAAAATGTTTAATTTCTCTCTTTCTAGTAGACGGATATCAAACATGCTCCATGAAAATGTTCTTGATTGTTAAAAATGTCTCCCATCCCCCTCTCATCTGCCGGTTGCGGTTTGGTGGTGTCGGGTTTGTCGCTTCTGTTCGCATCTTCGGGTGTTTCTCACATTTGGGTTCGCTTTCTGTTTTGGAAAGCCTTGCGTGCTCGGGATCAGAACTGGACGTGCTTCTCTTTGTCAGAGAGCGAGGTCTGAACCCCGTTCTATTTTTAGCCAAGCATGAGAAAATATCTCTCAACCAAAGATGCAGAGTTGGGGTAGACGGAAGGAGCAGCTAATCTCAAGGGTGTCAAAATACATCGTTTCAGCGAAAAAACATAAGCATGACACGAACTGTAGTGGCCTTTCCAAGTGTAATTACTGTAATCTCCGTAACTGAGATTGATGAGTTACAAGCCGTAGGAGGCTGTCAAAATCCATGACTCATTTTGCACTAAAGAAGCAACACAACGGGAGTTACCTCTGGCGCAGCGCGGCACGATAGCTGGGGATCAACTTGACACAGGGCAAGACAGAGAGAAACATTCTGTAAAGTGAAAGCGTGTCTCGTATTCTTATAGTGAAGATCTTTATCTGCTTTGGTTTGTGGTGAGATGCTCCGAGATGTCTGATTTATCACACCTCTTTCAACAGTAGCTGTGACGCAACAGAACAAATTGTGCTCTGGCAAAGCTAGATGTTAACGAAGCAAACAGCTTCAAGAAGAAACAATGCTCAAATCAAGATACACGAAGCTCCATGACTTGGGGAAAAAAATGGGGAATGTGGCAATATAGACTTGTTTTTGACCTCAGCTCAGAGTTTAGTCTTACACGAAACCCTCTGGTGGTTTACTGAACGACAACCTGACTTGTTCCATGCATGAAGTGGCTAACCATGTCCTAACCAGAAGCAGTGATTGTTGTTAAAAACACATGTTGCTGCAACTGCAGAAATAAATGTAGACAGAAGAGCAAACAGAGAAGACAATAAAATCCTGACACTTCTAATTAGTAATCCCAAACCAATCTAGGGTAAGCACAGGTTTAAGGAGCTGCATCATGCTTTTCTATACATGCTTTGTAATGGAAAAAATTCTATACAATGCTTAAGAATAGTTACCTTTACTACAGTTTCTCCGTCTGCGACAGGAAGAGAAAGGAGGTGAGCCCTCTTTTGAGGTTGGAGTTAAAAAGCTCTTCAGTCGGAGAGACAACACTGAACGCTGTGTTTTATTGACATCCTACTTATACAAATTTATTATGCGGGCAATATTAGGTGATTCAGTTCCTACAAGAGCATTAAAAAAAAAATCTAAAATAAAATAAAAACTCTGTACCCTAAGCTTAAAGCAAACATGCAAAGTGCATTGACTCACCTAAGAGCAAGCAACGCGCGAGGCGGTGAGACACACAGGAAGGATTAGAGAGTTTACACGGGACGCCAGAGCAAAGAGAGGAAGCCTCACCTCTGACCTGTGCGTGCAAAGTGGAGTCTCCACCATGCAGCTCAGCCAGTTAGTCAGCAGCTTGGTCCCACCTCCACGGGACGAAACAACACAGAGAGAAGGAAGAGTGTGTTTGGATTGCGGCTGGACGCTCTCCGTTCACCTTCCTCTTGCGTTTCAACACACTGATAAAGTCTTTCTGATGCCCATCCCCAGGTGAATAACTGACCGTAAGCTGGCCTAAAAATAGCTTCTCCTAACTGGAGAAAGTGTTAGCTGCCACTGTGTCATGACTGCAACTGGAAATAATTTCCTGGACTCAATAGTTACCAAAAAAAAAAAAATTATGGAGTTACTTTGGCACACACACACACACACGCACACACACACACACACACACACACACACACACACACACACACACACACACACACACAAAAAAAAATAACTCCCCTTATTATGATCCTTTCAAGTTCCAAAAATTGGAAAGTTGCCTTTTCATAACCTATTTTGAAGGTTATGCAGCGTAATTTATAATGCATAAATTACGGCTGACATTTTAGAAAGCAAACATTGTTTTCCTCTAATAACATGACACAACCCAAAGTTGAGTAATGTGGACACACCAGACGTGATGCCATGGCAACGAAACAAAAGCTCTAGCAGACTCAGCAACCAAACCCTCAAGGTAACTCCCGAGTGTTGTTTGTGAGCATAAACTTTCTCAAAGAAGAATAGCTTTTCACAGAATAATTGGTTTTCTTTTTCTTGTTTCAATAAACTAAGCTTGCTGACATCCACAAACGTGGTTATAAAATAAATCAATAAGTGTTTATTCTTTATGTTTATCATCAGATAAATTGTAAATGCATTTTTACTAGTTACATTATTACAGCATAAAATTCTCATTATATTTGTAGTAAAGTAAGACTTTCTGCAGCTTCCGTTCACTAGATTTATGAAACCACTGAATGCTCCACTAATATAAAGAAGCATATTCTGCTGACTCAGACGCTTGGATTTAGAGAAAAAATGCTGGTCAGAACTGGAGCCAAAGGTCTGTCTTTGAGAATGCTAACAAAAAAATAATGTTTTCTTTTTCGTAGTCACATTTCCCATCAGAAGCATCATATTTCTTTAATAGCTATATTCTCAGCTGCTTCTTCTAGTTTTACTTTGTTTCATATTGCTCATCTTAGAACAATCATCCATGTCGTTAAGTGCTGCATAAACTGCAAAAATGTACATTTAAGATGACAGGAAAAAGAGTATGGTTTCCCATAAAACAAGCATATTGCTGGCTGCCAGAAATGTAAGGCTCACGGGTTTCCCCATTGGATTATGACTCGATAACTTGTTTGATAACGTCACAGTAATCATACATTAGCATTTAGTTATGAGTCGGTCTCAATCATTCACAGCTCACTGCAAAATGTCACATTGTTCGAACAAAGCGTGAACCAACTACAACCCACAAAGTGACAATAAGCAAAATCCTGGACTTCTTTTTTTTCCTCCTGAGTCATATAAAGATAAATCCACAAGATTTCCCCCCCCCCCACGACAAAAAGAAAGAAACTTTCTTCAGTTCAGATTGCAACACTACAAACATTTGAGCAAATCCTCCCTCCCCAGAAAAGAAAAGAAAAGAAAATCATCTGGAGAACGCTACGAAATGTTCAACAGTGAAAGTACAACAGTGTGACCCGGGCTAACCATCTGTGACGGATTAAGAAAACAATTCATCAGCGAAATTATTTATTTGGGAGCAAATATGAGTCATGTGATTCAAACATACGCTGTTCCAGAAAGATCCGCGTACGATGAGCAGTGGCTGTTAAATAACCAAATCCACATTCAACAACTTTATATATGCCCATAAATTAACTCAACTGATTGTTTTTTTCATTCCACGTCTGGAAGAAGTGTGATATATATATATAAAAATAAAAAAATTGTAAGCCAGGCATTCAGATAAGCCACATTTTAAAATTTAAAGTTCGGACATAAAAAGAACTTTTCTTTGAGAAATTTTGATTGGACTTGATGATGATTGTTTATCGAAGCTGTCCAGTCATTTCGTCATCAGTAAAAAGCGAAAACAAGTTTTGGCAAAAATGTTTTGCCTCTTGTTTAAACTCCACTAAAACGTCTGCGACAGCTGGGATGAACTCCACATCACCTTAGCAGTGCCTTTAAAGTGACCTTCAACTTTCCCACATTCTGTTTTTTTCATGAATTCAAAACAAAATCGTGCATAGTCACCAATCTGGAGGAAAATTATGGAAAAAGGTTTCACAAGTAAAAACCCAAATATTGTAGTTAGAAATTATGATAACCTCACCTCAGTCAATGCTTTGGAGAATCACGTTTCACTCAAAGTACGTCAGTAAGTCCTTCAATGTAAGCTGATATCGGTTTCGCTTATCCAGAAACTCACAATTTTGCTAATTCTTCCTTTTAAAAATATCTCCAGCTAATTTTGGTTGCCTTCGAACACTGATTTTGGAATCTTGCGTCTAACTTTTATTGAATTTTGCACTGGAATTATTTGTTTTGCGTGAACATCACTTTCTTCTTTCTCATGTTTGCTGTGCCGCCTGGACGGAGTTTCTCTCGACTTCCTTTCAACAACAGCTTTCTTCCCGACACTCTTTCACAAGATTTGTGTCAAAGTCAGTTTCAGTTTACAGACCACACCAGCCGGACCGCAAGCTCAACTTCAGATAAAATAAAATCCCAGTTTAAAAGACAAAGCGTACATCGGCTTACCAAACTCCCCTAAAAAAATAATAGTCAATGAAATAAGTTGGGTTTTGCACATCTTCTAGTTTTTCTGCCCATTGATTCTCCTACCTAACTTGCACATTTCTGCAGCTCCTCCAGAGTTAGAGTTGGCTCTAGGCTGCTTTTCTGCTTTGTGCGCTCATTAGCCAGCCTGCATGTTTCAGCGGATGGTCATGCCTTGGCAGGTTAGCGGTCGTGCCGCGGGGGTTTGTCAGATGGTGGATTGAACGCAGCTCTGTGAGGCGATCAGAGCGTGGGATGTTGATTTAGAGCCTGACTAAACTTCATAACCTTCTCCCTGAACTCTCTGCTGCACTGAAAAAACAAACACGGGGCTTCATTTCTTACATGTCATAAAGTTAAGCTTGTCAAACTTGCTTTACTTACGTTTGTTTAACATGACAGTTTAATATATTTACTTGGATAAACTGATTATTTGTGACAAATTAACTTTTTTCTGTTTACAGTGTGTTTTTCATGATGATGTCTTTTACTCTCATGCTCTTTAACTAACCTCTGAGGCCTTCACTGAACATCTGTATGTATACTGACACACAGCTGGATGTCTTTTTTTTTGTACTAACAATGTGACTCGTTTTATTTCACTCCATATCCATCAGGTGTTTCTTTGTAAAATTGTTTTAAAACTCCATAATGTTTTTCTCCCACTTTCCCCCATTTGTTTTGTTGGCTTGTGTTGGTCCGTCACTTAAAATTTGGCTGAAATGCATCAGATATTTTAGTTGTTGATTTATAGATCCACATATTTTCATGTACATACTTGCTCTTATTTCAATTTATTTACTTCATTTATTTATGTTTAGATCATATTAACTTGTAATTGTCACTTGTGTTATACTGTATTGGCTAATATTTAACACTGGAAAGCAGCTTGTCAAAAAAAAAGAACCAATTTCCCTTCAGGGATAAGGAAATATGTTTTTATGATTTCACGATGTAAAGCACTTTGAACCGCCTTGTTGCTGAAATGTGCGAAACAAATCAACTTGATTGACTGATTGGTTAATTAAAGTATATTCTGATTTTTCGGACTCTGATTCTGTAACGTGACAAAATGTGGAAACTATTGTTAAAGCTTTTACAGATTGTCCTCAAATCTCTTAATCGTCTTAAGTTTGAAACAGTGATTTTCTTTTTTCCCCTCCAATACGTTTTTCTTTTTTACTTTGTATTTGGAAAAATAGCTCAGTATATCAGACGTGCTAAACGTCAAGAATTTTGAGTTTTAGACAATACAAGCAAACATTGTTGGAATAAGTTTGGTGCTTTGTGACCAAAGGGAAATCTAACCACAGATTTATATTAGCTCCAGCAGCAGTGAGCCCTGAACAGAGCCATAGGACGTCCCACATGGGAATTCCTGATGTAAGACGTTATGACAAGTCAAGGATCTCTTCGTGCTAATGCTTTTTCCATGAATCAATGTCGTTTAAAGCGTAGAACTCACCAGCCTGGTGTTATGTTAGTTCCTCTGTAAAGACACTCTCTTCCTCAGGTTCCATAAAAAGCCACTATAAACATCTTTATGGAGGGGAAAAAAAAGAAGAAAAAAGTAAGCTGAGTCGTCGCGTTCTTCCCAGCTCTTACTTCCTCTTCTGGAGACTGAAGCAATTTCCTTTTTAGTAATCTTTTGAAAGCCAGCAGATGTGCTAACATGTTGAGCAACAGCTGGGAGGAGAGCAGTCTGGGATCATGCTCTTCATGTTTTACACACCGTGCTCAGCTCTTACATAGCAGATATTAGACTTTTTTTCCCCTTTGTGTTTTGTTCCCAGTAGCAAAGTTTAAGTCATGACACTGCTGCTAGAATAAACAACGTGAGTCGTTTCCCAGCCTGCTGGATTTTTCCAGCGTTTCTGAGCCCGGTTTCCCTCGGGACTGTCCTCTTCCACACGTGCATTTGGTTTGTGTTCGAGCATGGAGAGACCTCTTGTGGTTGAAGTGAGAAATTACACAATATTTAATAAATGCCGAGACGGAGAGAGAGAAAAAAAGAAAGTCCACACTTTTGTAAATATTGTAAATAATTACATTTAATGTTTAATTTCTATATTTCTATGAATCTGAATGAGGTTAAAGATTAATTTACTGTGGAGCTTTGTGTGCTGTCGAGTACGTAAAAACGCATTTATGTAGTTTCTGCTTCTAAGTCGAGGCTTTTTTAATGTAGTTTTTCCCCTCTATGTCTGTGCGCATTAGAGTAGTACTAAATGTTTCAAGTGTAATATTATTTAGTTCATCTTAGGTTTTATGATGAGTTCTTATTTGCTCCCATCTGT
>NW_006799958.1:4065136-4074892 GCF_000485575.1 Poecilia formosa | reverse complement strand
TATTTGCTCCCATCTGTGTGGTCAAAATGTGACAAACATCAATAGTCTTTGGGGGAGAGGGAAATGCATTCTAAACTGCATTTGTCACTGCTTTCTTCTCCTTTGACGTCTTTTGCTCCTGGATGACTACTTCTTAAATGTACAGTTAAATTTTTTAAAACAGTTCCTCACGCATATTTAGGACACAGCTGGGAGGATACCACGGGAAGTGCTTGCTTGCTTTCAAGCTAATTTTATAGCTTAGAATTGTAAAGATCTGGACTGTATCATGTGGAGTTTCCCATTAAAGCTACAGTATGTAAGTTTTGTTAAAAAACAATATGTTTTTTTGTTTGTTTTGTTTTTACATATTTGTTAGGACAATATGAGACCAAAAACAACCAATTAGAGCCAGGCGGAAGGTCTTAGTGTTGTCAATCAATGTTGCTAAATGTGCTAATGGCGGTGCTAATGGCGCCATTAGCCTCCGCTAACGGCTAGTTAGCATGGGCACGCCGTCGTTGGTGCCCAGGCTAAGTAGCCTTAGCATTCACAACAGGCTCTGTAATCAGGAAGAAGCCACAGCTTAGCGGAAAACAAGGAGGGCAAGAGGAAGATATTGAACTGCTAGCTGTTAGCATGAGGCCACATTACCTACCAAGAGAGTTTTTAAGTGTTATCTTGATAACTATTCGTTTCTCTGTTACTGACAGTAATAACCTGGACAGCCCCACTGTAAATATTTATGCACACTGAGGCTAAAAATAACACCAGACCATTCATAGGAGTCATTTAATTTATTGGGTTGTTTTCTATGTAAGATACAACAGCAGGAGTATTACATTCAATAACAATAAAAAAACATGTATTAAAAGTTGTCATTTCTTTCCTTTAAATGTTTATGACATAAAAAAAATAATCAAAAGATTATACGTTTTCTTTAATATTCAATTTCTCCCTGAGAACATTTGCTGCATTTTTGAAAAAAAAAAAATATATCCATTATACTTAATGCATACTACAGCAAATGAGCAGAAAAAAATACATTATGTGTAACATCTGGTAACTGAGGTAGTCACTTTATTTTATTTAGCAAAAGAAAAAAAACTTAAACTGATGGAGGTTAATATAAAAGGGAGTGGTACCGGTTTAAACTACAGAAGTGCAAAACAACAGCAAACAACTTCATCATTAAATCAATTAGTGGTGCTGATGAAACGTTTATCGTCGTAACATCTTCCTTCTTCCTCTCCAGTGGCTGATACATTCATGAACAAAAGGACTTGGTGTGAGTGCCACGTACAACGTGATGGAGGTCAGATTTTTACATAGTTTACACAAACACTGTTTAGAGGAGTGTTTTTATTTGCCGGAGAGAGCGTGTGAAAGAAAAGCTAAACTGAGAAGGTGCTGCTCTGGCGAGCGAGAATGTAATCCATTTTCTTCTTACTCTTTGGCTTGAAGAGGACGTAAAGGAAGACGCAGACCACCATCAGGAAGCAGGACGCTGTGACCACGCCTACAACCAGCCATGTAAAGGTAGTGTCTGGAAAAAAACAAAAAAAAGGACATTAAGATTTTTATTATGATGTGACAATACCGTTGATTCTGATGTTCCCAGTGTGTTTTCTACGGGAACATCAGAATCATTGTGTTGTGGTCCAGACAGGCCACAACGCAACAACAAAAAGCCACAACGCTATGAAAATCGGAAGTTGCGAAAAACTTCTGTTTTAGCAGAACTTCTGTTGTGGATTTTGTTGTTGCGTTGTGTTTTTGCATTTTGTTGACGATTGTGTGACACTGTCGGCTTTAGCTATTTGCTTACATTTTTCTGACACGGGAAATATTACTTTAGCTCCATAGGCCACTCACCTTCTAGGCGAAGCATTGTGACAACTTCCTGTTTCCCGCCTGTGTTCTGAGTGACACACTTCATCTCTGTCTTCTCATCTTCTTCAGTTATAGCCGAGATGATGAACCTCACTTCAATCTGACACCTTCCAGAGACCCGGGTTACCCTAAAAACAGCAAGGCAGACACAGATTTAGTGGATATTAGATTTTATTATGTGTCACAGTGTAGTGTCTTTTGATGGCTTTAGATAGTTGTTTAAGAGAATGGTCAACACAAAGAAGAAGACAAGGAAGTGACGTTGGGTGAGCCAAAAGCAGACAGAGTACAGACAAAATGCCGGGATGTATTTCTAAAGAGACGGTTGGGTTGTTGAGTAGTTGTAATTAAACATTGGAACCAAATGTGCGACACAGTACGAGACAAAACGAATAGGAGCCTTTACATTCTTAACAGGCAGCCATTTTGAGCCATACTGCCGCTTGATCAGAGTTCGCAAAACCTCTTCAACAGGACAAAATAAGAAACAGCAAGATGGTAAATTACATTGTCACATAATGTTAATGTCAAAAACCTGCTTAATGATCTTAACTAGACACTAGAGAACAAGTTTTTTTTCTTCCATTTATGATAATGTAGAGTTTTATCTGCTGATTAGCTTGTGCAAGGTAGCGCTAGCTATGTTCACTTTCACCGAAGAACTGGTCATGAAGTCATAAGGCCTTGCAGGCAATTATTTGTGAGCACAATCTCCACAAAACATTATTAGTTTGGTATTTTTAGTTGTGTTTTATTTTTTTTAATTCTTTTTATTATTAAATATTAATATTATTTGTTTGGTGGCAATAATCCTTTTCAACCCACTCTTTATTCACTTCAGACAAGTATTTAGGTATTTCTGATATTTTCAAATTAAAATCCAATTTTCCTTCTTGTTTTCCCCCCTGTTGGAGTCTACAAAAATAGTTTCTTCTATGGACTTTCCCTACAGTAATTTTTAAGTCAAATCTTGATTCTGTTTCTTTTTCACACTTTGGTTTACACATAGCTGTTACCTTCTTCCTCCCTGCAGAGCCCGCCTGTCGAGGTACGATGACTCCACTGATTGGCCGTTTACCAGCCATGTGACCGCAGTGGAGTCTGCCAGTTGGCATTCAGTGACCACCTGACAGAACAGCTCCAGTCCTGAACCTGGTTGGTAAAAATACAAGAACACTGGTCAAGTATTTGGTTAAACATACTTCAACAGGAGACACAAAGTAACCACGTACCGTGAGAGCTTTCAAAGATGGTTCCATCGATTGGCGAGACAATCACTGGCGGTTTCATGACTGCAGGATAAGAAATGCAGATATTCATCAGTTAAATCTAATTTATTCTTTTCCCAGAGGACGCTGGATCAGTCAAGGTTCACAGAAACCAAACAAAACTCACTGCTGACGGTACTGAGGGTGCTGCTGCTGGGCTGACCCGCACCTGACGGCTTGGTGACGACAGGCACGGAGGTAGTGACCGCAGAGTCTGAACCTGGCAGACAAACGCATCCAGAATGAGAAACTCAAATGACAGGTATTCCCCTACCTGGCAACCCTTTCACCCTGATAATGTTCCCTTTTATATAACAGCTTCTTTTGTTTTTAGCAAGACTAGTTACTCATTGTCCAGGGATAACAGATGAAAAATAGCCTTTTGGCTAATTCTGGCACATTTACAGAAACATTAATTAATGTGTATCGTCCACGCTGAATAAATTAATACATTTGAAATGTTTATGGTGAGTTTAAATACACACTGTTGGACTCTGTTTAGTAAATAAGTGAGTTTTGGAAGGTAATTGGTTGCACTACATAAAAAAACAACAACAAACAAAGTAAATGTATTTTATTTTGGATTTACCTATTACAATTTGTATTATTACTGCTAATTTTTATGTTTTGTAAGGACTTCCTTGAAAATGAGATGATACATCTCAAGAGGTTATCCCTGAAACAAAGTAATTAAATAGATTTTTTTTTTCCTTAAACGTTGGCGTCATTGTAATGCGTCTGTTTAGTCAGCAGAGGGCAGTGCACACTTATTCTTTAATTATAGACTAACGCCAAGAGATTGTAGCCAGTGACAAGAGAGACTTTTAAAGTTGGGAGGGGGGCAAAAATGAGAATGTGTGTGTGTGTGTGTGTGTGTGTGTGTGTGTGTGTGTGTGTGTGTGTGGATCTATATATACGTCATCATGGAAAATAATATATAATAATAAAATCATTTATAAAGATATTTTCACCCTGTGGTTTGTACTATAAAGTATCTATTTTTCGTTTAATTTAACCAAATCTGATGATTTCTTTTTCTTCAAAATCGCTGAATTTTCGAATTTTCCCATTGAAATGCTCAGAAGCGAAGCCGGTGAGGCAGCAGCGAGCTGAGCCTCACCTGGGATTGCGCAACCTCTCACTAACTGCACCGGCTGCCATTCTATGAGAGCATGCTCCTCCTGTCTGTACGCCGGCAATAAAATGGTTAAAAACATTTAATGTGTGAACTGATTTTCAATAATTTAGCTTATGTATTTAATGTACTGTGTTTTTATTGTCACCAACTGTGTGTGTAACGTGTTTCGTGTGCAAAGGAGCGATCAGAAACGGCAGAGAACAGATTCGAGGTGAGGCAGGCAGTTCTGGTGCCTCATCGCTGGGGGGCGCTCATGATCCCAGATATTGTAACTGTACAACTGCAGAGTAAGAGACGGTAACAGCGAGCTAGCCATACAGTAGCTACGTTGATACAGAGGTTGATACAGGAAAGACGTGGTTTTGAGTTGTTTCTCCCTTTGCTGTTAAGCACAGCACGAAATTAATAATATCTACATGTCTAAGTGTTGATTGAGATAACAGAATTATTCTGCGGCGGCGGAGCGGCTAAGCATCACATGTTAAAGAATAGTCTTTTTGCCCTCCAGCATTGTAGGCATGCGTGAAATTTCCTTAGGTAAACAATAACATGCAGGGGGTCAAGTTAATTAGACCATAACATGCGCAGTTGCTGCACAACCAATGCGGCCGCGGCTCCACCACTGCAAAGAATTAAACTTAACCTTGTTAAAAGAAGTCCATTTTAACAAATGGAGCTGAAGACGTCTTGATAGAACAGAGAGCAGTTTGCTGGTTTCATATCCAGACAGTGATGAAGCGCAACTGACCACTTGGTGCGCAGACAGTTTCAACTTTACGCACAGAGAACATCGCGGAGCTCATTATTAATCAATATAAGAACAGTATCTGTCAGAGCATTTATCTGATCTGGACGCTTTAATGGACCAGAGGTTTTTGGAGCGTCTAGCACAGCTGATCCGCGCCTGTGGGGATTTTCTCCCGCCAAAGGAAGTGAGTGCGGGTCAAGTAACCATTGCCGCCCCCCTCTCCCTTCTTCAGTTTTTGTTGTTGTTGTTGTGGAGGATCAGAAAATAACTTATTGTTGTTTTACCATCACCATCTAGTATGAGGAATGCTTTAGCCTTTGAGTTGCAGCACAGCGCAGCACAAGAGAAACATCCAGGAGATCAGTATCAGCTTGTTTTTATGAGTATTACCATAATGGAGGCTGGTATCATGCCTGATATAAATCTATTTATATCCGTTATCCCTTTGTCCTGTTTTATGTTTTTTCTTTTTTTTTTTTTTATTTATTTTTTTTTTTCTTTTTTAGGTTTTTTTTTGGTTTAGATTCTGTATAGTGTTTAGGTGTTGCTTTTTGCTGTTGTTCATTATTGGGGGGGGTGTTGTCCCTCCTGATGCTTCTTTTGTTGCTCCGCTGCTTGTTGTATTGTTTTTTTAGTTGCTTATTATTGGTTGTTGGGGGGGTTCTTTTTTTTTTTTAAACCCTCATATTTACTGTTATGTAAGTGAAAAGTATATTTGTAATATGGATGAATCCATTGAGATCATTCATAAAATCTGACGGGACCAACCTTCCACGTGGAGCAGGTAGGCTCTGCTGACTTTGTACTGCAGGTTGTTGATGAGCACCGTCAGCCGGCAGGTGTAGACTCCAGCGTGGGAGAGTTTCACAGCAGGGATCGTCAGGGTAGCTCTGCCCGGCTGAAGGGGAGCGGAGTTAAAGTCCTGTCAGAAAAAAACAAAACAAGACGTTGTTACTTTTAGTTCAGGCTTTAATCTAAAAGACACATAATCCCAGCTGCAGGGTTCATTCCCTCACCTTGTGCCACTCTATTGGTCTGCCTGTCTTGTTGAAGCGACCCAGAGCCGGACAGTGAAACTCCACGTTCTCACCAACCTTGGCCGACCACGGATAGGAGAGAGCCTTTACATCTGCAGAATAGGACTCATACACATGCAGTGTGATGCTCCCAGTGACACAGAACGTTTCATTCCTGCACAGAGATGCATGGAAAGGAGTCAGATGGAGTGAAGACGACGCTGTGGGCAATCATCACAGCACATTTTTGAAGTTTTGAAGGTTTATGTTTCTTTAAAAGAAATTGGTCTGCAGTTGGTAAGAGGTGTGTTTTCATTATGATTAAGAATAAAAACACTGGGGTTTTCAACACCAATCTTCTGAGCATTACAATATAATAATAATAATAATAATAATAATAATAAAGCACTGCCAGTTTTTATAGCTACTAAATCTGATGCCAAAAAAAAAACTATGACAGAAAAAAATTATATATGATAGGAAATGCATATTTTTGCATAAATCATTTTAGAAGCTTTTAATTTCTTAAGCCTCTTAGGTACTAATAGTCAATATGTAAAAATAAAAATAAAATAAATCAAGGCTAAAAGTCCACCTGTTCTGTTCACCACATAAATTAAACACTGACCAACTTTTCTGATGTGTATCGACGGTTTTGATGATTTCATTCGTCAAAATGTAACGCTTGCCTCTGGTTTCTCACGTTGTATTTTTTGTGTTTTTATGACGTTAAGCACTTTGAATTGCCTCGTTGCTGAAACGCGCTGTGCAAATAAACTCGACTGATTGATTGGAAACTTTTCCTTTTAAAAGAGTGAAGAGTACCTGTAAGTGCAGGTGTATTTCCCAGAATCTGAAAGCCGAGCCGGGAGGAGCCACAGCTCTCCGCCGTGCTGCTGGACCCGGCCCTTGTCCTCGTACGCCGTTTGCTCCGTTCCGTTGTTCCTGCTGATGACATATTGGGCAGGTGGCGGGGCGATGTCACGGAGTTCAAGGGTCCGCATGAAGATCGGGAAGTGGAGGATCACGGCCTCGCCCTCCACTCGGAAAATATCCACCTCTGGAGACGCCTGGTAACAGCCGTCTGCGTGGGACACAAAAACTGAAACTAAACCCAAATCCTTTTCCATATGACTAACTGAGTCATTTGCAGGCCTGTCACAATACACAATAAATCAATTAATTGCATGATAACTTAAAACAAGCGCAAAAATCTCCATTTTTGTGATTTATCATTTTTCTCTCGTGTCTCTCTTTCCACCAGTCTGGTGCTTTGGTCTCAACTAGCCCTTTTTATGAAGGACAAATTGTTTTAAAAATACTTCATCATTACCACTGTATTATTCGAAAATGCCCTCAAAGCAACAATGTCATTGGTTATCACAATAACTGCTGGGACAATTTATCATCCAGAAAAATGTGTTATCGTGACAGGCCTAGTTATTCAAGCTTTTAGTGAATCTGTTAGTTTAATTGCCAGTTTTCATGCAGGACAGGTCAGGACACCTAGTGGGACACATGTGGCCCAGTGGTCAAAAAAGTCCAAGTAACCTACTCTAGGGTCAAAGCAAAATAAATCAGATTGAATATTTACAACCGTGTAGTTTTTATTGTACAGTAAAAAAACAAACAAAAAAGAACTCACTTTCCACTGGCAGAGAAGGAAGCCAACGTTTCCCATGAACACCTGTGGCAATGATCATGACGCACATCAACGTAAAGTAGACCATGGTGGCAGTCTGCAGGAAAAACAAAGATCTGAACTGTGAGATCCACAAGGCGAGGCGCGCTCCTGTTTGGGTCCGAGGATTCGGTCAGATGTCGTGGAAAACGCAAAGGCGAAGTCTGTAACATACAGCTAAAGCACGAGACACAACAAATAAATATCAGGGTTCAGAGCTCCAGACGCTGGCCATAACTCGCTGTTCTCCCCTGTCTGACAGATGGATTCATTTCTACTCTTTTATGGGCCGTAAACTTGTGACATCACAGGATTATTACCATTGTACGGCTGGTCCTCCCACACTTAATTTAACCACAGGACTTTACTAATACCACCACTTGATTAGTCATGTCAGTGTGTTCAGAGTCACTGTGCCAAATGTCGCCATAATTTAGTAGAAATGACAGATTTAAAAAAAAAAACAACAACACACATTTATTAAGAAAAACAAGATTTCCTGATTTTATTTCAAACTTGATCTAGACAATTTAGCAGATTTTTTATTGTTTTTTTTTAAACTTGTAGTCTGGAGATTTTATCTTGATGGAAGTCCATACGTTTAAATTCATAAATATACGCCTACTTTTGTGATGCAATTTGTTTTAAAAAATAATTATATTTGTTTAGACAGGGGGAGGATTTAGATGGGCTTTTTAAAATATCAGAAACTAAAGAATCACATGAAAAAAAAAGTACTTATATATACACGGATAATTTCAGACATAAGAGAAATATATAAAAATACATACCACACTGCCTCATACATTTCTATTTTAATGTGATCGTAAATATTTATTACAAAATGCAGAGATTAGAGTCGAGTGAAATTGCCGTTGTTTTGTACCGTCTGATTTTGTCAGACGTACAAGCTGTTACATCCCCAGTGAGCCATGGGGCCAGTTTAAAAATTGCTGCTTATTTCCATGTTCACCATCTTTCAAATCATTTTTTTCCCATCTGAAACGTGTTTACAGAGACGCTCATAATGAAAGACGAGCCCAGAGGCCTGCATAGAAAGCAGCTGAAACACTAGTCCTTAAAACTGACAACGTTTAAAGCTGAGCACTAAGATTATGCAACAGGAAAACAGTGATAAAAACATCAGATAGCACCAGAAAATATTCTTCCCTTATACTTTGATGTATCACTGAAAACATGGTAAAGTTGTGTGTGTGTGTGTGTTTCAGGTGAATACCGCTTTCCAAATCTAGCTAACTGCAGTACATCCAGGCTGAGCTGCAGACAGTCATCAACAAGCATCATTTGCCGATTTTCACTTCTGTTTTCCCGCTGGTTGTTATAGCGAGCGGCCGAGAGCGGTCATCACTTTCTCACTAAAATCCCACATATCACACTGAGGGAAATGATGCGCTTTTTCCTCGATCAGCTCCTGGTTTCTCTGTGTCGTCACGGCGCAGTCCATTCATAGAATGCCGTGGGAGTGTCGTTACCGTGTCGACCCATTCACAGCGGCTGGAGGAGTGGTGATGTTGTAACTGACTCATTGACTCATGTGACATTAAATGGAAACTTTGCTGACTGATAGTATCGCTACAAGATAGTGGGCATGACACTGACACTGCATCAAGTTAATTTAAATTTAATTTCATTGCTTTCTTATTAAAATACACCTGGAATGTCTTTTAGGTGATGAGTATCAGTTCAAGAATCAAGCAAATTATTATTATTATTATTATTATTATTATTATTGGACATTTTCAGATGTTTTAGAATGCAAATTAAATTTTTGATTTAAATACATTATTCAGCAAATAAGTTCATAAATCACTGAAATGTACAGACCTGGTTATATTATTATTATTATTATATTGGTTTAAGGTTCAAGGATAAATAACTGAAGTATGTAAATCCTTTACATGTGTTGTTAAGATATTTGACATTTTGTTCTGGATAAGTCAGTTACATTTTTTTCTATTTAAAGGTTATTTACTGACAAAGTTATATATATATATATATATATATATATATAT
>NW_006799958.1:3946206-4065075 GCF_000485575.1 Poecilia formosa | reverse complement strand
AAAAAAACATTTGGGTATTTTGAATAATTTTTAAACTAGACTAAAAAAAAGTCACAATAAACATGGATTTAAAAAAATAAAGAAAATACTTGAGTGTAACAATTGAACACTAGTTAATATACATTATCTGGTTAGAAACAAAATAAATTTGTGCACATAATGTATTAAAAGAATTTCAATAAATGTTATTTTAAACCAAGAATGTCTTCCTGGAGCTGGTTCTAAGAGCAAAAGAGCCACCACACACACAGTAACTGTGACACGATTAAGCACAGATTAAAATAGTACTCACAGTCTGCTGGTGGTTCTGGACGCGTTCTGGTTCTGACAGAGCGGTGTGCTGTCGGCATGGACCTCAGGGCGAAGTGATCGATGTCCTTTGGGCTCATGGGGAACCTCAGCTCTGCTTTTTAAGGTTCCCACCCGTCATGAGATGGAAATTTCTCAGGTTTCCCAATGTAACGCAGTGTACTGCACAGCTCAACACACTGGTGTGCTGACTCCTCCACACACACACACACACACACACGTATACACACTATTTACAGCCAACATATTGTGTAAGAAGACCTTTAGGTTTCCTTCATGTTAGTTCGTAGAAGTAAGCATGTTTGGTTCAGTCTTCACACTGTTTACTGCCGTTTGCTCCATGGCAGGAACTTCCTCATGACGTTGGCGGCGGACATCTTTATTTGTTTTAGAGCAAAAACACACACATACATGTACACACCTGCATGTATGAGGGGCATTCCCATGCGAGCGCAGAGGGGGAGTTACAAAACAAAATAAAACACCGTTATATACAAGTTTGTTTTTGTTTTTTCTACCCGTTTCTGTCATGTTTACCCTTTGCAATTTTTAATACAATTTTCTTCCAAAATCAGACCAAAGGAGAAAATTTTATTTTCTGTTAAATGCTTGGCATGTATTATTATTATTATTATTATTATTATTAATAAAAACTGAAATTAATGTGCTCTGACTGGACATTTATGGTTATTTGACTGCTCAGTCAAACCCTGTGTTCATTTTCTGAATTAAATTCATCTTTATTCACTTTCATGCATTTAAAATCATAAAGCTGATTCTTTTTTTTTTTTTTTTACAGCTTGGAAAGGCAAAAAAAATAAATCTTTGGACTGACAGAAAAAAATGTTTTTGTCATGATGTGTTGAGGAGAGCGGTGAGAGAGACGCCGGGGAACCCAGGTAGTCATGATGATAAGATGATTTAATGACAAAAACCAGGAGGAACAACAGAAAATCACTGGTAGCACAGGAACAGAACACAGACGTGAGACGAGGGTGTAACACGACGAGGATCCGACAAGGAACACTGACAACAGGTAGGACTAAATACACTGGGAGGGTAATCACAGGAACGACACACAGCTGGGATCAATCAAGACAGAGACTCAGGGGAAAACAGGACTAGACAGACAGAAACTACACAGAAAACACAGATCCTAACAGTTTTCAGGATATCCTATTATATTTAGTGGGCTAAAAGTTTAAAAACTAACAAGAAATTGACTCCTGACTAGAACGGATCAGTCAAATGCTTGATACAAATCGATTGGAAAGTGAAAATCTTTTCTTTTTAAAGATTTTATAGTAGCGTTTATTTGTCAGCAGCTTGACAGGAAGACAAACTGAGACTGGGGTGAGGTGTACCAAATTGCTCAGTGTTGGAAATCCAACTCTGAAAAGCTGTGAAACACTGTCGGCCGTCTTTCACACAGTGTGACATCACCTCTGGTAATAACATAAAAAAAATCAACGGTCAACTGTGGGAAAAAGACTGCTTCGCATGACTGCATGAATTGAACAGTTTGACATACAGCAATAAATCTGTCCTTTTCCACTCAGTTATAAAGTTAGATAATTAAAAACAAAAGGTTTTCCAGGAGAAAGAAACACTAATTATGATATGCCTCACTTCGACATTTTAGTAGTGGATATAAAGGATTTTCAGGGACGCAGAGTGAGAGTGCTGCAATTTTGAGCGGATTTTCAGAAATAATTGATAATTTAATGCCACTTTTGGATCAATAAAGTATTTTTTAATTGTAACATAAAATATTGTGGTTAAGATCATTTTATTTTATTTATTCCACAGTGATGACATTTTTGCATTACTTACAGATCCTAAGGAAAAATCCTAGCTGGTTTTTACCTGACGCCAAAAGTTTTGCAAAATAGGCGACTGGAAATCGGCCACCACGTTTCAGACAAGCGCACCTCTAACAGTTACCTTTGATTTTTTACTTCATGAGGCCAATCATACGTCATGAAGTCTTAAAACAGCCCTGATGACTCGGGATTTTGCTTTAGTGCTCCCAGCTGACTCATTTCAAGCAGGAATCTGAGGATTTGTTATGGTAAACCTGAACAATTGGCACAGCTCTGGCAGCCCCCGCTGATTTGTTGACTAACGCACAACAAATCAGCCAGGCTGTCATAAACTTTGACACTCCCCGTTTGCTTTGTTTTTTTTTTCCCTCTCTCTCTCTGCGTGCGTTGTTACACCTACACAAGGTCAGGTATCTATCAGCCAGTCAGTCGCAGACGCTAAAAGCGTTGCAGTATGAAGTTTTTGGACATTTTGAACCGTCTTTTGTTGTGCAATGCTCACTGGACGTAGGGAGTGTTGTCAGTTTGTTGTTAAAGCTTTCCATGCCAACAGAGGTTTTTTTTTTTTTTTTTTCAAACTGGGGTGATGATAGAAAGGAAATCTAATCCCAAATAAAAGCTTACTCACAATTTTTGTATACAAACCGGTGTATACAAACATCCATTGAACAGCATGACTCACTGCTCTGTCATCTCCCTGCAGAGCAAAAACGGTTTCCACCAAAATGCTCTGTGGTGTGCTTGTGTCTTGGAGTTACATAGGAAGTCCTGACTGGACATTCTCCTGTGTGGACATTCTCATGTTTGACACTTTGGTGATGCAAGCTGTGGGCTGCCATTATTGCTGTTTGAACAACTCTGTCTCGGCGCAGGGCTACATCTAAAGCAAGTTACGTCTGTAGCTTCAATCTGATTTAATCTTAAAGCTTTCTACAGGATATCTGAATGTGAACATCTTAACTCAAAACAGTCTTTTTTTAAAAAATTAGGTTAGATTAGGTTCTGGAGAGAATCTGGTAGCAACAACACGGTGATCTATACTGAAGATTTTAAGTAAATCATGTACCAACAGAATATTTTACAAAAAGGTATATTTCTTAACAATTAGTTAGATAGGACAATGATGCAATTTTGTTATTGGTCTACTGAGCCAGACTTCATGACACCAAAACCTACAGCTGGATTTATTCAGGGCCTAAAGTATGATAACATCTACTTATATGTCATAAGTGATAAAAACATGTATGAAATGTATATTTTTGCTATATTTGGTCAGTTAGAAAAGGACCAGAGCCAGAAGTCTGTACACAGACCTTTGGTGCTCTGCAGAAGAGCAACAAAGAGCTTTAGCAGACGGCACGAAAGCTAGCTCGCTTTGTAATATTGTTTTTCTTTTTTTGTTACTTTGACCATCTATCTGCCATGGAGAATAACGCTTTAGGAAATGTTGGCAACCAGCTGGAAAACTGTACCACGCAGTAAGTTTATTTAAAATCTAGAAAATACACAGACTAATGTTACAGTTAGCCATGCTAGCTATGCTAACTGCTAAGAAAAAACGGATTAAACCACTTTAAGAGGTGACACCGGCACTAATTGAAATGAAACAATAGACTTACAAAGTTTTGTTGTTTGGTGGGACATTTCTCAGTCTCTCAAGGTTTTTTTTTTTTTTTCATTGAAATATTAGTACCTCACTGATAGCCTTATTAGTTTTCTGTCTCTTGTAAAGTAGTTAGCAGATCTGGTTTCTGCTTAAGCACCAGGTTTTTCTCAGTGTTTATAGGACATTATTTGTGCTGCATATTATTATATGTAGCATATTATATATTATGTTATATATGGTATCCAGTTTAAAAGTTGAGATGTGTAAAAAATGTCTGGTTCAGATTTTACAAATTTAAAACTGACAAGAATTTAAAGATAAACAATAATGCTGCTCATCCTAACTCATGTAATTATTGTTTTCTAAGTCTATGTGTAATTTCAGATGTGTACAATGACGGACCAGTATCACTGTCTGTATGTGCTGAGTTTAATCATAATAGGTTTTAGGACGTGGCCCAAAACAACACAAAAAACGCTTAAGTAAAACCCTTCTGGATTTTAAAAAAAGTGTTACTAGTAGATTAAATTAAATTCAGATATTGAAATTCCAATACCTGACGGATGCTGACCTTTAAAAAAAAACAAACATGTCATTTAACTAACATGTTTTTATGAGGATGCCAAAACACAAGGAAAAACTCAATGTCTCATTTGCAGCAGTAAACAAACGTTGCAACTTCTCTCTCTTTTTTTCATATATTTTTAACTTTTTCTTTTGTGGACACAGATTTGTTAATATTTTGTTAAAGTTACATTTTCACTTGGAGGATTGAAAAATATAATTATCTTTCAAAGCTCTACAGACTGGGTCATACCACCTAAACTAGTGAAGGTACATCTGGAAATAAACAAGCTCATAGCAGGCCTTCCACAAGAACAAAGCGCCTATATTGTTAGCACAGAGGTTAAAAGATCAGCACGTTGTTCTTTCAACTCACGACCGGCCGTTGAGAAATCAGAAGATGTTGCATGTTTTGGGAATTATTCCAAGCACCTCTGCATCTGATGCCCTGATACTCGACAGCACAGGTCAGATGACTACAGAGTTTGACAAACCTGTTTTGTTTTTCCCCCCGCAAAGGAATTCATCCAAACAGTACAAACTAGATTTAATTTTTAACCTCCTTCCCTGTTGTCATTGTGTTGAAACCTTAAAACGAATCTTAATCCAAAGAATAAGATGAATTTATTGGAATATTTGTTTTTGTACTTCCCTTTGGAGATTAGGCCTTCCACATATTCCATTTCTTCTTTTTATTTTTGTTTCACCTTGGGAACCTTACATTTTAAAATTGCCCAGACCTATTTATATACCTTTGCACAAGATGCCTTTGAAAACTTTAATTTGCAAATACTTCTCCTTTTTAGTCGAGTCGAGACACACAGTCAACCTGAAATCAGACACAGTGGCACCGCACGCGACTTCTCCCAGAAGTTATCATTTACGATACGGTCGAGGTGTTTTTGGTTTTAAATCCGAGCAGCGTGCGTTGTGCAGGAAGTTGTTGTTATTGTTGTACTAAACTGTGTTGCAAGGGAATCTGTGTTGAGTCGTTAAGTCACTGATTTGAAAATGGTAGAACAAAGTGGATCAAGTTGGCCAACATGTGACGCAAAATCTCTTGTTCTTCTCGTTTGTTTTTGGGGAACAAACAAGCAGCAAACCACCACCGACGGATGATACACTCTGAAAATTACTTTTAAAGTTTATTCAAAGAAAACAAAAAACAAAACAAAAATAATCAGGAAACTACACGACTTCCTGTCATACACAGAGAGGACATAAGTTAGAGAAGCATGGCAGAAACAGAGGAAAATACATTGCCTCACATCCAAGCCTGCAGGGAACGTTACTGCAAAGTTACCGCGGTCAAGTAGCGTTACGCGAATACCTGAAAAGAACAGCAATGTGTTCGTTATTGTTTCCGTTGTAGGTGGTTCAGTGGAGAGATGGTAGAAAACAATAAATATCCAATTAGAAAGAAAGAAAGAAAAAAAAAAACAGGCTCAAAAAGCAGAACCAAAGTGTAAGGAACCAAGATGCGTTAAACATAAATACCGTGATGCACACATTAGTGTAACGAAACATTGCCTCTGTAAACATTTTTTTCCACCTAAAGTGAGTGTAATAATATTCAACCACCGCAGTCGCATATTTACGTGTACATAGACTTACAGAAACAACAAAAAACTAGTAAGTTTCTTAACTACCTCTAAAACTTAGGAATACACAATGCTTCAAGTGAGTTTTTTTTTGTGTGTTTGTTTTAATTTTTAAAAAGAATATCCAAGAAGTGGTTTTTAATAACAATAGTTTCACACGCTTTAAATGCTGCCCTCTTGGCACTTGTTCCAACTTTAACCCGCGAGCGGATCACTTTTTCTCACATCATTCTCCTTTTATTTAACCCATTATTAATAGTCATAATAATCACATTATTTTTCACAAAGTCAGCCACTCTCCGATGGCCTTTAATGCAGTAAAGCAAACATGGCGGATACTACTCTCCGTTAACTTTTGGAGCGAAGGGTTTGGGACATGAGCTACGTGACTGATAAGAGCCTGGAGGTGTGTGTGTGTGTGCGTGTGTGTGTGTGTGTGATTGTTGTCAGGAGGGGAGCGGGAAAACACAAGAGAACCTTGTTTGCATCCTGATAAAAACATGTTTGGACATGAAGTCTAAGCACAAATGGGATTCTCTTCTGTCCTCCCCTCTTTTTTTAAACAGAAATGTGCAACTTTTTTTAAAAAAAATGTCTGGAAATGGAGGAAAATCCAGCTGGACCGGATGAAGGAGATCAACGCTGCAGCTCGTTGAATGTACAGACGTCTGTAATCTAAGCAGGTTTAGGGTGAAAGAAAACAGGAGCATCTCTACTGATCAGAATATTTCCGGAAAAAATCATTTATTTCGATATTTACAGTGAATAGAGCAAAGTGTGTGTTGATTAAATCAGATTCATTCAGTAATTTTGATGGTGGCGCCTTGCAGCCAATGAAAACCCAGAATTCAGCCTCTCAGTAAAAGGTTCTCAACAAAAGGTTAAAGAAGATTTATCCAAGAATAACAACGGATTGAAAATGTGTGGTAGAAAGCAAAATGGACAAGAAGCATGAATAGAGGTTGGTGAACCAAAGCCCTTCAAGAGTTTGGGGCAGATTAAGGAGGAGAAGACTTGGATGTCATTTCAGAACCAGAGTCTTACCCGGATTAATGAGAAAAAGGACTGGACTGACAAAGTCTGCTTTTCAGATGAAATTAAGTTGTCCATTTCAAAAGAATCTGGTGGAGGAATGGAAAGGCACAGAATCTAATCTGCTTGAGGCCTAGTGAGACGTTTCCATGTTCAGTAGCTGCATTTCCGTTACAAATGTGCGCAAAACTTTGTTCATATCCCACAAATGTCGAATAAAGACAATTTTGCAATTGCTGTGTTTTTATTGAATAAGAAGTGCAATTAAAATCACAAGTGTGTTAGTTTGTCAACACCATGAGTCAGCAAAAAACATCATCCTCCAACTACTTCCTGTCGGCTTCTTCGTGTTTTCCGTCAGAAGTAACATCCAGTTGTTGGATCACGAGATCCAACAACTGGATTGAAAAAAAAATGTGTAGGCATTACACTTTTCCAAAATACACTAATTTCAATACAGCGGGGGAAAAATCCCGACTTGATCCTAATGCAAAAACTTTTTCAGCTAATTTATCTTCATACTGCCAATTTGTGCCATTTTAAGGTCATTGGAAACGTTTGGGGAGCCGTAATCAGCTGGCTGGTTTTAGGTTTTCATTTGCAGCAATGGTCCAAAATTAAAGAAATAAACACCTTAAAACATTACACTGCTTATCTGTATTATGAAAACGAATGAAAATTTGGATGATATCCTGATTCGTCGAGATACGAATGCATCGTCTGTTTTTGTCGAAATGAGGAGGGAAAAGAAGAAGCTCTGCTCCGTGTTGCCAGGTTGGGGATGGGAACACTTCATCACGATAATATTGAAGTCCAAAGTGTTAGTTTTAGAACGACAAAGTTTCAGTCCTCACGTTAAAGCAAGCAGGGCTCTCCGGACGCCAGAAGACGCTCCTTGACTCTGAAACACCGGGATGGGGGTGAAGGGGCGTTGCCATGGTTTCGGAAAACAAAAGCATCTCCACACCTGACGCAGAGGCTCTGCTGCAGCAGCTTTTATTCACTTAAAACTTGAAATTGAAACACCTAGAATCGACCACTTGTGACAAAGATACGAAGCGAAACATCATCTCATGCCTTGGACCACCACACAGTAAGAAGTCTCTCTACATTCTGGACACTTAGTGCATTGAGTACATACAAATAATAATAATAATCGATGGAAGGTGAAACGAGCCGAAAGAAGGGGGGGAAATGGAAGATAGAAGTCCGCCTCCCGCACCTGAAACAAAACCTGCTGAATCATGCGTTCGCCTCTCTGCCGCGGGAATTCAACTCGCCGACAACACCGAACTCTCCGACCACACACACTTACACACACATGCTGAACGTTCTTCTAACATCATCAGTTCATAAACACCCCACATTTTTTCTTTCTTTTTTTAAAGTTACTCATGGAATAGCTATTCACAGCAGTTCAAGTTTCTCAAGTGGAGTTCAGACTGTCGGTTTCTATCGCCTTCTCGCGGCTGAATGCGCATGAATGGAAAATAAAAGCTTAAAGACGCGTTTAACTCCACTCTGTTACACCTCTCTAGAAGAATTCATAAAATACTAATTTGAAACCCACCTGCCTGACTGGTCCTTTCTCTCTCCGTCATCCTGTGATTTTTTTTTTCTTTAAAGCAACATCATCACACGCGCGCGCGCCCCCCGTTAAAAACACCTGGTCTCACCCGCGTGCTTGTCTGACCCAAAACCTGCTTCTAAAAACACACCGCCGTCGCGTAAATAAGACGAAATCCCTTCCAAGAGGCAGACCTTCAGAAAGTAGTAGCAGGAGAAGAAGAGAGTGGCGTTTGCTGAACTCCTAGTTTAAAAGACATCGATGTTACTGGACCGACTCGAGAGCACGGAAACGAAGCGGAAGTTCAACATCGATCCCATCGTAACATGACAAGCACCAAGACAGGCTGAGAGGAAAAACACACAACGTCGTCTGTCCTCTTTTATTAAATTCACATTTGTTTTAATTTCTACCTCCTTTAACATGTAAGCTATTGGTTTTACTTCTGTAAGATAGTCGTCACTTCCGGTATTTCCGAGGAAAGCGGCGGTCTTCGCCGCGTCGCCAGGTTGAGGCCCCTCCCCGGAAGCACGGGGGAAGAAAACGGGGTGAGGTTGACGCCGTGGACCGCGCTGATGGGTCTCAAGCCGGCTGTTTTCGTTGTCCGAGGATTGACAGAAACATCAGAAGTGGGTTCTGAGATCCAGTGTTAGCGAGGTGTGAGGGGGGGACGATGCGAAGGATGAGGAGAAAAGACAGGAGGGCAGGGCGTGGACCTCTACCAGCTGAGAAGGTTGCTTCGGCCCAGAGTCATGAAGTAGACCTGGCTGGAGCCTCCGGGCCGAACGGAGGCGAAGAACACCTAGACAGGAAACAGGACGTGGGTGGGAATTTTATCTGGGGCTTTTGTTTGACAAATTACTGACATGCTTCCTGAAAGAAATAATTCCCCTAAGTTCAAGCCTGTCAAAACGTGGGGTGCACAAAGAGGGAGAAAAAAAAATAAATCCACCAACCAAAAACAAATCCAAGGTCTAATTTTCATTAGGCTTTTTTCTCTGGACAAACGGGAAGTAAATTCAGAAAAGGGAGAAGAGAAACTTGGGCAATTTGGACACAGCTGGGCCAACAACACTGAAAATGTAGAAAATCATTTCAGTTTCACAGCTTGCACGTGTGATCCTCCGCAGAATGGATTCAATATTAGTATTTGTGTGTGACTTCTTGATTTATGATTTTTGTACAGCAGGTTGAAATATGGAGCCAATTTCAGCAGCAGAAAGTTTCATTGAACAAATTTCGGTGCAACTCTGGAATGTCCTGCAGTCATGTCAGCACAGCCATGCAGCCAGAGCAAGGAAATGTGGTGTAATGTGGAGTTGGACCTATTCGCACCCCCCATTCAAACCTCATTAACTTTCTTACATTTGGTCACTTCACAACCACAAATTTCAAATGTACTAAATTGGGATTTTATTTGATAGATCAACACAAAGTAGTGCATAATTGTGAAATAGAGGGCAGATAATTCATGCTTTTGAATGTCTTTTACTCTAATGCCTCCTAAATAAAATTCACTCGTGTGTAATTTAATCCCAGTCTGATTTAGGCAATTAAATTAAAATGAGCTTGATCATTTCCATTCTGATGATTAATATTGTTTGAAGGGCAATTTTGTTTACAGAGACTTTTATTCATGGTTTTGGCTGTATGTGTTTTTATTGTTTTTGATTACTGTGTTTTATTTTGGATTGAATTATCTTCCAATTCCAGTGTTAAGCATGTGCAAAATTAAAGTTTTTTTGTCTTTTAGAGGGCAATCTTGAATTATTATGCCATATATTACTTTAAAATGATATCGCAGTAATTACTGGGACAATCTATCGCCTACTGTGACTGAGCTTGATATATTTTGCAAATGGAGGCTTAGCAATGAGCTTTAAAATCTGTATTTGTAAAACATGAGTGAAGCATTTTCTTTCAAATTTCCAATCAACTTCAATTTTGTTTCAGTTTATCACATAAAATCTCAACATGGTGTGTTCAAGTTTGTGGTTGTAACAAAACAAACGGTTTTGTAGCATATGAAGTTTTTGCTTTTTTTCCATCATTCGTTCTCACCTTATCGTTTCTTTCACAGAGGAACTTGAGTCTCTGGGCTCTCTTATGCATAAAGACTCCATCAAGGTGACCAGTTTCCACTGAGCGGATCTCTATGGCCTTCTCGCCCCAGCCCATGATCTGGTTGGAGCGAATGTAGGCTGAGGAGAGATTTACAAGTTAATACACTAAAGTTACTAGAAGTATAGGGTTAAAGTGAACACATACTTAGTAGATAAAAATGTAGAAGGGTGCAGATAAATGTGCATACATGCTTGTTTGCTGTGTAGCAGTAGTGGGCAATGCTAACTAAAAAAAGTTAGCTGCGCTAACCCTGAAGCATTAGTAAACATTAGTTCTGCCAGCGATAAAGAGTTATATAAACATGGTACTTAGCAGAAGCTAATGCTAAGGTGCTAAATACAACCATGTGTCAATGACACAACATGTGTTACAACACACGTTGCAGGTTCAAATTTAGTATGGTTATGCGTCAGTAAGTCATACTTTTATAGCTTAATATAGTTTTATAGTTGTTGAGATTTGCTAACTCTGTTGCTGGTTTTGCCAAACTGACCACAACAGGGGTTTGGTCAGAAAGCACAAGGACATCAGTAGACTTTTAAACTGTTTACTCAAGGACAGGGTGTAGTTCTCCAGTGACGTATTCTGGGTACAAAACAATAATAATAAACATCATTTATTGCACCACGTCATGGGTAGAGGGTCAGTCTTCATCCACTTCAAAATAAGAGTATAAATTCAAACGTCTAGCTACTTGAAGCATTCTCATCAGTCGATAACCAAGACTTCAACACAGACGTCAAACTTTATTCAACTGAAATTTTACAAAACAGCCAAATAAATTAGTGCTTTGAGAAGTTAATTCAGGGGAAACTAAATGTTAAAGCGCTGAATGAGAAGCTAGCTCAGTTGTTAGCGCCTAAGCGGAGGTGTGCCCACCACTGTTGTGGAGTCATTGCCGTAGCGACTCACCCACGGAGGTGGGCATCTCCCCCCACTGCAGCACCACGTCCTTGGTGATGCGCCCGTAGGTGTTGACGTAAACCCCCTCGTCCTCGTAGCACACCAGCAGCTCGATGCCGTCGGTGTTGGGGAGGATGATGATGGCGTGAGACTGTATGTTGTTCTGGATCTGAAGGCACAGAAATCAGAAGATGTGCGTTTGACCACCGGTCTCGGCAACTTCATCATCCAGCATTAAGCAAAGAAGTGAGAAACAGCTGCTCTACAGCATGGTGGCTATGCCGTTCACCATGTCGGGAAGTTTCTTACGTGGGTTGGCAGGTAGATGTCATAGACCGCACCGGAGTCGACGTCGACGGCGTGGAAGCCTGAACAGGAGCCGTAGATGACCTTTAACCTTTGCCCTTCCTCCACAGTGAGGTCGACCAGCAGGGGCTTGTGCACCAGGTCACCGAAAGACTGTTGAAGACAGTAAATTGAGTTCAGACAAACAAGCTAGCGGCTCAGCTGTTGGCTATAGCTATCCCAGTCATTTCTGTACCTTGAAGGCCATGAACTTGTGGTAGGGTTTGGGTGCCCAGGCGTAGACCTCCACCGAGTTCTTCAGAGCCAGAACCAAGAACTTGATCCTCTCGTATTTTACTGTAAAAATAAATATTTAAATGAACCATCAGCATGACGCAAAGAGAGAAAAGGAGAATTTCTTGGTCCAGTCATGTTGATTGGATAAAGCTTACCTCCTCAGAAGATTCATAATCTTGTAAAACTAACAGACTTACAGGTCACCATTTTTAATGCATTGTTCCTTTTTTTTCTTGAATGCAATCAACTGAAAGTTTACAAAACTGTCTAGTAAAATAGTGCTTTAGTACTCAACATTTTGAAGCTAATTGAAGGTTTTCAAAGTTAGCTCATGCTCTTAAGTGCTAAGCAGCAAATTCTCGACAGTATTTGTTTTGTAAGATGTGTGCAAACCTAGTTTGCATGTCTTCCTAGCGCTTGACGCAAAAGTAAATCTGCTCCTGCCAAATCTCTGAGCAAATGCACTGATGCAGCCTGTGCAATGAGATTTAATAAAAGTGTTTATGGGAAAGTTTACACTCCATCCAGAGCAGGAGAAACACAGCATTCGTAAGACCAGACGTGTTTGAGTTTTGTAGACTGCATCCAAAACAAAGGTGTCTGCTGAATATATTTTTTTTTGCAAATGAAAGATTTCTACCTTTTAGCAATTCAACAACACAACATATTGAAGCTAACAATCATCATTTTTGATCTGACCATCAAATCTTTAGTAAACTATTTAGGAGAAATGAAAAATACTTTGCGTGTTGTGAAATATCCAATAAATAGTCCCCTTCTTTCCACATGTGTTAATTCAAGAAATGTATAAACTGACATCAACTCGAGATCTTTGATGGGAAACATATTTGTCGACAGCTCCAGTAGAGAGAGTGGAGTTTCCAACAGGAAGTGCTCAGTGGCACTAAAATCACCAAGGACATTCTGCGTTTTAGACAGGACTGAGTGGCTGCATGCCCTCTCGGTTGCCACTGAAATAAAATTTCCTAATCGAGGTTTTTCCTCCTGTTATTTATCCGTGACATGCCTGTCTCGGACACACAAACCCGCTCTGTATCATTGGGTGAGTTTATAAAGCTGGAGTCTCCCATTTGAATCCACTGGTGGTCAGATCAACGTCAGATAATGAGACAGTATTTCATAAGGTAGGAGTGAGGATGAAACGTTACTAATATTTTGTCAGTGTCTTAGATCACTGTGTATATCTGGAAAAATGTGTTGGTGACACGGCGGCAAGTCGCACAGTTTAGGAATCTTAACCAAGTCATGTGCATCACGAGCTTTAACCAAGGACTGAGTGAGTGTGTGTGCCTTAAAAGACTAAAACAGTGAACTTAATGCAACCTGTGAAGCATCTGAAATGAGCTTTGGCTGAAACTAAGCCACAGAGGGAAAACCATATAATCCCTGTTTAGAAGATAAGATTTATGGACACTCCTCCTAGAGATGAAACTACTAACATTCCTTGTATAATCTTACGTACCAACTTTGTAGTGGACACAGCCCTCCAGATCCCCCACGGTGGTCCAGCCCTGTTTCTTCTCCACCTCAGGGTCGTTGTGAAGGATCTTGTTCCTCAGCCAGGATAGGTAGTAGACGCGGAGCTTGTTCTTTTTACCTGGCATGGCGCAAGAATGGAGGAAAAGATTTGTAAGTTACGGTAGCATTTACATCAGTATCAATGTGTGTAAAATCAGTACAGCAAAGAAATTAGTTGAGACAAACCGATCAAAGACTGTGTGGATAAAATCAACTGTTTCCCCCCTGATCATTCAATTCCGTAAAATGTCAGAGTCTAAGAAATATTTCTTTCTGTACATAAAACATATCAACAGTGTAAACATATCCACAGACAACACTTTGTGTTTTCACGTTAGCTAAAAATCAGACAAAGGTTGCTTCAATTACAAACTTAATCAAGATAATTAAGCTTTTAATTGCTTCAATTTCCATGGGATTTTAACGGGGTGTGACTCGAGGGATGCAAAAAAAACAAAAACAAAACAAAACCAAGCATTTTCATTGCAGTTCAGTAAAATACACCAATTCTGATTCACCCAAACAGCCACCTCATCCTGTTCAAAAATGAGTTTTTAAAGAAAATTGGCTCGTTTCCATTAAGCAAATTTATTCTCGAAACGTCAAACTGTGCAGTTATATGGTCAATGGGAATAAAGCCACAGATGCAGTGGGTATTCAGGCAGTTTGCCAGTTTTATATCCTTGGATGAGATTGTTTAGGGTAGCAAACATTGTTTAAAAGAAGCACAAACAGTTGCAAAACTTTATTGCCATCACAGCTGCAAAACATAGTGAATCACATTTGTCATCACAAAGTCAATATATGCAAAACTGAAACCGCAAAGGACAAGTCTGATGCAATATTTGCTAGGCTGTGAATTCCATTGTCATGCATTAAAATTCTGCTTTCCAAAAATTTATTTGGCAACTTTAGCAGTTCACAGAAGTTGTTAGGATCTTCATCACCATGGAGCTGAAACTCAGAGAAAGTTGATGACACGAGGCATTTCCTGGTTTGCAGGTTGGATGGTCAAACCATTTTATTGTGTGACTTCCTGGTATGACATTATATCTAAATGACTAACTGAAAAGAGAAATCAAAATGGATGCAAAATGCATAAAAATATTTGAAATGTACATAGCTTCTCTGTTTCGCTGTGTCTTTTGGACTCTCTAAAGACGTCATATGTCTCTCTTTTACTTTAAGAATGTTCTGGTGACGTTGCAGAATTACAGAATATCTGATTTTCGTGATCAGAAACATCCGAGTTGCATTAAATCATGTTCACTTAAATTGTATGGCCTTTATTTACGTTGTCTCCTGGCAATCTTCTTACATCAGTCTGTCAGGATGTGGTCTAACTCGCAGAAGTTCTTTCATACGTCCCGACGAGCTGAGAGGCGTCCATGACGTGTAGATTATTTTTACATGTCGGAAATGCAAACGAGTTTCACAGAAGAACATGGACGTGTGTGTCGTTTCCTTCCATCATGGAAAAGCTCGGCTGTATGTCAGAATCACAAAGCGTATACGCACACAACGTGCTCTTCACGCAACATCCGCTGAGCTCAAAATGTATGTTGTGACACCGCGTGTGGGCTATTGAGAAAGAGGAGAAGTAGGGATGCACAAGTAGTAGCTTGCACAAAGAGGAGAAGTGGGGATGCACAAGTAGTAGCTTGCACAAAGAGGAGAAGTGGGGATGCGGATGCACTTTCAGTCTGAGAAAATTGGGCTTAAATTGGTCCGAAACTTGCAGGCGTCTGTTTCATTTGCGAACGCTTTTGTCATGAAGGAGTACAGAATGCTGCACGTTTTGCTTGCACTTGCAGGATTGTGTGTTATGATGTGTGACAATAGTTCAAAGAGGGAAGCAGACTGGACAAAAGGAGACAGAAAAGGAAGTGAAACTAGTTTTATGTCTCAAAGTCAATTATAGCTTCTCGGTATTTTCAGTTTCCAAGCATCAGTCTGTGTCATTGTCCTGGTCTTCAACTTAACCCAGGGTTCCTGCGAGTTTCACATACTCAAATTTAAGATTCTTAAAACCCCTCTGAATTGGATTGAAGACCTGTATCTCGACAGAAATGTATAAAGTTCATCCAGCGCACTGCCGATAAATTTGCACTGACAAATGACAGACACAAACAAGCCAACTAGCTAGCTATCTAGCAAGGGTATATTAGCAACTCAGGCTTTCTGCAAGTTTCACCTACGCAAATTTAAGACTTTTAAGAACCTCTAAGAATGGAATTGAAGACCTACTATTACAGAAATGTACAAAGTTCATTCAGTCAACTGCACATAAATTTGCACTGACAAATAGACTGCATAAATAGACAAAAAGCTAGCCTGCTAGCTAGCAAGGGGAAAACTAGCAGCTATTTGACAGTAGCCTCAACCATCTCAAGGCAATGAAGGAGTCTGAGTGACACAAACTTTCACCTGTCAGAAAAGACCCAGGAGAAACAGAAATAAAAAAAACTGAATACATGATATTGAATAGTCTTAAATTTTGTCTTACGATATTACAGAGCAACTTCCTTTTTAAAACGAATATGAGACATTTTTAAGGCTTTAATTTTACACACATGAATTTAAGACTTCTTAAGTATGCATGGACACTCTGTCCCTGCATAGACTTTGCCGCCTAAAATGCAAAACCTTTGCGTTTTTTTGTACCTTCTGTGAAGGATGCTCACCTGATATAGTGACGAGGACGTTGAGTCCCTCGAGGACGTCCATCTGCTGGAAGCGCCGCCGGTTGATCAGAGGGTAAACCTTCCCCTGACCGCTGCGATCCAGCAGCATCAGGCCGCTCTCTGTTCCCACCAACAAGTTCACGCCTTGAGCACACAGACAGAAATGTATATCAAGGAGAACATCCCACCTGGTAATCCCAAATTGAATCACAGTATGTCGTCTGTGGCGTTGTACCAATCTTTAGTGCGGGTTTTGTGAATTTGCAGGCTTCGCTGCAGGGACGCAATACAAAACAATCTGCTTCTGAGCAAAAAATCTGCTATTCTTTATTCAACTTAAAGGCGACTTTTCCACATCGTTTTTTCATTTTAAATAAAATCTGAAATGCATGGATTGCATCTATTCACTTTAGTGATACATCTCTACCGGCCGGGTTTTAGCAAAATAAATCAGTATTTTGGTCTTGGTATAAATTCTGAATTGGATTACGATCAGGTGAGATAAAGCATCCACACAGCATGATGCTGCCACCACCATGTTTCACAGCCACAGCCGTGTGTCCAGGGTGGTGTGCAGAGGTAGATGTGGGCAAAAAGGTTACGCGCCTTTCACATTTTTACTGCATCACCAATGACTTTATTTCTTCTCCCCTGTCAGATGGGTGACATGTACAACTATTAGTTGTCTAAAATGGACAAGACACCTTTTAGAATGTTTTTATAATTAGATGTGAATAACATACATTATTTTTCTTCCAAATCTTAATAAAATACATTTAAGTTTGTTGGTAATGGGACCAAATTAATAAAAGTTCAAGGCATATGGATATTCTTGCAAAGTACAGAACATTTTTGTTATTTTATTCTTCCAAAATTCGAAATAATCCAAAATGACCTTACTGTTGGGGTGGAAAGTTATTGTTTTTTTTTTTTTATCTTTAATGACAGTGAATTGTTTCCAAGCAACACATTGTCATGCAGCAGCAGTGATTACTGGACTGTCCATGTCGGAAACACAGCAGCTCTTCCCATCAGGGCATTGCTGACCCCCTGTGGTGAAGATGTAAACATGATCTCTGCATTTTTCCCTCACAACTCCCTCTGTTTCCTCTCTTCTACAGAACTAACCGGAAACTCATCACCCCCATCCGAAACAGACGACCTTTACCCCAAAGTGCGGCACACAGGATCTCGGAGTTGAACCTCTTCTTGTACTTGCGGATCTCCGGCGTGTCGCTCTGAGGGCGGGTGTTGACCGGGTTGACGTTGACCACAGAGCCTTTCCGGGACGGGTCGGCCCTCAGTGCCTCCGCCAGCCGGGCGTCGTTCGCGTAGCCTAAAAGGTCAAAGGGAAGGGCTCAGGTGGGACGGTGAAGGAGTTTACCAGACGGGGTGAGGATCGCTTAGAAAAGCGTTTTCTTCAAGTGGAAAGTAATTGAGGACCACAAAATGTTGATCTTTTAAATTTTTTTTTGCTATTTTTGTTTAAAATAAAGTATTTTTATTTTTTCCTTTTCACCTGGACAATTGCACACAAAACCAATTTTTCTAATAAAACAAAGAAGTCTGATTTCTGTAGAAAAGGCTGCTGCAAATCGATGTACATCTGAAACATAAATCTCAAGAACACCAGTTGTTTTCCGTTTTCTGTGTGCATTCTCAGCAGATTTTCACCAACTCAAATTAAAGACTTTTAAAGACCACTGTGAACGCAACTTAAGACTTATCGCGACAGAAATCTTCAAAGGGAAATTGCAAATGAATTAATTGCAAGGGTTAAAATAAGAAATGAGCCATGACAAAGATGAAGATCATCTAGTCAACAGAAAGGCACTGACATACTTTGCAAGATTATTTCTCTTTTAAAACTCCAACCTTGAGCTGGAAAACCTAGTTTGTGCATTTCTCTTTGTGGTTAAGGATTGCACAAAATCATTTTAGGGTCGCAAATGTTCACAAATGGACGGCCTCGCTATACGGTGAACTAACGGCAGAAAATGTTTTCTTAAAACAGCATCTGGAAAACTGATATGATCAGAGGATGACAGTTCGATATAGATCATCAGTTCGATATAGAAAATGTTTTCAGTGATTACAGACCAGATCAACCATTGGGAGTGAGCGGCTCTCATCTGTTTCACCGCTGCTTTCTGGAAATGTTTAGAGATCACTGGCGGGTCACCAGGCGCATTAGAGGAGGCAGGGACTCGGCATACCGGTCCATAACAGTTGGCCTTGATTACAGCAGCATAATGGCGAAGGAAACATGAGGGCCGCTGCGATAAGAGTGTTTTGTTTGTAAACTGGATTTTAAACTCTATGAGTGCAAATTACCAAGGCAAGTCTGTACGGATTTTTTCTGGAAAGGCTTCACAAGCTCAGCTTCCAACCTCTGGAGCTCAAGGCGTCTGGTTCTGATTTTGGTTCCCAACCGGACATCATACGTGCAACTGGATGGAGCGAGTAACTCAGGAGAGGCTGACTGGTCAGAAACTAAATTAAGGAGGATCTGTTTGATCAAAGAACAGAGGAAACTGTCTGTTTGACCTCAGATAAAACTAAAGCAGAGGGACGGACCTCGGGGATCATAACGACATCAAATTCTTCCCCGACGCTCATCAGTTCTCTCTAAGTTATGTAGCATCTTACTGAACATTATTATGGAAAACAAAAACACATTTTTTGAAGTAGCGTGCAGTGTATGTGTACATATTGCTTTAAGTTTATTTTATAAGGCACGTTTCTCTTTGGATACAATAGCAGAGCAAAATAAAGGTTTTCCCCAGCAGAACTCTTAATAAATGTTCATATTAGCATACAATGTTTTAAAACCTGGTATCTGCAGGTTTCAGCATGTAAAATGTAAGACTTTTAAAGACCTTTTTAATGCCACCTTGAATGAAATTTAAGACAAAAAACTATACATATACAGAGATTGTTGGGGGAACTTGCTGCCTTACTATCAAGCATAATAAAAACTGTTAATCCGGCTTTATGCTTCTCCTCCATAGTACCAAGCATTATTATTATTTTTTTTTTGCTCCTATCCTCATACGGCAACAGAAGTGAGTAAAAATGAACGCTGTCTGTCCATGACAGAAGTAAAAGAGCTAGCCAGCTAACTAGCAAGGGCATTTTAGCAGCTAGTTACCGGTTAGCCTCAACCGCCTTTAGTCAAAAAACACAATGAAGATGTTTCCATGCAACTCAAACTTTTGTCTGACAGGAAAGTCCCGCAGAGAAAAAAATCGTNTAAGGCACGTTTCTCTTTGGATACAATAGCAGAGCAAAATAAAGGTTTTCCCCAGCAGAACTCTTAATAAATGTTCATATTAGCATATAATGTTTTAAAACCTGGTATCTGCAGGTTTCAGCATGTTTAAAGACCTTTTTAATGCCACCTTGAATGAAATTTAAGACAAAAAACTATAAATACCCAGAGATTGTTGGGGGAACTTGCTGCCTTACTATCAAGCATAATAAAAACTGTTAATCTGGCTTTATGTTTCTCCTCCATAGTACCAAGCATTATTATTATTATTATTATTATTATTATTATTTTTTTGCTCCTAGCCTCATACGGCAACAGAAGTGAGTAAAAATGAACACCGTCTGGCCATGACAGAAGTAAAAGAGCTAGCCAGCTAACTAGCAAGGGCATTTTAGCAGCTAGTTACTGGTTATCCTCAACCGCCTTTAGTCAAAAAACACAATGAAGATGTTTCCATGCAACTCAAACTTTTGTCTGACAGGAAAGTCCCGCAGAGAAAAAAATCGTTAAGTACTCCTGGGATGACAAAATTTTAAATTTGTGGTTAATGCATTTAAGGCCACCTTAAATGAATTTAAGACATTTTAAGGCCTTATCTTAGACATGAGAATAAGACTTTTTAAAGTTGTGCAGACACCCTGTTAAACAGAGGTGGGTTGTGTCAGTCTGTAGGAGACCGTATCCATGGTCACAAAATCTTACCAAGTATTTTTGGTCTACTTTCTAGTGCAAATATCTTGGTACACTTGAAATCAGACAAATTAACTTAAAAGAAACTTTATAGCTAGATATAGAGGCTTGTTTTAAGTAAATAATTCCTTAATATTGACAAAAAGTCCTACTTCCATCGGCAGATTATTTCACTTGTAACATGGGAAAAATATCTTGTTATATCTGCCGATGGAACTAGGACTTTTTGTCAATATTAAGGAATTATTTACTTAAAACAAGCCTCTATATCCTCCTGAAAAGTTACATCTGAGTTTGTTTTGTCTTATTTGCACTAGGAACTCAACCAAAAGTACTTGGTAAGATTTTGTGTTTAAATAATTACCTCCTGAAGTGATCACTAAGCGATAGAGGAAACTGGTTTATTTAAATCAGTTTTTAATCAGCATGCCACATGAAAATGATCCGGACACCTACCGACGTTGTTGAGGGCGCTGCCAGTCGATGGAGACACTTGGAGGAGGCGAGGGTCAATGAACGGCGTGAAAGATGAAGAGGACTTGTGTTTCTGCATGTTGTTACTCGACTGGCTCTATTCGGGGACAAGGAAGAGGTATCAATGACGATCAATCACTGATTAATCATGGATGGTTGAAGTTTTTTAAGGACCAACAGTAACAGTGCATTCATGAAGACTAGCTGACATGACACGTGTTTCTGTATGTTTCATGCAAACATAATGGGCAATGCAATCCAGGGGTACAAAAATAACACAATAAAAGGTTAAAAAAAAAAGAAGAAAGAAAACCATACAGATGTGGTTGACTAAGTGGAAAACACAAAAGGGAAACAAATGTAGATTTTTTTCCGTGGATTGAACGCATACTTGCCGTTGTACTGTTTACTGGCCTGTGTGCTATGAGCTACTTGCTGAAAATAGGCAACATTAAGATAGATGATGAGACACACAGTAGAAGTTCCTTTTCATCAAAAGTACACACACTGTCTCAGGAGGAACTGTAATCAATAATCTATTGATGATAGATCTTTTCACCTGAATTAATAAAAAAAAAAAAAAACAGCATTCAATCATATTTCCAAATTTCCTCCAGAGGAGTGGTCCAGTAGTGTCCAGTAGAGGGCACTGTTCTGATAAACACGCTGTAATTAGTTTTTCTTGCTCTATTTGCAATCTAAAGTCCAAACATGTTGGCCTCCCGGCAAATATGTGTGAAAATGAATCCATCTTTTATTGCAGCAGCAAGAATCCAAACTTTAACCTCTGTCTTATTGGTGTGAAAGAATGTAAACATTTGTAAAAAAAAATTTAGCAAACGCATTGATGAGTGACACTTATTGGAAAACAATCAATATAAATGAAGCTGTTCAATAGTTAATAAAGCTGATCATAATTTTGAGGAACTTCTAATCGGTAATCCGATGACTACTGTTTCCTTTTGGTGTCGGTGTGGCGTGATCGCGTCTTGACATCACAGCGCAAAGAAAGATTTTACATAAAATCAAGAGAATTTTACCGTCATGAACACAGCACAGGTTGGTGTCATAGAAAAACAAAGTGTCTTCTATCAGAGGCTTCTTCAAATTCGCTGGAATACAGACTGCTACAGGAGATCCAATAACTCTTTGAAGAATTTGGAATAATTTTATGTCCAAGATTTAATTTCCCTTTGGGATCGATAAAGTAGTTTTGAAGTTTGAATCGAATTGAATTTTGAACGTAGGAGGAAGACAAAGGAGCCGTTTATGGCAAGATAAGTGGTCATAAACCAAAATGAACATAAAATGCTCGATACAAGCATACTACTTGTTCAGTAGTGATTCTAGAACAAAAATAAATAAAAATCTAAGACTGAGACTCAGCAGCAAACACTCCAGGTTGATTCGGCATAAAATAACATGTATGACAGACAGCCACTTGTTAGGCACGGTGGAGGATCTGTGATGCTGCTGTGATTTTAAAAGCTTACTATATTGTGAAATAAGTCAAGATTTTAAAAAGAAATCAAGTTTATTTGTGTAGCATATTTCAGCAACAAAGCGGTTAAAAGTGCATTACATCAGGCAGGAAATGCCAGAAAACGCAAAATGTTGTCACTGAGTCTTTCAACGGGATAATGATTAAAGAAACATGGTGCAATCAAGACAGAAATTGTTCATTTGTCCTGTCTCTGTGCTCCAACATTGTGAAGAGTGCACTAAGTGCTGTTGTATCAGTAAAAGACGACGGTTGTACAAGGCTTTGACAGCAGGAGTATCAATAAATGTGCCAATAATTATTGCTTAATAGCATCTTTTTTTTTTTTTCCACAAATGAGTTAATGTACTGACATTTAAGTTTGTTTTTTTCTAAATTTGTCTGTCAGATTATGCAGCTGCAATAAAAGCCAAATTTATCTGAAGGCTCTTCACACATCTTCACCAGGGGCCCCAACAAGCCGTTCATGTCTGGACTACGCCGCTGTCTGTCCGGCTCTGCTGGCGCCGAGCACTGGGTGACGTACCTCTGCCAGAATGCCGAGCTTCTCCAGCGGGCTCTGGGGGGACATGGTGGAGGGACTGGCAAGGCTGGAAGAAGAAGGGGAGCTGGATGCAGAGGAGGAAGGGGAGGAGTGGTGGCTCTGCTGGATCAGATCTGGGAGGTGATGGATGCGGCCGGCAAAGCCGTTGCGGTCAGGGTGCTGCGTGGGGTGATGGTGGTGGTGGTGATGGTGGTGGTGGTGTTGGTGTGGGGGGCTGGGGGTGTGGAGGATGAGTCCCTGCGCCGGCGCCGAGCCGGGGCTCGGAGGGAAGCCCGCGAGCAGGCTAAGGGTCTGCGTTTGGCCCGACGCGGGGGCCGCGCGCTTTCTGTTGTCACCTGCGCTCTGGAAGTAGAAAGAGGGGTAGACAACTGTGGGTCTATGTGTGTTCCTGAGGAGCTCAGGGGACGGGAACGTGTTAGCTGGAGCGAAGGGCAAGCTACAGCGGCTAATCTACAGGTGAAAAGAAAAACTCTGGTTAGTAGCTGGTTATGGGGTCAGACTCTGAAGTTAACTCTGCTCATCCTTGGAACTATTTGAAACTACAGCAGTCGACTTTTGTCGACCGACTGACATTTACGGTGCGTGAAAATGGTAAGTTGAACTTTTCCACATGTTGTCATGTTACAACCACAGACCTTAGCAGCTGCGTTTCCATTACAAATGTGCGTAAATCTTTGTCTACACTCTGCTGATGTCAAAAAAAGACAATTTCACAATTGCAGTGTTTCCATTTAATGAGAAATTAAATTAAAATCACGCATGAATACAGCTACTGATGAGACTCCAGACAATATGGTAGCTTAAATCAAAGCATGCTCATGCTAGAATGGTCCAGTTAAAGTCCAGACCACAACCCACTTGAGAATTTGTGGCAAAACTTGAAGTTCTTATTTCTGACTTGCATTTTTAAAAAAGGGCAAAGAAAAAAAGTCTCTAGTTGGTTAAAACAGCATAGTTTTGACCTGAAACTGAATACAAATGAATCCCACAGTTTTAATTTGATTATTTAAGAAAAAAACAACAAAAACTACAATTTGTGGTTGTAACATGAAGAAATGTGAAAAATGTTTAAGGGATGTTTGTATCCCTTGAAAAGGTAATGTTAGCTAAATTACATAAAGAATTTATTACAAGATTTCCTGTTAGTTTCATTTGAAATAATAATAAAATCTGTAATTGGCTTTAAATGTTAGGCCGTTTACTGTCCTCACAACTGCAATGTATGCAGGAACAGAAAATAATCAACAACATACAAACAAAATGAAAGAACACGGGGATATAAATAAAAAACAACAACAGCATGATGGTAAAAACAGAAGGCGTGCAGTGAATAAATGTTTGTTTTTTCTTTCCCTCCTCTCTCGGTCGGTACCTGTCTGACAACCAGCGTACTGTCTTTGCATCGAGTCGTTCCTGCTTCGTTCTCGCCCTCGTCATGGACTATCATGGTTTTCACCGACTCCGTCTCGCCGTTGCTCAGCTTGGAGGAGCTGCGGGAGAGAAAGCAGCTGAAAAACCCCGTTCTGAGCAGATGGACACCTCGTCTGCCCTGCTGGCTACGTACACAGCTTTGGAGTCCTCCGGGCCAGACGTCGACTCTTCGCCTGCCTCCTGGTCCACCTCTTCGTCGTCGTCTTCGTCAGTGGTGTCCGAGTCTTCGCTGGAGGACGAATAATCCGTCACCTTGTTCTGGGGACGAACATCGTCCACTGCACGCAGCTCCTTGGCCAGAGCGGTCAGGTCCTACAAGATCAGGAAGGTGGAAAAGTTCTTCATTTCAACATGTTTTCCTTTTGCTTATGCGAGTTTTGCCCCATTTTGACGCCGGTTGTTAGCAGAGATGACAGCATGTTGTATTACTGATTGTCTTTAAGTGAAGCAGGAAACAGAAAGCTGCTGGAGAGGAAGTAGTTACAGAGGTAAAACCAGCCAATGAGAAGCCAAACAGATGCGAGGAGAGAAATGATTGTACAGCTGATGCTCTCCGAGCTGCGGGAGGGAAGGTTAGTGGATTAATTTGAATGATTAAACCATAAAAAGAGCTGCAAAGATGGAAAAAGTGAATCTCTTTATCAATGTTACAGAAAGCGTGGGTTAAAATGGCAGCCAAGAGAGTCCGGCGGGGAAAGGGGTCAAACAAGAAGTGGAGCAAGGCAGCTCAGTCCAACAGCTAACATCAGATTGGATCGCTCAAGGATGGAGAGCAGGAAGAGTGGGAACAAAAACCCCAGAAACTACTCACACACACTTCAGATTTCAAGCAAACCCACAAAGCTCAAGGTTCTAGATCTAAGGCAGCTAGAGCGCCACACGGTTCTGGCTCTGCTCTCACCGCTGGTTTGTTCGGCCTGACCAAGTCCCTCCTCTCCTCCGGCTTTTTCCCAGCATTCTCTGGTCGCTGGAGGGGCGAGCCCTCCGATTTGGAGGAAGCTGAAGAGGGCGGAGGAGGCGGTAATGTCAGAATGAAAAAATAAATAAATGTATCTACAACTTAAAAATGTGCCTGTGCAGTTCTGGCGTAGCTTCTTCGGTAAAGCGGGATTATCTACGGCTTCTGCTCGGGCCTGCCGTGAATCTGGTGTTGAAGGTGCGTGGGAACTCACAGCGGGCCCTGAACCTCTCTCCAGAGTCGCACTGAGAGCTGGAGTTACTGGAGCTGCTGGAGGAACTGGAGCCTCCGCTGCCGCTACTACCGCTGGTTTTGGGAACCAGTTTCTCCACGCGTTCCCACAGGAGCCGCGGTTCTGCCGAACTGCAGGGGCAAGAGAGGCAGCGTGAAACGACCACACGGAGAGGAAGAGCCTTGAGCTGGGGAGACACTGTGGCTTGATGCTGAAAACTAAAAAAATTATAATTCTGTTTTTTTTTATGCACCTTTAAGTCTCTAATTACAAGAATCAGTCATAAAAGTAAGGCTCTTTAAGTGACATATTGCTTTATTTCTTGATGCAGAAAAGTATAAAATCTGCAGATAATCACTTTGAAATGATCAATAATGAGAAAAAATAATAATTAATTGGAGGGAATTTAGATTCCTGACATTAAAAAGTTAGTATTTGTATTGTTTTTTCAGTTTCAATAAATAATTAATCCTTTTTAAAGGAACTTTTTAACTGCATTGCCAGAAAGAGAATCCTGCTGAACAACATCTAAACTCATTTCCTGGAAACGTTTCACAGGGAAACATCTTTAAAATCTCATTTTGTTTGCTTAATTATA
This sequence comes from Poecilia formosa, assembly GCF_000485575.1. Taxonomy (NCBI): domain Eukaryota; kingdom Metazoa; phylum Chordata; class Actinopteri; order Cyprinodontiformes; family Poeciliidae; genus Poecilia; species Poecilia formosa. The sequence continues at coordinate 4,039,042 of NW_006799958.1, read as the reverse complement.
CTAACAGGTATATTTTCTGCAAGTACTGACACTCCTGGTAAAGATGTGAAAAAAGAAAGCCTTGAAATAAATGTTAAAGAGGAAAAAAAAACACACCACTTCATTTTCCTGAAGTGCTACAGAGTAAGAAAAGGTGAGGGAATAAGAACAACACAAAAGCTAAAAAAAAATAAACATTCCCACAGTGCTGAAAAACAAAACAAAAACAAACCCAGTCCTCCACCTCTCAGTGTTTACCTGCCAGCATTTCGGGGCACGTCCCTGCTCTGCGGGGCGTTGCTATGGTGATGAGGCGAGTCTCGCCTCGACAACACCGGAGACCTTGACGTTGTCCTGACAGGAACCTTTCGTGATAAAAACAGTGACCGGCTTACATATCAGCGCGTCATTCATTAGCATAACACAGTCTGTGGAGATCCTCGGGCGTGTGAATTTAAGATCTGGAGTCCTGATCACTGTCAGAGTTTATAAAAAAGAATATAGATCTGTCATCGGTAAACTACACACACCGGTTCTCATCACACAATCTGAGCCGTTCTTCACACTTCACACAAAAGCATGATCAGTGGGAAACAACAGCAGACATATGAGAGATGCTGATGTGCTTAAGTCATTACGAAAAGAAAAATAAAACTTTGTAAACACAAGGATGAGTTTTTGATCCTCATCAAAAGTGGAGCTCACCGAACTGCTGCTAGATATTAAAATACCTAAGCTGACCTGAGAGGAGAAACTCTGAGGAGTGATATTAAAAGCCAAAAGGCTGAAATGACTGAACTCTGCTAACTACAGGAACATGGCAGGGTGATGATTTTGTCTATGACAGGTTTTTATATCTGCGGGTGAAGAACTAACTTTGGCTCTGCAGGCTGGATTTAGGTCTTTGTGGGCTGAGCAGTAAGTGTTCTGCCTATACTTAGCAGTCTGGGGTCACTGGTGGAGAAACGGGAACATTTTTCTACAGCGGAGCAAGGTAGACGTCGATGTACAGATTGTATGTGTAGCTTTACCATGTCTTTGTGGTCAGGCAGCTAAGTATAGTCAGAAAGAAAGCGGTGAGACGGGCTGTCCAAACTTGTCTTGTGGTATTAAACGTTTTTAGGAATCAACAGATTGTTATGGTTGACACTGCTAGCAAGTGGAGATGCATCAAGAAACGCTTCCAGGGCCACGCTGACCACAACAGTTTTTGGAGAGAAAGTTGTTACTGAAGGTAGAGAACACCACTTTAGCTAGCTTTAGGATCAGCAGCATATTGAAAGGCGACGTTAAAAGAAAAACAAAAGTGAGAGGCTCCTGAAAAAGGACAGAATTTCCTACAGAGAGATGTCATCTGTTCGAACTGGTTAAACAGAAAATTAAACTTAGGTTGATTCGGTTATTTCACCTTTGACTTTTGAACTAAGTTAGTGGTGCTAGTGAGTGAGATAGCATGACTAGCTAGTCAGCTAGATGACCTGGTAAAAACAGGAGGTAAAAGAAGGAGCTGCCTGTCACAAAGCATCGATTCTTAAGAGCCGACTTTAGCTGATAACAAGAAGGCTGAACATATTCCAGCAAATTTGCTCTGTTAGGATTTGAAGCTTTCAACCTATGTCAGTCGTGGAACATGATAGATTTAGAAATATTTGAAGCAGTTAAGAGATCTGAGAAGGACACATTGTCCAGGGAAGTCAGACAAAATCAACCTTTTCCAGTTAGCAATGCTAATAAGCTGTTTGCTAATATAAAAGCATCTGATAAAAGCGTTTTAGACTGGAAACCATTTCAAATGTCAACTTTGTAATTATTCCACCTTCAAAATAAATAAGAGAAATTCAAATCTATCTGTTGGCAGCAACTCAAAGATAAAAACATCAAATATCTCCATGTCAGTAAGCTAGCTTTCTTTAAGCTAATGCTAATTCAGATATAGTCTCCCTCTCTCCAGGAATATTTACATAAATAGGGGGAATGAAATTCCTCACATCTACTGAGGACATAGAAAAAGTCAAAAACATTTTTCTTCAATAAATAAGATGATGAAATACTGTCACTAACACTAAAATGTTTGAGACCAGAACTGCCATCTCATTGGATCAAACAAAAAAACATAAAAGTTACAATCAAGTCCCCCAGCGACTCTCCGCCACGCTGCACGGGGGCTGGTCTTACCCTCGGCGGGCCGTCTTCTGACGGGACCTTTTCGTGGGGCATTGGTCTGGACTGGGGATGGGTTTGTGGCTCAGTGCGTGCAGGCGTTGATGATAAGAATGACGGTGATGACGAGGAGGATGCAGGATGATGGTGTTGGTGGGGTTCATGGCTTTTGTGCGGGTGGTGGTTTTCAAAGCTAGGTGTTAGCGGCTCGGTGAAGGAGTGCGACCGGGACATGACGGGTGGGGTTGAAGCAGATGAGTTTGGCGAGGTCACACTGATGCTGCTCTTGAGAGCAGCCAGATGGGAACGAACCTTTTAGACGACAAGACAGAACACAGCGGGGAGCACGGATCAGTCTGCATGCAGATAACTCAAACAAGGAAGGTTTATTCATTCATTCTACGGGGCCTGTAAGGTTGGAGCATCTTGTAGCCGAGGAGCTATGACATGAACCGCAAGTATAGTTCACAGGAAAAGCATCATTACCCTAATAGACACACACTAAATGGTTCCTAATCGTGAAAATAAAATATCTAAAAGCAAGGCACACATTGGTATTTGGACTTTCCTAGCTCCATCTCTCTCTTATCCATATTCTGACCAGCTTTCTCGTCTTTCCTGAAGAAAATCATCGCCACCACATGATGGTGTGTTTACGGTAATGGGGTAGTGTTCGATTTCTGAGACGCATAGCGTCACCGACTGCCCCTTGTTTGCTATGTCCCTACATAGATCCCTAACGGTGACTTATTCTGGACTTTTCTTTCTTCGTCCATAAAGACTGTGCTACGTCTTTGCTCAGTGGACGAAGGCCTTGGTAGGTTTGCAGATGTTCCATGTTCTTTTCTTTCTCAGGTGATGAACTGTGAGGAGTTTGAAGCTTGGACTATTGCTTTTAACCTAACCTGGGTTTAACCTTTTCAACAACTTTTCCGCTGCCCTTTATGCTGTGATTCTTGGTCTTCGTGGTTCTATTTGCCTTCGAATTTTACTTAGGGTTACTAGAGTAAAGGGGCTAACCTAAAGGCATGGCACACTCATTGTGATTTGTAAATTAAATAATCGTTTTCCTCCCATTTCACAATTATGTACTTCTTCTCAAGGTTTAATCTATTAGCCAAAATTTCCCAAAAATAAATTGTAGTTTTAAAATGATTTACTTCATGATTTACAGCCTCAGCACAGCAGAGAGGGACGCTTGTTTACCTTCAGCTTCCTGTCAAGGCTTTTCTGCCTCTTACAACACAGTTGCTATGGTTTCACTCTGACGCTATGAAAATGGTAGCAATAATAAAGAAGGATGTTGTGTAATTAATATTTAAATGAGCGTATAAAAGACATTACACTGGAGCTGTGATATTAGCTGCAATGCTTCATCTGACAGGCCTCACTTTATATTCATAAACTCCCTTTTGCAGCTGGTGAGGATTAAAATCTGATAGTATAATTAAATGACATAATGCAGAGGAAAAAGGAAAGCAGTGTAGTTAACCTTCTCACACACTGATTAAATCCAGGAAGGGCTACAAGGATGCTACATCGGACACTTTGAGCTGGGGTCAAATCTTCTTCTTCTTGTTAATCTTATCAGTGTGTCAGAAACCTTTTAAAACCAAAGAGTAAGCTGATGCAAATGGCAGTCTCACTTCCTAAACTTCCTAAACGGTGAAGATTAAGAATAACTGATGTTTCCCAGGGATCTGCTATATTTATAAAACGGAGTGAATATCTGTTGCAGACGTGTGTTATGTAACATTAACACCCAAAGATATAAATACGTTTTAGCACAGCGGTGACTAACAAAGCGCCCAACCTTTACAGAGCCCCTTCAACATGGAGAAGAAAAAATAAACTGGCAACAGATTTACATGCAAGACAAGTTTTGAGAGATGACCAGGAAAAATACTGAAGTTTAGAACCTCCAATCCCAGCCCACTATCTCTTGAGTACTACCTCAAACTTTCAGATTTGATTGCCAAAAAAAAAACCTCCTCTAATACCATCATTTTTTTTCTTTGATCGATAGTGGAATTATAAAAATTAAAATTTAACCACATTATTAGACTCTTGCACATGCCACAAAGTGTTGAAATATTGTCATGTGTGCAGTTTTGCAAACAGCTGAATAAAAAAAAAGTCTTCAAACTCCTGCTTGCTGCCGTCAGTAGCCACTCCTGCATCAACACTGCTGTGCAGAGCTACCAGAATGTGTTTTTAATCAATTTCTGTCGTGACTCTCGACACACGTTGACAGAAACGCTGCTTCACTTTGATAAACACATAATTAGCCTTGCAGCTGTAATAAAGCTGGAGCTTCAGCTAAAGGACACTAATTGTATAGGAGCTCTCTCCACGGCTAATGTAAAAAAAAAAAAAAAGAAAAAAGATGAAGTTGTACTATTAAAAAAATAACACAGGCTGGCATGCAAACATGCATTTAAAGACAAACACTTTGCATGCACACAAACACTCCACAGGGCAGCAAAATCTCTAAAACCAACCTCTTGTTGCAAAGTTTGAATCCCATCTCTCACATAAATTGTGAGTTAAAACTACCGCCTCCATTTTCTAGTAACGTTATAAATGGGGGAAGTGAGGAAAAAAGTTTTAAAAAGGTTTTCTAATCAGATTAGATAAAAAAAAATATTTCAATCAATTATCTTAAATATTTATATGAATGAAACGAGAGGCGATGATAACCACTGATAACCATCTAAGAGGAGAAAGCCGATTGCTCTGCTTTACATTGAAAATGAAAGTCTAATAACACGCCCGTGATTTATATAATTACCCTGATTTCACAAGGCAACGGCACCGCTTTCTCCGTTTTATTTAATCTGTGTGGCACGTTCATGCCGATCGACTTTAATGAGCCGCAGTTATTCATGCAAAGCTGCTTGAGTCCCTCGCTGGGAAGACACCGTTACAGCCTGATGCAAAATCTGGAGGCCTGTAAATTATAGATGCTGTTGAATACCAGCCGCGCGATGACGAGAAGCAGAACATGGAGCGGAGATGCCAAATACAGCGCCGAGATGTAAATGTTACAGATGACTTTACCCTGAAGCCTTCCACTCCCAGGACTTGTTCACAGCACAACCAGGACATTTCCGATAAAATGAAACTCTGATGTGAGTTTTTTCATTAAAAAGAAATTCAATAGGGGAAAAAGAATTACAGTAAATATTCTTCTTTCATTGTTACAAAACCCGCTCTACCGTCATCTTCGCTAACAGTTCCCGGCACTGCTGGGTCATAAAACTCCCCGTCTGCAAATGAATAAATCATTAGTTTGGAGATTTAAAGACTTTCCTCGGTGCACTGCAGTCATTTTGAAGGGAAAACTGAAACGGAGGTGATGACAACGAGACTCAAAATGGAGACAAAAGAAAAGCTTTATATCAGTGGATCCAGATGAAGCAACCAAGACGTGGTTAGCTAAAACCCCCGATCAGCAAAGAGTAAATACTGAAGAAAAAAAGCGCTGTTAGTCAAAACGTTATTGAGAAATGTTTTACAGTGACAGGCAAACAATTGAAATCACCTGAAAAGGAGAGAGCTAGTGAAAAACAAAGGTTTCAAAGGTCAAATATAGTCATATTTTACAGGCAGAAAACCTAAAAATCTGTACAGTGAGAAACACAAATAAGTGAACATTAGCATTTTAAAACTTTTCAAAGCATAAAGGTAAAATGTGTTATGAGTAGACTGACTGTCATGACTGGACTGATTATGTGCAAAAAAGTGAGACTTCTAGCTACCTCCATTCACTACTGTTATGTTTTACAAAACTAATAGAAAGTATTTTAGTGAATTTTGAAAACAGCTTTTAAATTACAGATTTTGTCAGAAAAGGTTTATCTTTAGAATGAACAATTACAGGCAGACTGAAATTACCACAGAGGGGTTTAAAATCCCCAGCAACGCTGACGATAACTGACGAAATATAAGAGTATGTTCCAATGTACCGAATTATATGCAGATCAGATCCAGGAAACGTGCGATGCAAAATGTTAATATGCACAGAGTAAAATAAAAATAAACACTTTGGACTTTGCAGATGTTCACATTACAGGCAAACAATTATCTCTGCGCCTTTATGACCGTTTAAGCTGAGCGGGAGACGTTGTCGTTACCTGCGGCTCCACAGGCCGGTGCATCGCGGGCGCCTCCGACGCGGCGTTCCCGTTAGCGTGCGAAGACTCGGAGCGCGGCGGCACCGGGGGCTGCTGGGGTTTGGTCTGAGCCGACTGCGGGGAACCCTGAATGTTCTTCCTGTAGCGCTCGTCGGCCTGCGGAGCGACACACAAGAGGCTTCAGAAAACCCGCCGTCTGGACGAGACGGCGCTGCGACGAGGACGGAAGTCATCAGACGGCGTGGTTGGTTAGTTTATTTCCCACAGAGGAAAAAGGGTTATTTGTACGAGCAGTAGTCCAAGCACATCAGAAAACAAAAGACTCTCTACTAGTTGTTACCGTCGCTGCATTATTCCCACAAGTCAGCGATGAGGACGAGAGCAACATGCCCAGTAAAAGTGACATGCCGTTTTCTCAAAGGAAGACAGGAGAAGTTAAGACACGAACATCAGGCTCTAAAATCCCAGAAGTAGTAACAGAGATGAGTTATGAAAATATCAGAGCTGCTTTTCAGTGGCCAGAAGTTTAAGGCGAGATTTATTCTTTAAATGGAGAAACATAATCTTTACTCATCTGAGTCTTGGTTTTTAAGCAAGTTCCTGTTTACAGTGCATAACATGTGGAGTGATTTAATTGTTTGGAACGATGACCGGCAATAGCAAAAGAGATCCCTTTAAGTTCGAGCTGAATACTTTTCAGAGCGGATTTTATTTAAAAAATGAAAACGGACATGTTTGTCATATAGCAATATTTTTAAATCAAATGCAAGAATCGGAGAATAAGCATTTAGGCTTGAATACACCAAGTTGATGATTGCTCCTTGTAAAAAAATAAAATACAATTCAAACACGGTTCTTTAAAAATTCAGTTTATTGTCTATCGTTTATCAGATTTTTGCACACTTTTGTATTAGATTTTAACGTCTGCACATTTTTTAAAGATGTCATCATGACAAAAAAGACATTCAGTTCTCCTGACCTTCCACACCTGATATGTAAAGAAGTTCCTCATTAGAGGAAGCTCAAACTGACTGCTTTCTTGCACACAGTGTGACATCACCCCTGTGTCTAACTTTATGACTGGAAAATGTTGAATGCTAATAAACAGTTGTTAAAGATTTCGTTTTTTAAACTCATTTTACTTTTCTTTATTATAAGAGTTGACTAGTTGAATGTAATAAATGTTTTCCTAGTGTGTCAAAATAAACTGGTTTCAGCCTCCCAAAGATCTACCTATTTACAAGTCATTTTAAATGTCTGTCCTCTTATTACACAATGACCTTACAGTGAGTCTGAGGCAATAATAGTCAGTGATTAAACTCTAAGTCCATTACCAATAGAGACAAATTATTGGAAGATGAATGGAAGGCGTTCAGATTACAGGCCTCCATAAACAGATTATGACATTAACAAGCACTTCTGTGTCTGTAGTACCTATAAAGCACAATAACTTTAATTTTAACACCAAGTCATGACTGGGAATTAAACTAGACATTCAGGCATTATCCTGGGATTGCTTTGGTTATGTAAACTGTTTAACTAAATCATTCAAGTCATGATCAGAAAACAAAATTATTTGTTTTCCGTTGACAGGGTTTCTGCAGGTTTCACCAACTCAAACTTTAGACCTTTCTAAGACCATTTTGAATTAAATTTAAGATGTGTATCGAGAGAAATGTGCAAAAAATAATAAATTTAAAAAATGCATGTTTTGTATTGAAGCAGTGCACAAAATGCAAAGTCGTCGCATGTGTTGGCAGCAGAAGTGAGCTGGTGGCGTCGATGAACCGTCGTCCAGCTAGCTGGCGATAAATCTACACTTTCCCACGATAGTTGCACAAAATGCGACAGAACAGATTGAAAACGTGAATGTACAACTCAAAAGAAACATGAACTACGTAGAATATATGAGATAAAATTGTAAAATTGTCCTGCCACGACAAAATGTAAGACCTGTGAGAAACGAATTAAAGCCAACTTACATTTTTTAAGCAAATTTAAGACAATTTAAGGCTTTAATATTACTTGGATGAATTCAAGACATTTTAAGGACGCGCAGACACCATGACTGAGGATCATCATTGATCCTGTCAATGATTCCATTGAGAATTGGAAATATTATTTATTTTGATTATTTAAGAACTGATACTTGAAATAAGCTGAGTACATTAGTCATTTCGCTAAAGGTGTTTACGTTTGGATTGAACCAAAAGGAAAGTCGACAGAGACGCTCGTGAACATAATGGTTGTCTTTTGTTGGTTCAGCTTCGCTGTTATTAAGTGTGTGAGAACCTAGTTTCATTGTGAGGGTTGTGAGTTGTAGGAAAGGACAACATCTACCAGGCACCCACCCACCATTCAGCAGCAGGAGTCAGCCACCACAGAGGAAGACACAACAGACCCAAAGCGGTAAGTTCACACAAGCAAAGCCGATATTTTTGCTGCAGTCGAAGGGAAGGTGTTCAGTTAAGACGGTCACCTCTCTGACCGGCTCAGAGTCAGGTGCAGGGCCTTGTCGCTCAGCCGCAGGAAGCTTGGGTTCTGTCGTTTTCTCTGGGCCGGGCGGCGTCTTCTCATTGCTAACGCCCTGCGGTTGTTTGGCTGCATCCGGGTCGGGCGTCTGCGGGGGCTTTCCCCTGTCTGCTTCGAGGCTCTGCGGGGGTTTGGAGCTCTGCTGCTGGCTTGTTTTGCTACTGTCCGGGTTCTGGTTCTGGTTCTGCTGCAGTGACAGCAGGTAGGCCTGCTCCTGCTGCAGCTGCCTCTGGAGCTTCTGAGCCTGCCGCTGCTCCTCAAGCTCCCGCCATTTATACTCCTGAGTACAGGGAGGCCGGAGTTCAATTTAAAAAACAAATAAAAAACAAAAGAACAGTCACTGGAAGAGGCTGGGCGAACGGGCTTCACCGACTATTCTGCTGACTTTATAGATGACAATAAAACGCCTTTTCCTTCCTCTGGGACCCCAAACATTCACCAACAATTTATGACTTGGGTTTATTAGCAAGATATTCTTCTGAGCACCAACTCAGTCTCTCAATTTGAAAACCAAGGGAGGCTAAAATGCTAACTAGCATCCACCGTTTTGTGCCATTTTTAGTAATTCAAAAATATTTGACCTGTTAGAATAAGCTTATGAGGAAGCTTATTTTAATAATGGGCTCATAAACTGACTCTTAAGGAAGTGTTGGCCGCAGACAATGATGTAGAGGTGGTGACCGTCACATCCTTGCATTAAATGAGTATTTACTGTCAAACCCAAAGGGACTAAACCCTTAAAAGACAAAGCAAGACGACGAAGGGGGGCAGAGCGAGGGGGAAACCCTCTCTTCCTGCTGGATGACTGGTTTCCTGGTGACGGCATCTCCATCACTGAGGGCCCTGTAAACATCCAGACTTCCCCTTTCAGTCCCTGAGAAAACTCATTATGTTTTGACCTCAGCTTTTAACGGCTCCCCGTGGATCTCTGAAACCCAGAAAACTAAAAAAAAAGATAAACTAAACATCGGCATTCAGTTGGCCGGGGAGGTAAATGGAAACAGAAACCATGTGCACAGAGGGACTCCTGCCGTCCAACTTACCGGCCTAATGAAATGGAGGATTACACTCGGGATGCAAAAACACACGGAAGAGTGTGACTAATAAGACAACAGAGCAAATAAACAGTGGAGCCAGGAGGAGAAGGTGGCGCCACGATACGGCTGAAACTCACAAGAAGCATGGCCTGTTCGTGGAGCAGCTGCTGCTGCAGGATCTCCAGGTGCCTCTGCTCCTCCTCTAGCTGGCGCCGGATGTACTCCTGTCAATCAAACGCAACAGTTACACACCTGAGAAACTACAACACCACAGAAGAAGACATGCAGAGGTTCCTATGAGCGGTAAAGTTAGCTTAGGTTGCTCATTGAGGCGGGTAGTAAGTAGGAGGTTGAAGTTTGTTCCTTCATTTGAAAGGAACGTAATGCTGCTAATGCTAACAGTTTAGAGCACAGCGAGTCTGTCGGGATTCATTTTCATTTTCCGATACATTTTTAAAGAGCTACTCACAACTGGTAAGTACAAGCCAGACTGAAACGTCATCTTCATACTTCTCGTTTAGAGGCTAAATATCTCTTAGCCTCTGTTCTGTTACCTGCTCTCGGTCGGCCCTCCTCTTCTCCTCCTCCACCCTCCTTCGCTCCTCCTCCTCCTTGCGACGGCGCTCCATCTCCTCGATGCGCCTCTTCTCCTCCTGCTCCCGTCGGCGCTGCTCGCGCTCCTGCTGCCTCCTCATCTCGCGCTCGCGCCGCTGTTGCTGTGGGGGAACACGACATAAAGCATGCAGGATTTCTAATCTATACGATCAACCGAGTCTTAAAACTTTCTTCTGGGACACAATCCTTGACACTGAGGCGGTGTGGGTTAACTCAGATGATATTGTAAGTCTTCTTTTCGGATTAGGTTGCTTTTTTCCCCCCACTCTTTATTCCTCCAAAATGTTTTAATCAAACTATTTTCTTCCACTGTGTCACCTGGCTAGTTTTTCTTTGCCTATTTTGCAAAGACAAATCTGCAAACATTCAGTCTCTGGAGGTTTAAAGCTGATAGAAACAACATTTTTCTGAATTAAATAATAAAAACATGCATTCTGTTTCAATATGATCTGCCCTTTGGTTTTCCTTGTGAAAATTCTTGGAAATCTATATATTTTACTAACTAGTTTGCATGTTTTGGGGAAATAGTTTTGAAGAACGTCACCGTAAAGGTTTACTGTGACATTTTCGTTAATCTTCAAGAAAACTCCTCATAATTATGTTTCGTTTGAAATGGATTTATGCAAATTTAAAGATCACCAAGAATCTGACATGTCAGCCAAGAGCAAACTTCACTTGCTGATTGAAAACTTTCTGCTGGTTTGACTTCTGTACAGTAAAATGTCTGAATGAAGCTTTTCTTGGATTTATTCCTCAATTTTGGTGACACTTACTGTTAAAGAAGAAGACTGGATGAACTGGGAGACAGAGAGCATTTGAACGTCTCCTTCCCAGTCTTAGTTTGCCTAAAGCACAATAAGACGTTTGGGTTTTTGACTCGTCACCTCCTCCAGCCGCCTGCGCTGCTCCTTCTGCTGTTCGATTCGCTTCTGCCTCTCGGCCAGCAGCTGGCGCTTGTACTCCTCCTGCTCGCGGAGCTGCTGCTCCTGGAGGAGCTGCTGGCGGCGCAGGGCCTCGGAGCGCTCCTTGTTCTCCTGCTGCAGCCGGATGAAGTCGCGGCGCAACGTCGACTCGCCCGGAACGTTGACTATGGAGCTGCACGGCAGCAGAAACGACGGGAAGAACAAGCGTTTAACACGGAAACAAATAGGAATGCTGTCTGAGAATGATGCACAGGACATGAACCCATGTTCTCCTACGACGGTGGGATACGGTGTGTGATGTTTAGCTCCCTACACCAAATATTAAAGCTTCAGTGAAAGTTCCTTCACATTTTCTTTTGGGATTTAGCAACTTGGCTACCCAAACTTTTTCCTGCGAGGGCCACATGACCGTTCCCTTTTCTGGTCGGGGGCCGGTCTTAGTTTTTCGAGAAAGAAACCTTAGAAAAGTTTTGTTGACGGGGGTTGGGGGGTCTGGATTACTGCCGACGACATATTAGCGTTTGTAGACAGATTTTTACCCAGAATGCAAATGGAAAAAAACCGTGAGCGAAACGGTGACTGGTACTGACTAGTATATATTCCATTGAGGGAAACTAAGTTTCATATCTGCTCAAGAGCACCCCTGGTGGTTGAAGAAAAATCCACATATATATGAAAAAAAAACACTGAATGTTCTCTGGTATTGTTCAGGGGGCCGGACCAAATGAGGAGGCGGGCCGGATCCGGCCTGCGGGCCGTAGTTTGGGGACCCCTGCTTTAAACCATTCAAACACATTAAACGTTTGAAATTTAACCAGTCCCTCACACTTCCAGCTAGGAACACCAGTCAAATGTTAAACAGGTCACAGGATGTAGGGAAATTAACAAACTTCTCAGCTTTTCGTTACATTTCATTGTTGATGTAAACGTGATGTAAGCACACCATGTGTGTATGCAGTTTTGCACGTTTTCTGTTCTTCGGGCCATAATTATTTAAGCACAAAAAGAGTATGAATTTACTACTTTTAACTTTTCATATCCTACTAAATCTTTTAGCATTTAGTTTACCTTGGCTCTCCTTCTTGCTCAGAAGCTTCTTCCTCCTCTTCTTCACTCCCACTGTATTCATACTCTGTCTCATCTGTGAATTGGAAAAAAAACAAAAACAAAACAAATAGTAAGGATCTAAAATTTTATCTCAAATCAGCTGCAAATGATAAAACTACTCGACTGACCTTTCTCGCCCCTCTTCTTCTTGGTTCTGTCGATGTGGTCCTTGAGCTGGATGCGGACCTGCCTCTCGTTGGGCTGGTCCCGGATGAAGGGGTGCTTCAGCAGCTGCTCAGTGGGGGGCCGCTGGGTGTAGTTCTTCACCAGGCAGCCCTCGATGAAGCTGAAGAACTTCTTCGACCTGCAACGCCGTTTAAACGTCAGAGTTTGGAATATTTTTATCTCCACGTATTCGCGAGAGAGGTCGGTTGCGTCGACTGAGGAGGAAGGCGGAAGAAGTTAGCGCACCATTTTTTGGACTTCAGTCGAGGAGGGGGGTTCCTGGGGATGAGGAAGAGGGCCCTCATCGGATGCATGTCACACAGAGCTGCAGGCGGAGGACACCGAAAAACACAGACGTTGTAAACAAAACCAGGTGTTACGATTAAAAAAAAAAGACGGAGAAAGTGTTTACTTTGACACCAATTGCTAGCCGCTTATTAGCATGACTGAGCTGTCAGCAGCAGAAATGTGTGGCTGTTTCTGTTTTAGAGAAATCTGATAAATCGAACATTTCAAAGTATTTTCACCAGGTCATCAGAAACAGACGAGTAGAAACTCACCAAATGTGTTTTAGCTGTACGTTTTTCTTTTAATATAAATAAAATGATTACAATTTTTAACTGAATTAATTGCAGGGTCTGTAACTGATTAATCAAAACTAATCAAACCATAAACATTTAAAATTCAATAACCCTCTTTAATGCTAAATTATTGAATAAATAAACATTTGAGCTCAACAACAAATATATTGATTGTTTCCAATTTGTTGATTAGGTTACTTAAGCATCAGCTTGGAGCAGAGTGACACTACACCAAGTATTTCAGGAACCTGATCATTCACAAAGCCTCCTTTAAAGATGTGGAAGCCAATATTAGCATTGGAAACGTATTGATTCGCATTGAGAGGCTAATTTAGCTTTGAACAGGCTAACTTCTATTAGCACAACGAGAGTCTTTTCCTGCAGCTCAGCAGATCAAACTAAAATTAACTCCAAGTGGGCCTGGAGAAGCAGCTTGGTTTACAGAAACAGCTTGTGCAGCAGATTTACGGCCGTACCAGAAACACGCAACAAAGGTTCCATCTGGAGGCTTTATACGTAAAACAAAAAAATAAAAATAGATGTGATTATTTGCAAGAATACTTTTAAACACGTTAAGATCTATGTAGCTAATTAATGCATTAAAGTGCCACACCTTTAAAAAAAAAAAAAAGAAACCCTGAATAAATCCCTGGCAAAACGTAGGTGTACTTACGGGGCGCTCCCTCCGCCATCTCTATGGCTGTGATGCCACAGGACCAAAGGTCGCTCTGGAAGACAGGGTCAGGGTCAGTGAGGCATTTCTACACACACGTTTTCTTTATAATAATAAAAGAAGATGTTGTTTCCTAAAGTCTGGATAATGCCACGTGTTGTAAATAGAAATAATGCACACAGGACCGTTATCTTCCGGCTCTTCTGCTCGTCCTTACCCTGTAGTCGTAGGTGGCGTCGGGGTTTTCGTCGCAGGCGATGACCTCCGGAGCCATCCAGTAGGGCGTCCCGATGAAGGTGTTCCTCCGGCCCACCGTCCGGTCCAGCTGAGCGCTCACACCAAAATCCACTGTGGAGAAAAATACAACACACACAGATACAGTTGTAATCCATCATATTCCAGCCAAATGCTTTATCCTTCACACTGTGTGCTGACCTCAGATGCATTTATAAAAGGGCCATCATGGGTGGCAGTTTTCTTTTCTTTTTTTTGTGGGCTTCGACAGAGAAATGCTGTTCTTCTGAAAATCGACTTCGTAGTGCTTTCCAAAAAGAAAGACGTATTCTTAAAGGGAATAATGTTTTCTATTGACATTTCAGACTTATTTCACTTTCTGAAAACAGGTGAGAATTAAACAGGTGGGAAAAAATCATATAAGATCACTGAATTTTTTAATTATCACTTTTTTTAACTTTATTTCATAAAAAAATATGAATAAACAAGTTTATCCTCTCAGTTTGGCTCAAAATGTCTAGGTGCTGAACTGTGAAAATAAAATAATTCAGTTTTAATGTGCAAACTGCACATAAAATTAGATTACAGTTACACTCAACACACAGCTGGAGTTTTATCTCTGTTTATGTCTATAAGACAAATACTGGATTCTTTATAACTTATATTTACGAAATCTTCTAAAAGTAGGCCAAAATGTGGAAGAGATCACAGAAATTACCGTTTTTTTTAACGCACAATGATTATTTTGAGGTTTGCTTTTCCCCTCATTTTAGTTTTGCTAAAGTCCAGTGTTGATGTTGCTCTCTCAAAATCTCCATGGTACCATTTCAAGATAAATCCCAGAGTGTTTCATCTGCGGCTGCAGTGGAAACACGTGGCCTCCACTTTGTGTCACAGGACAGTAATCAGAGAGTTCACAGAGAGTACCTTTGATCACAAACTGTAATCTTATTGAAAACAATTAGACAAATAAAGATAAGATGGACTGCTGGAAGATTTCCAACAATGTTAAAATAGCAAAGTAGGGTTAACAAAGTCTAACAAAACCGATGAGCCAAAAACCATCATTTAGTGCCTGGTCAGATGCACACCGTCTTTCTCAGCCTGAAGGTTAAAGCTCTTTACCCAGTTTGACTTCAGCGTTTTCAGTCAGCAGCACGTTTTGTCCCTTGATGTCACGGTGGATCACATGATGAGCGTGTAAGTGAGCTAGTCCCTGCACAAACACAGAATTTACATGACAAAACATCAGCAAATCTCAAAGAACATTTTCCAATGGGTACTCACTATTTGTTCAAATGCAAATCTAGTTAAAAATCACAAAAGGAGATATATTTTTTGTTGTTTTTATGCAAATGATGATGTGCCAGAGTTTGAGAACAATGCAGTGAAAGTGTTGGTAACACACCCTGAGGATCTCTCTGGAGATGTAGGCGATCCAGTCCTCCTTCAGTGAGTTGCCTTTGGTGTTTTTCACCAGATCGGTGATTGAGCCGGCACCACAGAACTCCATGACAAGCTGAAGGGCAGATAACAAGTTAGAGGTAATCCCTCATTATCTGACACTTCTCAAATGGCTTAACTTCAAATGTTGATTTTTTTTCACCCCCAAAACTTATACAAGCATGTCCAGAAATATGACAAAACCACCCAACTTATTTACCTTTCACAAAACAAATAACATAACCTAGTTCAGCTGAAAAACAACACAAATCTATAAATAAGTGCACTCGTTTCTCCACCTTTGGTGCATTTGACAACCTTCTGCTGAAACATAAAAATGTTGCATTTAAATAGAAACCAGCAGGTTTTAAAAGGTTGTGGTGTGTGTTACCAGTAGCTGAGGTGCACCAAACGAGATTACTGTTTAAATGATGTCAACTGTACAAACCGCTAATTGATGCTAGCTAAAAACGTAAACTCCTTAATCATTTGTACAGTTAGATGCTAGCCATGCTAACCATACAAACCGCTAACAGGTTATGACAGGGGTCCCCAAACTTTTTCCTGCGAGGGCCACATAGCTGTTCCTTTCTCTGGTCCGGGGCCGGTCTTAGTTTTTGGAGAAAGAAACCTTCCTGTCGACGGGGGGGGGAGGTGAGATGGGGGCGCGACGACACATTCGCGCTTTTAGATAGATTTTTACCCAGAATGCAAATGGAAAAAACCGTGAGTGAAACGGTGACTGGGACTGACTAGTATATATATTCCATTGAGGGAAAGTTAGTTTCACATCTGCTCAAGAGCGCCCCTGGTGGTTGAAGAAAAATCCACATATAAACCAGAAAATACAATATATGAAAAAAAACACTGAATGCTCTCTGGTACGAGGAGGTGGACCAGATCCGGCATTGTTCAGGGGGCCGGACCAAATGACGTGACGGGCCGGATCCGGCCCGCGGGCCGTAGCTTGGGGACCCCTGGGTTATGAGTTAGTTAAAAACGTGAACTCCTTAATCATTGTACAGTTAGATGCTAGCCATGCTAACCATACAAACTGCTAATAGAAGATGCTAAAGTTAGCTAAAACCGTGAATGCCTTAAAATCATTTGTACAGTTAGGTGCTAGCCATGCTAACCATACAAACTGCTAATAGAAGATGCTAAAGTTAGCTAAAAACGTGAACTTGATGATGATGTTGCCTCTGCTTCTAATCCCAGTTGGCCAAAATCTGAATCTTAAGGCCAAAGTTAGCAAAATTCACACTGGAGCACTTGTTCTAATAAGAAAGCTAGCATGAAAGGAGAAACAAATTTATCATTCTGCCACCCTGTTGAGTCTTAGAACAGAATATTTTATAGGGATTCCAGAAATGCCATGTTTATGTTTTGTTAGTATCTACAACTTTCCTAGAATTTGTCGACAGCCTAACACAGTCGCCTCAAATTGTTTTCTTCAAGGGCCGTTGTCCTGCAACCTTTAGATTTCTCTCCGCTTCAGCACACCTGGCTCCAATACTAGCTCATTAGCAGAGCTCTGTAGAGCCTGACTGGATGCTAGTGAGGCAGTTTAGTCATTTAATTCAAGTGTGTAGGATGAGATGAGATAGGACACATCTCCTCAAGTACTGGACTTTGAGACCACTGGTCTATAAAGATCCAACACTTTAAGGTTATTCTCTTCTTCTGATTCAGTTTTCTGGCAACAAGTCAAGGAGTCATTTTAATGTTTTTTCAAGATAGAGTTGATTTTTTTTGTAGCAGAGGAATAAAGCATGAAATACACAAATTAATAAAGAACAGCCAAAACTTCAGGTTTGAACCAGTCAGGAGGTTTTACCCTCTCAGAACTGTTGTCACCTATAAACTGTACAATACTAAAGAAACGCTGACGTTCCAGATGGTAACCTTTCTTATCTGGAGCACTCCGTTATGAATCCTAGCACAGTTCTCTTTTAATTGTCTCCTTTGTAAAATCTGGAGGTCAGCGTGTTAGGCATTATGTAAACGCAGCAGCTCATTTTCCGGGTCGTTTACTGGAGTTGTTTGTCCTGGTGAGAGTTGCTGCTTCATACTTTTTAAATTTTTTTTTTAGTTTTCCTGCTGACCGGGATGCTGCCTTACACCCCTCAACCCTGGGGTTACTTTCAGATGCTTAGAGATTCACTTTACTCCTTGCTTTGTTTTTATCCTGCAACCTTCACACAATCACATTTCTAGCTGTGAGAGAACAAATCCAGCAAAAATTACATATTTCTGTTGAACATTTACGTTTGCAATCAGCTCACACATGTACGGATGAAAAATGAGGACCTCGTCTTACTTGGATCTTTAAATATGACTGAAATACTTCTATTTGTTTTGTACTGTTTCCTGTTTCAGTTACTTCTTCTATATTTTTGCAGATAGACCCAAAGTTATGTGCGACTTAAAAGCCTGAGGTGCTTTCTGCATCCACACATGTCGACCTGATGATGCACACGATGCCTTTCAAGCACGCTAAGTGCTTCCACTCAGAAGAGGAAGCCGCATCTTCAGAGATGGTCATTTAAGAACATGATCATCATAAAACTCGGGCCTTTGTGCTTCCTATGCACACACAGTGGACAGCGTGATGATGTACGAGTGGAAACCGTTAAAAGAGGTTAAAGAAGCAGCTGTGAAAACAAACACATGGCTGTGCTGTGGGGTAACGGAAATATTTCCTCCACTGGTCGTAAAACAAATGACTCTGTTAATCGGTTTCCCTCGTTAGTATTCACACATGAGGGACACTAACTGATCTTAAATTCAGAAATGATCAAACCCAACGTCAGACCTGGATATTTAGCTGCTGTCACGGTTTGCTAACATATCAAAAAACACAACATGTGATTCACAAAAAGCGAAGGAGAATTTGCAGAGAGTTAAGTTGTGTCACGTCTTTTAAGTGAGCGTACTGTGTGTTTTTTTTTAAATATGCTCACTCTGAATAGAGCCTGTGCACAGGGATGGAGCGTGTAAATTATGACACAGTGGCATTTTTGCTCTGTTTTCATAATGGTGCATTAGGGTTCCCAATCAGTCAGATAATTATTAGCCTAATTAGTATCGCATTATCAGTAACAAGTCCGCCGAAAACATGAACGACTAAGTTGGGACGACACTGTAAAGTATCAAGAATCTGTCTTGATTTATAAATTACTTCATGGCTGTGCTCCCTCTCTATTACAACAGTTTAATTTAAATTATATTAAAACCCTTTTTCTTAATAATCAAATCAGTTTTTTGGGGATTATTACTGTCATATAAACTGAGCTAACATTGTTTGGTTGCTGTCTGGTTTAACTGATTAGCTCATTAAAACTAGACATGAATGCAACCCTTTTTCCAGACTGGGGATTTCATCATTTCATTTTTAAAGGCTCCACCGATCTGTTCAAGCAACACTATTCAACTATTGAGCCATTGCTCATCTATTTCTCATTATTGTGAGGCTAATCTATCACTAGGGTTCAAACGACAACAGCTCTCTACATTACGACTAACAAAACACAGCATAAGTGAATAAAAGCAGCTGAAAACATCCCAACTGAGCATTTTGATGCTCATTATTCTTATTCAGCTGCTCCAAAGAGCTCAGAAACTGTGCCACAATAACTATCTCAGTTCCTTTAGAGAAGCAGTTCTTTTCATAACAGCCTATTGTTTTACTGCAGTTATTCATTTCACCAGGTTCCCGTCAAATAGAGCATGCTGCTTTGTGCTAAAATGCAACTTCCTGAAAGATGCAGTGAACATGTTTTTAGGAAGCTCAGGTGTTGTTGACTCACACCCTGCAAATAAATGACCCAGTAATGTTGTCACTGCTCATAAACTAAGAAAGGGGAAGAGTGATCTGACAACAGGGTGGTGTCATTTATTCACCTGGTTATGCAGCCTGAATTTAATGAACACCTGATCCGAAACCAGATTAACCAGAAACTGCCGCCTGTGTTTGCCAGCTCACATCGACTCCACTAGTTCCTACTTGTGGGCCCTCATAAAAAAGATTAGATGTTTATGATAAACTTGGGCTTAACATGCATGATTTCCTTGTTACCGAGAATCTTCTCTCTATTTTCTCCTTTTTTTGCTCAACAGCGCAGACAGAGCGTCTGGACAGCACAGCATGAGATTTAATTATTTTATTACAGCATCAATGCTACAACATTTATGGAGTATGCATGCAAATAAGCGTGACCCAGTACATGGCAGACATGGTGATATATGTGCTTATGGTACAGAAGTTTTAGTATTAATAACGAGATCAACTCACCCAGAGTTGGTCATCGTGGCCCGGTGGACTTTTCTTGATGAAAGCTCCATAGTATGTGGCTATATTTCTGTGGTGTGAATACTTCTTCAGCATGTTGATTTCCAGCTTAATTTCCTCCTCTTCATCCTATGGAGGAATAACAGATGCAGTCATGTCACGTTGAAAGTGCATCACTATAATTCCCTGTATCACGGGTCAATCTTATAAGTTATTTCCATTCTTGTGGTTAAAGTAACAAACTTTCTTTGGGAGCCAAAAAAACCCTAAAAACTGAACTGGGTGACATTTTTAACATAATTGTTTCATTTGTCTTGTCTTTTGTCTGAAAATCTACTTTAACATTGTCTTGAGATTTGTCTTTTTCCAATTTTGGGGTAACAAAAAGGCATCAAACACTCCTTTTTACTCTGTCTCAGCTGGTTTTCTATCTTTAAAATAAATAAATGATAAATAAATGGTTATGTTATCCTTTACTGAAGCACACAAAGCCCAAATTTGGGAAAAATTATTTTTTTTCTCTCAAATTCAGGCTTGTTTGTCATCGATCTGCGAAAAACCGTCATTTATACAGAAAAAGGTCTTCCTCCTCTTTACTGAAAGCTTGAAAAAAAAGAAAGTAAATTTTTTTCCCATAACTTGTTTTCCAGTGTGTTTATGGAAAACCGGTCCACGAAGGGAACCAAACTATGTCCTGCCATTCCAAACAAACAGCTGAAACTCATAACAGACCCAAACAGAACCACCGTCGCAGCCTCCGGGTTTTACATACAACATAATGAGATCAAGTGGTTATTTCTCCATCGCTCCCTCGTCACTGAAGCCCGGCGACAGCTCTCGGTGCTTCCCTGCGGCCGAGCTTGATCAACCGAACTGACAAACAAGACTTGACATTTTCACCGTGGCAACCGCAGGTCGATTTTCAGGAGCACCAGAAACATCAGTGCGTCCATCAGTACGTGCTTCAACATCCCGTGTCCACAAACCAAAAACTCAGAGGAGTTGAAAAAAGAAAACATTTGGTTTTTCACACCATGGCTTGGGACTTTTTGGCATTTATCCTGACTGATGTTCCTTCTCTACACCTCTCTGTTGAACTTGCAGGTTATTCAATACAAAGCAACTTTTCCCTATACAAGCAACAGCATAGTCAGCTCTGGACAGACCGCTAATCTGACCCCCATTAAACTGAAGAAACAATCACTTAAATTATTTGTACTGCATTATTTGACCAAGACATGGCAACATGGTAGACATAATCCAGCTATAACTAAAAAAAAAAGGTAGCATCGGTTTTAAGTTTTAAAATTGTTTGTTTTTCAAACTGATAGTAGGAAAAACTAATTTGCTAATTTCAGGAGCTATAATATCCTGTGCAAAAAGCACCTGAAAACTAACACTAAATTTAGAGGGTTCTTACTCTACATTTTGGATTAACTCTGTGTATCAATATCAAAATAATATATGAGCAACACATTAAAATATGCAAAAAGCAAGTAATCCAACTCATTTTTTGAATAAGAAAATAAACATTTTATGAGCAGTATGTTGTATTTTTCACTCCAAGTAGATTTTTTTTTGAGCCTGTATACTCCAGTTAACAAATAATCAATTACTAAATTAGTTAACGATTATTTTAAAAAAAAAATCGATTAATCACAGCTAATCCGATTAATCAGGTGAATCCGATTAATTGTTTCATCCCCAGGATGTTGTAATTTAGCAAAATGATCGGTTGAAGCATTTTAGTCTTAAATGAATGCAGTTCGATCATTTCATATATTGTGATTTCAAACTATAGGTCTAAACACTGAGACTGGTATTTTTATAACAACTATAATAATTCATATGGTCATTTATTTCTGCAGTTTAATTTTCTGTTCATTAAAATTCGCTATATGTATATTCTGTATACCAATAACATCTTCGTAAACACAAAGAACTTAAAATGGTAGATCTCACAAGGATTGACGAAGGGAAAGAGACAGTCAGGAAAATTACAGTAATTTGTAACCAGCATCATCACTGCGGTAGTTTTTACTCAAGCTTTCAATACCACGAGAATCCCATTCTTGCCATTGTGTGTTAATTACCCAATCTCTGACCTCTCTGTGTTGTTTGTGCCATGCAAAGATGCAGGAAGGAACCAAAGAAGAAGCACAAGCAGAGCTCTGTGTTAAATTAAGTAACATCAACACATGCTTTGAGGTGTTTTTTTTTTTTGTTTTTTTTCAGAAACAAAGACTCCGTATCATCCAATGTGACTGAAAACTATTCCATAAGGTTGTTAACAACGACCTACTGTGGAGTCAAAAGAACAACAACAACAACAAAACTGTTATCTGGCTGCTGAGTTACATTGGAGTAGTTTCTACCTGAGGGGGGTTAGGCTAGCCGCTGCATGCAAGTAAAGTTGGGTAATTTCTCCTGCAGGTTGCCATCTGTTGTAGGATGTGTGACGTTTTCTTTCCTTAGCAGGATTTTTATTGAAAAAAGCTGTGATGCCATTTCAGTACAAGGCCTACAGGCTAAAGGGCAATGCTGCCAAACTCCAGCGTTTAAAAAAAAGAGAGTTTTCATATCTCTAAAATAAAGAGCATCCAGTAAACCTGATGCCAAGTCATCTGAAGGCTGTTTTTTTTATATCCTGGCTGTCATTTGCAGAGCATTGCTGCTTAAGTCTTCTTGTTTTATCAAACCACTCCCTATTTTTATACATCTTAAGCTGCTAATATGTTAAGCTGATCTAAAAATGCCATATTTCCAGCTCAGTTTTTGCAGCTAAAAATGAATCTAAGTTTACTGTTTCCCTGGATTTAAAAGTTCAACCACCTAAACAGCTTTCGGTGGATTTATTCTATAAATATTATTTTTATTAAGCCGCTGGCTGTGATAAGCAGACACTACAACATGTAAGCTTTTTGTTGTTGCTTTAACAGTCTGGAGAGAGTCAGCTGTGACTCTCATAAAGATGACAGCGTCAGTCAGTCAGTCAGCCAATCCCTCGAGTCACTGTCAGGCAGCTGGTTCCTGCTTCAGAAATCCAACAGGCAGCCAGATATTTCAGTTGTCAACCAATCAGTCAGGGATCCAGCGGGACAGACCTGCGGCCAGCTATTTCATCTGTTAATCCGCTCATCAGCAGCAGACCACCGGGAGTTATCCACCCGGCCGCCATCAGTCAACTGACTCATCAGATATGGGAAGATGAAAACAGAGGAGGACCCGGTAAAAAAAACAACAAAAAAACAACTATCGTAGAAGCAAAAGACATAAATACAGTGAACAGACGTGGTTCACGGAGCATCCCAACGCCCTCAGAATAATTACAGCTGCTGCGGCCACAGCAATGGAGCATAAAAACAAAACAAAACACAAGCTATGAATACCAAAAGACAGGGAATAATAAACAGTAACCAGTGCTAAAACAGAGGTTTCACTTGGTTCTCCTCTTAAAACATGATGGTGACAATTGCATATCAGGTAGGAACTAAAGATGAAATATGATTGACGCTTTACCCCAAACACGCTGAAAAAAAAAGAAAAGAAAAAGAAATTATTACCAGTCACAACAGACAGTGGACTTAGCAGCCAGTCTGTGAGTGTTGTTTGTGAGCATAAAGTTATTCAAGTAAGAAAATGTGTTTTTTCAGTGTGCTTTATTATTTTTAGAGATCTTTTGTTGGATATCTATTGGAGTCCACAAATCGTCTCATTAAACTAAATAAGAAATCATCATGTTTAAGCAGGATAATGTAAACTAACTTCAACAGTGACTGAAATATATATTTTTTCACTGTCTGAGGTAAATACCTAATATATCACCGTAACATTAGCTTGTCATTTGGTTTTCATGGGTTCAGATGACATGTTAAACTGATCTGGATGGTGTCACAGACTTTGACCTCAGAATAACAATTTCAGACATATGTCACTGTAAAAAACATTGGGACTTTTTGCTACTTCCATTCACTTCTGTTATGCTTTAGAGAATAATAAAACAGATCCCCTAATATGAATGACCCTGCTAACACAGTTGGTAAGAGAAAATGCCAGTAATAATGCTGGTCAGAATAAGAGCATTTTCTACATTTTTTAACTGAAGACTGTCAAAATTTTGAAGTTTTTTGACACAGTTTTTGTTATTCACCAAGTACATTATGGTCATAATAGAGCTCCTTCAATTTCCTCGGCAAGGACAACATTTCCACTAACAGGGTAACTTAGAAACCAGAATCTGACTGAAACAGAAAAATTGGAAAACTTTTACCAGAACAATACATTGGATCGCAGACATTGCAATATCAGCGCATGCAATGCACCTCTTGGAATCATTGTAAATTACTTTGATATTTAATATTTATACTATGTTTCTCAATGGCAGACAAAGAAGATAGAAAAGCTTAAGCTTGATGAACAGTCAGACAGTAACCTGTGTGTCAGGATTTAACTGCTCTCTTTCATACGCCCTCTCTCTGCGTCTCTTCCTCATCTGCTTATTTGGAGCCTGCACCTTTATTTTGGGCATTCGTCTCTGTCCTTCTTGTCCTTGCAGCATCACTTTCCATTATTGCCTCCCATAATGACTTTAGTGCCACATGCATTTATTGAATCATTACAACGTATGTGCTTCCCTTTTCTCCTTCGACATCCTCTTCCCCTCACTTTCCCTCAAGTGCAGTCATCCGTTCAAAACGAAGCGCCCTGAGGCCACTCATTATCATTCCTGGGTATGACAGATGTGGGGAGACTCGGTGGCGGCCATATTGTTGCTATAGTATTACAGCACACAATGGGAGCCGAGCAAACAGAACCACGACACCAGGGGAGCGGACGGCCGCAAAGCGGAAATATGATGGAGAGATCAAGGTTTTGGCCTCGAGGGACCAACAGGCGTTGACATGTCCAACAAACACCAAGTCGTCCTGAAGGAGTCCGTCCTTCTTCATTTCTAAAAAAAAAAAAAAAAAAAAAAAAAAATGTGTCTTTGAAGACCCCTCCTTGTTACTCAGCAACGCAAGGAACCGACAGCAGGAGGTTTGATCTGAACACGACGCACGCAGGTATTCAGTCTTATTTGCTTTAGCAGAAAGTGTGTGGATACATGTAGATTTCGCTAACCGTCATTTTTACCCCCAAACATCTGTTGGTCTAAAATAGTCCAAGGCACAAAATTATACAATGATTGTCAGTTGTATGGATGAGAATGCCTGCTTGATGTCGGAGGTCAGAGATCATCAGAGGTGTATGTGTAGACTGTCTGGTGATCATAGAAAAGCAACAGAAGCTCAGATAACCAGGGAATAGCATCTTTGAACTTTGACATCTCTGCGCTACAGCAGCAGAGGACCGCACCAAGTGCCACGACATTTCCCACTTCAGGCTCATCAAAACTGGACAATATCAGCTTGCAAAAAAAAGTTGCCTGGTCTGATGAGTCGTGACATCAGCTGCAATATTCAGAATTAGCAATACAATCAGCTTTATTGACCGATTTCTTCCCGTCTATCATGGATAGCTAGCGAGCTATCTTTGGGAACAGGCTCCCTCAAACATTGGTTTTTGTTTCACCCTTCTGAAGCAAGTGGTGGGAAGTGGTGGGAGGTGACAGAGTGTCTGTTTCATCCTACGAGAAATATACTCCCAGGGAGACAAAAAGGTAAAGGAGAAAAAAAAACGTGAAGAAAAGCAGACAAATCGCCCAGAGGAGCTGAGAGAAATTCATCTTTTCTCACTAATCAAGATCAATGTCTTTCCACCTGAACCCTGGTTGTGAATTACATCAAGCCACCAGCTGTAGCTTGAGACGCAGCACACAGATGCTGCAGTCACATCTGTCTGCTGTCCTCCCGTGTTATTTCTACCACGTTCTCTCTCTCGTGAGCCCAACAAAGATGGCGGCTTGTAACAGAAATAACAAGCGGGGTTCAGGGCAAAAAGAGCAGAGAAGTACAAGATAAACTGTAATAATAATCACAAAAACCTTGAATGAATGGCCTTGACAGGGTGGAAGATAGTACAGAGATGTAAGCAGGAGAGCAGAGGAAAAAAATAAAATAAAATCAAGCAGGCAGCAGCAGTCGCCCCTCCTGCTATCCCAGTGCACTTCAGATGAACCTTCTTAGTGGAGCAAAGCGGAGGGGAAACTCGCCGATTTCTTCTCCTTATCTAGATCTCAGACTCTTTCTTACCATGATTTCTCTCACTCTGTTCCCTCCCTTCAATTTTGTCCTCTTACAACCCCTCAGCACTCACTGATTGGGAAAACATCCATTTAGACAAACTCCTGCTTTGGAGGAGCAATCACTTTGAAACAAAATGCATGATATTCAGAACATGCATGTGATGGGCTGGGCAGCTTTGAGGCAGTAGAGAGTTAGTAGTGCGTCTGAGTAATTTTCCAGCCACTTAAAACCTTGTGAAGATCAGAACATTCATATGTTACAAACCCACAACTTACAGAGTCTGTTTACCACGACTGCAAATATTTTATAAAACATAAACCGTGGGAACCTCATTTTAGTCTACATCCTCTCTCCTCTCCTAGCTGGTGATCTTTTGTCCAGCCCTGCTTCCTTCTGCTAAGCGATATGTAGAACAGGAAGCCGTATGTGGGTCAGACCACTTATGTGTAATATACACAGGGAGTTGAAGGTGGAAACCTACGCTGCAGAAGAAATAAGTCATGGGATTTTGTGCATCCTTGACATTTGAACGCTCCTTTCTTTACATCCATAGAAATGTGGAACAGAAGTGCTTAGTGTCTCGGCAGAAGCGCCAATTCAAATCCGTCCCAGTGCCACCAACTTCCTCCGTCCAGCTGTCGTTCTTGGCGGGCGTCCAGAGTGGAACTGTACATTTATTTTAGATAACAGCTGGAGCGCGAGGAAAAGAGACTAATCCAAACATTCGACTGGAATAGAGTTAAAAAGGTCCTGCCAATCCTGATTTCCCAACACTTGCATTTCTCCTCGCCGATGCGGCTCGCATGAATGCAGAAACACATTCCCATCGCTGATCTATCCCCCTGCTTGCCGCTCTTTGATCTCAATAGTTGGAAATGCAGATTTGTTCGCTGAAGGCCACAGCGAGACTCTCGCTCCAAATGTCATGGCGGGATTTGGAAACATTTTCCCAGCAAGTGGATGTCTCAGCACGGCTTCAACAAATCTGCCGAGTAACTTTTCAGATTGGTCAAAGAAGCGGATTTTGGCCGACAGGAATGAATGGGAAGGAGACCCCGGACTGAAGCGGACCGCTCTATCCGGACAGACTGACTGGGGAAACTTCATCCTTTATTTCCATCTTGCATTTTGTTACGTCTTAAACTTTAAACAAAACCTATTTGTTTCATGTTGAGCTGAAGGCTGCTGTGTCAGATCTCTCTCTGGTGGTGTGTCAGGCTGCAGCTCGAGGAAAACCATGAAGGGTGTAAGGAAAATAATTTAAAAAAAAGCTCCAGAAGAAGCAAATATTCATGCTTTAATGATTAAAATTCTGCAGAGGAACACAAAACTGTAATATTTTTGCAATCTACAAGGAAAAAACCATCCTACTGTACTCAGCTTTAGCAGATTATTCCAGTTTTTAAGAGCTCCACCTGGTCAAAAACTCAAAGTAAAAGCCAAGTTTTAACTTTATTAAGGACATCTGTTTATTTTGTTTATTAAAATAAATTGTTAAATTTTAATTTTACAGCTTTCAGTTGGAAAACTGTAAAATTAACAATGCAAATCTGCATAAATTATTTCACTCCCACCACCAATATCCACCAGTATGGTTTGTATGCCAACTTGTTGAAATTTACAAACCCAACTGACGACAATAAGAGATGAGGCGACCTTACTGACCTCTGTGACGTCCATGACCTTGATGGCCGCCAGCTGTCCCGTCTTAACATGTCGACCCTGGAAAACAAACGGAAAGAGATGAGAAAACCGTAAACCAGTGATTCTGGGTAATTACTCAATATATGTGCCTATTTGTCGTGCGAACAGTTCTGCTGTAAGCCAATCCGTCGCACAAAGAGACAATGATGACGATCTGACTTCCTCCATTTTGTTTACAAAAGCATGAAAATGACCAATTTCCTCTGTGGACCAGCTTTGCAAAGTGATGCTAGGAATCAAAAAAGCCTCCGAAATGACAGTTTTATAGGCTGCGAAAGCATTTGGGGTGATTCATTCGGTCGTAAAACCAAAAACCGCATTGGAAGCCTGTCATTTTCCGCCACAATAGCACAGAGAATCACAGACGAACATCCAAACATTCAGCATTCTTTAACAGACTTAACTCAGTGTTTTCAGTGTGCATTCATGCAAGGAGAAAAAAAAAACACAACCCTACACCAACAGAGCACAAACATACTCTTGTTATACCCAGTACAGACAGAAACACACTATGAGAGTTTTCACTGGACAGAAAGAGCCTCCAGTAAACGGAGAGTAAGAAAACCCCTTAAAAGACAGAAATGACGGACGCATCAACGGTTTACGACTACCAACCGTCACCACAGCTGGGAAAAACGGGGGAGAAATGCTGTTGGACCTTGTCATTTCACACACGTCTGCACTGCCACATGATCCCACTTTCTTTTTTGTGGGAAAACGGGAGCTTTGACACCCAAAACCTTCGGCCCTGCGGGGGCTGAAACGAACGGGTGAAGTCCGCAATCCCGACGACGAGAGATTAACCCATTTGAGCTCGGCCACTGGAGACGTGTGAGAGTGTGTGTAAGATATGCGTGAGGGCGGGGTTAGTGAAAAAAGGTCAGGGCTGGTTGAGAGTGACATGAGAACAAATGTGAGCTGGTGTTAACCCGAAAACGCCGCAGCGCCAGAGACACGTTGGCAACTTAACAAACACAAAGAAAGAGTCCTCTATGAAATGTTCACCGAGTCTTCTTGAAATATAAATATCAAACTTTCATTCATAATGCTGATCTTTCAGAATTTCATAGAAAAGTGGACAAAACTAAATATTTTTCTGACTAAAGCCAAAGCAAGTGGCATTGGAGAAAAGCATACAACAGGACAGTGAAATATTAAACCCCCAACTATGAAGAAAATTTAGTCGAAACTAACAGGGAGCC
Source organism: Poecilia formosa (assembly GCF_000485575.1). NCBI lineage: Eukaryota > Metazoa > Chordata > Actinopteri > Cyprinodontiformes > Poeciliidae > Poecilia > Poecilia formosa. Next base: position 4,010,075 of record NW_006799958.1, on the reverse strand, counting down.
TCGTAACAAAAGTCCCTTTTTCCAAGAAGGCAACTTGTCTGTAACATAACCTTTGACGTTATAGAAGATCGTTGTAATTGCGAGACAATAATAAAATGACTAACTACTAAATGTGTTTAATGAATTCATGGTGTCTGAGTTGTGTCCCTCAGATACCGACATCAGAGTTTTATAACAAACCTAAAAAAATGTTGCGATTATTATCTATTAAACAATCCGATCAGCAACATGTGCTACACATACGGCAGAGTCAACGAATCTTTCTTTATGCACTTAAGGTGACAAAGAGGTGTTGAAGGTTTCCACTGACATCTATGCTGATGTTTTGATTGTTAAAAATACAACAAACTGGAAAAATGTTCAGCTTAATATTTGAAGAGTTTTTTTGTGATCATCTATGTACAAACTTAATTGTACATAGAGTATTAAGTATTGGAATGAACTGCGCAAGTCCGTACAGTGGAGCTCCGCCTTTCGCAGTTCAGTATTCGTGGATTTACCTATTTGTAGCTTTTTTTCTAGAGCATATCTATAAAAATTCAAAAGAAAATGGAGTTAAATCCCCACCCGCCGACATCCTCTTCTGTAAAGCTAAAATACCGCCACTATTTGACATGCTACTTAATGGCATTTGCAAAAAGGCAATCGAGGGCTGCCATTTTTTATCCTATTAGCAGTGATTAGCTGTACCTCCAAGAGCAGAAATAAGGAAGATTGTACACATTAGTTTCTGCAGCAGTGTTAAGATGGCTTCCACTGTGTGTTTTAATGCATAATAATATATCTGGAATTCAACTTTGAAAATAGGCACTTTTTTGCATTTTAAGAGTCTCAAGTATTTTCAGATTCACAGGTGATTGTTGTTCCTAACATTAGAAAAAATTAGGAGCTCTTTGGTATCGGGAACAAAAACGTAAATGTGTTCTATGAAGAAAGATCAAATTTGATTCTGGCTCCTAAATTCCAATCCTCGATTAACTCTTGCGTTCATCTCTTGGTTGTATCATCTCTTCCCAAATGACGACACACAGACACACTTCAATTCAAATCTCAACCAATCTTTTGTCCCCGTTTCGACAGACCAGCTGAATAGATCAGACTTTGTTCCAAGTCTCCACAAACTGCTCAGACCTCATTGGAAGCACCGCATGAGGAACATCACATGTGACCCCCGACGATCTGAGCACACTTTCACTCGCTGACAAACGAGCTCAGGTGGACACACACACACCACACATCAACACACACACCACACATCAACACACACACCACACATCAACACACACACCACACATCAACACACACTCCAGACAGACTCGTGAAGCAGCTGGTATCATGCAGATTACATCATGACAGACACTAATGAAGAAACGTGACTTTTTCCTTCCTGGGGTTGAGTTTCACCGAGTCTCTCAAGTGAAGAAACCCCCCCCCCCACATTTATAACTCCCCGCTGTTCACACACACACTGTGTGTGTGTCTGTGTGGGAAAATGTGATGCATCACTGAACTAATCACCCAAAAGATGTTGCTTCAACTGCTAACATGTTTCTGTGGCTGAGCCATTCCTTTGTGTTTGAGAAAGGTGACCTCAGTACGGAGTCCCCCTCCCCACCCGCCGCCATCCCCTTCTGTAGTCCCGACGCACAAAAACAGACCCACAACGGCTAGAAGATGACATCACCCTCTCTGGTTCCTTTGTTCGACACCGAGACGCAGACCCACGCACACACCTGGCCAGCCCAGAGAGAGAAATCCCATCTGTCTGCCATTAAAACGGCTCTCAATCTGCTGATGACAGACGTAGACCTAATCAGATTTCTACAGAAACTTGGTGTCAGTGTAACGCTAAAAGAGAAATTGGCTCTCTGTCGTGTTACATCTGCGAAGGCGCTCACACGCAGATTTATTTCTAGGTCGGCTTTAGTCACGAACAGATATAGATGTTTCCTCAAAGGACGATTACTTGTCAGTTACAAATGAAAAGTAAAATAAAGAAATGAGGTAAGTGTTTTGATTGGGAGAGCTGAGGGAAAGGAAACCTGTTTCACCCGGAACCAATTAGGAAACAAAAATTGCTAAATTAAAAAAAAAAAAGAAAAAAAGGAGGGAGAGTTGGACCAGACGCAACTGGAGCCGGTTGTGGCTTCCTGATTAACAAAAATGAGTAGCAGACCTCATGAAGCAGACTACGACCATTTGTTTTGTTGCACTTAGCAAATGGAGACGTGGAGAACCAGAAATGATTGCCAAATAAATGTAATCACCTTCACATGACGCTTTCTTGTTAAAATGTTTATAGCCATCTGAGGCAAAGGGTTCAGTTCCTTGCTTCCTATTCTCGCTACACTCATTTCCTGTCTGTACAGCGTCAACCAGGAAGTTCAGATCATCTCTCCCAATGACCGTAAAAGGCAAAGATTACATCCCCTACTCCAACATCTCTCTGCTTGGCTTTCTAACCGTACGGCGAGAGAAGAGATTTAAAGAGGAGCAGTAGGGTGCTGTGGTGGCGCGGGGGCAAAGCACAACACATGTATTGAGGCCTTAGTCCTCATGCTGGTGCTTGCAGGTTCAATTCCCGGTCTGGTGACATTTGCCACATGTCTTCCCCGTCTCTCACAACCCTCTTTCCTGTCAAACTACTTTCAAATAAAAGCCACTGGAGCCAACAAAATCTGAAAAAAAAGAGGACCAGTAAAAGCATTTGCAGCAAATTATGTCATCATCCAGGAGATGTTACTGTGAAATATCATCTTCACAGCCCAATAGCTGAGCAGGTGTCATGACTACAATGATTCTGTCAGTCAGAAGCCTCTTCAGATTTGCTGAGATTCCATTACAAATGTGCGCAAAACTGTCAATATTCCAGCAATGTAAAAAAGGACACAATTTCACAGTTGCTGTGTTTTCATTAAATTGGAAACAAAATCAAACGTGAATATACTTGTTAACACAATAAGTCTTTAAAAATCATGCTGCACCATTGTCCTCCTACCACTTCCTGTCGTCTTTTTCGTCTTTTCCGCCAGTAGTAACATCCGATTGTTGATCACATGACTTGCAGTCATCACAGTTTTTTTTTTAATACACCAATTTCAATTCAGCTGAGAAACCATGTTAAATTAGCACAAAAACATTCAGTGAAAATTACGACTTTTTTTTCCAAATTGCTGCGTTTCCTTTAAGCAAATTTATTTTTGTAATTCCAACTTGCGTAAATTTACGGTCAATGGAAACTGCATCCACACAGTGGATAGACAGTCAGAACCAAGAAGGTCCAAAATAAAATGTACATCACTGAAAACAAAAGCCAAGCGACGTGGAAAGATGCAGACTGAAAGGAGGAGTAAAAGAATCTAAAGACATTTTTACCAACTCTTTCATTTGACTTTGTTTGAGCTTTCGTAAGACAGCACATTAAAGATAAAGCACTCATTGAAGCTTCCCGCTAACACCTCCCAGCTGACTCCACGGTCCTTTCCAGTATGATATAATCCTCTGGTCATCTGCTCTCCCATGACTACTACCTTTATCGCCGTGCTTCCACAGTTCTCAGACGTCTGGATCACAGCTTCATCTTTCATGGAAAAATCCCGCAGGGCTCGGGGAAGTGAGAGGAAATCCCTGTTTGGTTCCAGTTACTGAGATTTTCAAATAAATGGTGTGTCTTGTATTATTTTTTTGAAATAAAAAGAGAAAAGAGTTCATAGGCATCTTTTTTACAAAGATGAAGTCATGGAGACGGTAACAGGTTGGCTTTGCTCAGGTGTAATAACTCAGAAGGTAGAAAGTAGGAGCTCGTTGGATCAGGTTGGCTCACGACGGTGAGTTCATGACCAGCAGCCTGTCTGTAGACGATTTCTCTTTCTGCATCCGTTCTACATCGACTCACATCTACCGTGTTGCAGATAGTTGATTTAAATATTGCTGATGTTCAACATTAATCTGCAGGCAAAGTTTAAGTTCTTGATGGCTCAAGCTAAAGAACTTATGTGTCAGTATTTCGCTTCAAGTCTGTTTTTCTACACCAGAACGGCAGTAAACTATGGGTCTACAACGTTCAACCATTAACTATTCACACCGAGTGCAAAGCAGCTGCTGTAAAGCGATGCCTCATAGTAGAAATTCACTCGTAATGTACAATATGACGTAAGAAAATGTGTTTATACTTCTAGTATTCCCATAAGTATTCTATCAGCATAGCATTTTGGTTTGTTTGCTTTGTTCTGAATATTATTAGTATATTAGTAGGAGAAAGCAAGCAAAAACAGTTTGATGAAGTAACATTATTTAAAGCAGACTTTCTATTAAACTAACAAATGACAAAAACTATGAGGCATCACGGAGTTATTTTTCTAAACAACGAGGCATTTTATGGACAAAATGTCTATAAAATGTCTAAATTTTCTTGAAAGCAAACTCAATTATTTTTTATTTAAGACTTCTTTGAGAAATCTTTTAACATTAATTTCTCATGAAGTGCAACATGAACTGTCGTCTGTGATCATATGGTGTATTGATCTAATATACATCTCTTCATCTTCAAAAAAAAATCAAAGCCAAAATGCTTACAGAAACCTTTTTGATGCTTATACTTGGAAAAACAAACTTAAAATCTATTTCTATGCCTTTTTAGACTTTTTAAACAACCACAAGGACTTGGAAGAGAGGGAAGATTCACGTGTGAAGAGAAAGAAAGGAGGGGGTGGTGGTAAAGTGTCACACGGTTTAATAGAGGAAAAACAAAGAAGAAGAAGCTGGGATGGCAATGAGTTTGTGTGCGAGTGTGAATCAAGACCTTGAATCATTCCACACCAAAACGTACACACTTCAGAATAACTTGTTGTCGTCTGTTTAGATGAAACCGGATCATACATCCGACTTTGCTGAGGCTCAACTCGTCCTGTTTTCAGTTTTTGAGGACAACGACCTCTTTATTTCATCTCTTGGGGCTCCGGGAGATGAGGCGAGAAGGCCAGGTGCAAGCTTTGCAGCAGACACACAAACACTTTTACAAAAAGATGCAGGAAAATGACACACTCACACACACACACTTTTAATTTGTGCAGCTCAGCAAATGCGAAAGCCAACAAGTTCTTATTGATCAAACCACCGGTGCGAGTAGTGAGCTAAATGCTCGTCATCATTTTTAGATATTTCCAATAAGCGAGAAGTCAGAATAGTCCTTTTTCTTTCGTGAATGGTTCCACACAGCAGCTGCCGAAGGATTTCCAGTCTTTCATCTACAATGCTGTGATGATAATTATTTAAAAAAGTGTTTTAGCAGAGTAGAATGAAACTGCTTGGATCAAGGTAAAGTCAAGGCTCCTGGTTTTCCCCTCTAGCTGCAGTTTTCACCAAGTTTCCTCAACTGGAGGTGTTAAAAACAAACTTCCAACACAAGAATTCAATTGAGATTCACTGTATTTTTTTATTGGATAGCTTTTAGGGAAAATGAGAGTGAATAAAAAGAGTGAAATACTTTTATGTGTAGTGGTCATATGATGAAACCTAAATATAGACAACAATAAGATGTGCCAAAGACAAACTAAAAGAATTCAGTGAATAAACAAAAGAATCAGACCTTTTACCTCGACTTTTCTAATTCTAATCAGGGAGTCTAACTCCAGCAGATAACAGGAAGGCTCAAAGTGGTACAGTGAAGTTGATCTGTTTTACCCTTTTGAACTGTGAACTGGTGTCTGGCTTTGGAAATGCTGGCAGCATTTTGAATTTGAATTTATTTTATTTAAATGGGACAAAGCATATGAATGTAGGTTACGTTCATATGCTTTTATACGCTGGAAGTTTTCTGCAGGTGAAAACGTCATGAAACCAGATACTGGAAATCAACAAACACTCCAGAAAATGCCTCTTTTGACCACCAACAAGCACTACAACAACTACAAACAGAAATGTTTTTCAAATTTCATTTACATTTAAGGCCAGTTTATAAGAAGCTTATATTATGCTCTTACTGGAACTGATCATCCAGTGTTTCGATAAAGTTTATTTTAGTATATTCTGGCTTTAATTAGATTTATTTCAGTCATGTAGACTCACAACGACAGAAGAGCCAGACAGGCTGGTCCCTTATAAGTTGTTTTACAGCAGACCTTTCACGGTTCAGATTTTGAATTTTTTCTTTTTGGAACATAAATCAAAAATATTAGTGGAAAATTTGCCTATTTCATATATATATATATATACACACAGGGGTGAAAGTAGGGGGGTACGGTCGGGTACTGTGTACCCCTAAACGATTTAGCGGGGGTACACAGTACCTGCAAGAGAGAGGAGCGACTGTCTGCTGTAAAGAATCACTGGGTTCACTGTGCAGCCGTGAGTCATTAGTTTTTCAAGAACAATCCAAAACATGACTTAATCAGTTAATAAATAACTTTTTTCTCATTTCATATTGTTTCTGAACTCTTTGTGCTTTACTAGAGCAGGGGTCCAATAATACGTCGATCGCGGAGAGTTTTGAGTCGATCTCGGCATTAGGTGACAAACTGAACGCCGCCAAGACGCTGAGACCAGCACGTCCTCCTCTGACTCGCTTAAAACGTTCGTAACTTTATTAAATAACAACAAAAAAATTCAACAAAACATGTCCAAATTAATGACCCAACAATAATAATAATGTCAGTGATTATTGTTTCAACAAGGTGTTGTGCAATTCTGTGCGTTTCGGTTCCATAACCTATATAACGAGCAGAGCAGGAGTTTAAAATTAACTAATCAACCACTGCTGTGTTCATAAGAGGCTTATTAATGATCGCAAAATAAATATCAAGCCTGAAAACCTGATATTGTAACGGACTGAATGTTTTAAACGTAATCTGTACTCGGCTCGAGGAGCACAGGTGGTTGCCACGGCAACGGGTGTGCTTAAATGACAGAGAGAGACGGAGAATAAAAAGGTGCGAGTGGTTTAGACTTGATCACCTGTTCAGGTTAATTTACCTTCGTCTTGGCTCATCACAGCCGCTGTAGTTTCTGAACGTTCAATAAACGACAAACTTGGACTAATTACCTCGTTCTTTGTGAGTATACGTCATTTACAACAAACATCAAACACGGTAAATATGTTTCATTAAGTGTTTAACAAACCAATGAATTCTACCGTGATAATTATGTGAAATTAAATTGTCTAATTCAAAAATAATAGTTTTATTGCTCTCTGGCATCTCGCTTTGAGCTGAGAGTCTGAGACATTTTTCCTCTATCAAAAATGTTTTGCTTCTTATTTAGTGGAAATATTGATGTTGATGAGACGTAATGATAACCTTTTTCAACCTTTATAGCTCCACTATTGAAAATGAGGCTCTAATATTCACAAATGACATTGAAATAAAATCCAGAGGTGATTCCTCTGGAACCTGTTGGAGGAAAAATATCCCAACTTCAGAAGATGAGCTCTAACTTAACAGAGCTCTGTGGTTCCTCCTATCAGTACGAAGAGTCAGGGTGAGGAGGCGCCATGTTAGGAAGATGAAGTGGAAGCTGCAGGATCTTCAGAACAAACAGGTCATGATGCTGGGCTACTGATTATCCCTCTGTCTGGACACAGGNTATATATATATATATATATACAAACAGGGGTGAAAGTAGGGGGGTACGGTCGGGTACTGCGTACCCCTAAACGATTCAGCGAGGGTACGCAGTACCTACAAGAGAGAGGAGAGGCTGTCTGCTGTAAAGAATCATTGGGTTCACTGTGCAGCAGTGAGTGATTAGTTTTTCAAGAACAATCCAAAACATGACTTAATCAGTTAATAAATAACTTTTTTCTCATTTCATATTGTTTCTGAACTCTTCGGGGTCCAATAATACGTCGATCGCGGAAGGTTTTGAGTTGATCTCGGCATTAGGTGACAAACTGAACGCCGCCAAGACGCTGAGACCAGCACGTCCTCCTCTGACTCGCTTAAAACGTTTGTAACTTTATTAAATAACAACAAAAAAATTCAACAAAACGTGTTCAAATTAATGACCCAACAAAAATAATAATCTCAGTGATTGTTTCAACAAGGTGTTGCGCAATTCTGTGCGTTTCGGTTCCATTACCAAAATAACGAGCAGAGCAGGAGTTTAAAATTAACTAATCAATCACCGCTGTGTTCAGGGAGGCTTATTAATGATCGCAAAATAAATACCAAGCCTGAAAACCTGATATTGCAACGGACTGAATGTTTTAAACGTAATCTGTACTCGGCTCGAGGAGCACAGGTGGTTGCCACGGCAACGGGTGTGCTTAAATGACAGAGAGACGGAGAATAAAAAGGTGACAGTGGTTTAGACTTGATCACCTGTTCAGGTTAATTTACCTTCGTCTTGGCTCATCACAGCTGCTGTAGTTTCTGAACGTTCAATAAACGACAAACTTGGACTAATTACCTCGTTCTTTATGAGTATACGTCATTTACAACAAACATCAAACACGGTAAATATGTTTCATTAAGTATTCAACAAACCAATGAATTCTACCGTGATAATTATGTGAAATTAAATTGTCTAATTCAAAAATAATAGTTTTATTTATCTGTGGCATCTCTCTTTGAGCTGAGAGTCTGAGATATTTTTCCTCTATCAAAAATGTTTTGCTTCTTATTTAGTGGAAATATTGATGTTGATGAGACTTAATGATAACCTTTCTCAACCTTTATAGCTCCATTGTTGAAAATGAGGCTCTAATATTCACAAATGGCACTGAAATAAAATCCAGAGGTGATTCCTCTGGAACCTGTTGGAGGAAAAATATCCCAACTTCAGAAGATGAGCTTTTAACCTAACAGAGCTCTGTGGTTCCTCCTATCAGTACGAGAGTCAGGGTGAGGCGGCGCCATGTTAGGAAGATGAAGTGGAAGCTGCAGGATCTTCAGAACAAACAGGTCATGATGCTGGGCTACTGATTATCCCTCTGTCTGGACACAGGATCAATAGAACCAGTTTAAAAGCTAAAATGAATGGTTATATGCCAGACATGGAAAACTGGGATGACTCCATGCCAAGATGTTCAGAGTTTAGATCTCATGGCATCTCAAGGTGTCAACATTGCAGCCAGTGGGCTGAGGGAAATACAGCTTTATTTTGTAGCAATTCAAGAGCTACCCAGCTTTTATTGCTTCGCAAAAAAATTTATCAGCACAGATATATATATTGGAGTTGATTGGTCGCAACCCCCAGGATTGTAAGGAAAATCGTGGATAGTACCAGGTGATTTTCTCTGTGCATATTAATGTGTGTTTGACGTTTTAGTTATTTACATAGGCAAGTATGATCAATTTCAGAGGATCTAAATCCTACAAATTTTGGAGGACCACAGTAGTGAATCTTCTCATGGTTTAATGCTGGATAGAGTGATTTGTTTCTCACATTTATGATAATTACCGATGAAAACCTCATTCAGTTACTTTCTTGTGTTCTAATTCGCTCGATGTATTTACTCACTCCCACAGGAATGAGGACATAAAATTCAAGATATTTTTTTCAGTTACCGATAGAGTTGATACGCTTGGACAGGATTTGACTTCTTGTTAAGGACGTCGAAGATGACTTCAGCGTCTAAAGAGTTTAAGTTTTCGTTGATCATTTAGTTCAGGTTCTGGAGCTGCTTTGCTGGATCTCAGTGTTCAAACAGGCAGTCCTGTTTAAGTAGGCCAAGAAAACAGTGTCTCTCTGGGGAACAGCCCAGAGCAGACAGAAAGAAAGAGGCTGGTCAGTTGGAAATCTCTACTGAAGGCTGCGGTGCAGATTAAAAAAAAACAAAAAAAAAAACTAGACTGACTCTTTGTTCCAAGAAAACCTTCAAGTGCCTGTATACAGCCGAGTTTACTTGAAAGTGTATTTTTCAGGGGAAATTTTGGGTTACATACAGTACAAACTGAAACTCAAACACACAAAGTGACACAGCGGATAAGTTCAGAGAGAAAGGAAGCAATAGAGAGGCATGTAGCACTAGACATAATTGGATCTCGTTGTAGTAAAGGGGGTTAAATTCTGGGCACGGGGACAAATTTCCATAACGTAATGAGCGATCACCCCATTTTTAGACACACATGCAAGACCGACGTGTCATAGAAATGGATACGGCTCGTAACCAAGCCAGCAAACCGCAGCCTGAGGGCTTTTCCAGAGCTGAACATGGAAAGCTGGGAAAAAAAAAAACAAAAAAACAAACGCTGAGTCCGCCGATCCACTTAAAGTGAGTTCACACTGTAATTTACACCAAAACGCCAACACAGTGACTGAGATCAAAAGGAGCTTTGACTGTTTCTGATTATTGGGAAATTTTAACTTAATCACCAAAAACACCACAAGTAAGCTATGTTAAAACGATAACGGATAATTGGACCTTCACTCGAGAGATTCATAAACATTTTTTTAAGGCAGCAGCAGGCCTCTTGTTAGTCACACAAGACTAAAGAAACTTCAGCAAAGTTAGCAGATAAAAGTTTAGGTTGATAGTAAAGTTAGTTTAGCTCACAGTTTCTACTAAATATACTTATTTTTTTAATCTGCCCTTTTCTAACCTGTAAAAACTTCAGTTGGAGACAAAGAGACCCTGCAGAGGATAGTGAGGGGACATGAAGGGGCCACTGAAGTGACCCTAACCCCTCTGTGTCCTTGACCCTTTCCATGATCTTCCTGTACTGCTGCCTTGAGCCAAACGATACAACATCAAAAGCAGAAACCAATAACCCTTTAACCTCACTATGTCGAGATCACATATTCCACGTTGAGCTTTGCTTTCATATCTGATTAATGATCGGAAATCTGCTGTTGGACAGAACCAAGTGATTCTAACCTTGACAAAGCTGAAAAAAATCCCATCTCCTTTCTGACCAGTGAACACACCATACCAAGAACAACGTCACACTAAGGTAAAACCCCACTGGTGTTGAAGTTGGTGCAGAATGAAAGAGGCTCTTTTTGGCGTTGGAGAAATCTGCAGGTAATAGGAACAAAAGTGGTCAGTTTTATCGATTTTGTCTAATTCTATCTGAAGGAAAACGCTGGATTTGAAAATACCATGTGTGTGATTTTTGCAGTTAAAGGTGTCCTTAATCGATATTCAAGATATACTTAATAATGCTAGCTGCTAGTGTAATCCTCTTTTACTGCAGAGCTGTGTGACAGACTGCTCTCTCATACACACAGTGTGACATCGCAGCTTATTAAGACTCAAGTATAGTTGCAGATAATGATTTACCAATTTGTCACAGAGAACAGTCTATTTTTACAAATATCAAGGAGAATATCGCTGTTGTTTACCTTGTAAATAAAGAATATATTGTGATAAAGTGCGTGGTAGAGTGGAGAAATAAAAAAGAAAGTTGTTTTTAAAAAGCCGGTTAGACTATCATCTGTTTTTAATGGAAGGATGGAGATATTCTGCAAGTTGTTTGAGCTGCACTACATTTTAAGATCCTGTTCTCACACATCCTTTTTCATTATTTGTGGATTTTCAGTCAAGCAGATTGAGCTCAGCAACTTCATGAATTGATTTATTTTACAATAAACATAAGTTATTTAGGACAGATCAATTTTCAGTGAATTCAGAAAGTAGAAATTTGTAGAACTTGAAGTTAAAATTGGAATCGTCAAATCAGAGCGACACAAAATCAGAACGATATTTCTGATTGGTGCATCTCTCGAGACTAAATCATTTTACCACTACTTTTTAAATATTCCTTGTCATTTAGAGACAAAATCACTGTTTTGTTTGAAGTTTTAAAAATAAGGAACATCAAGAGGAGGTGCTGCTGTACCGCTCTTGTAAAGTGAAGTGAAAAAAGAAAAAAACAAAGCGTCCTCCCACTGTTCCATTCATCATGACATTCCTCCATCACCCATCTGAGCCCGGAGGATCAGCAGAGAAAACACATCAATACGGCAGACAAAGGCAGGGAGAGAGGCGTGAAGGACAGGAGAGAGGCGGATTTGGAAAGAAAACATGGAAGACGGAAGAGATGAGTGGTTTAAAGCAGAATCCATGTGACATTATTTTTTCAGGCTGTTTGCATGAAGGCAAAAAGAGAAAAGGAAAAAAACAACACCGAAACACGGAGTGATTACAAAAAAATGACTATATTTCAAAGTGCAAATTCAACGAAATAAAAACGTTTCTTGTGTTATATAGTGAAAAACCCCACATGTGTGCGCGTATCTGTAAAAATACAATCCTGGAGATTCCTCAGAAGAATAACTAAACGTGTTAGCCTCACTAAAAACTTCATCATCCAAGTCAAAATGCGATAGTACGAGTCCGGTTAAAGTGACTGAGTGCACTGGAGGAATTATCTCGCTGTCCGATGCCATTACCTCTGTTATTACTGAGACACGGCGTTGACTCCGCCCCAGCTCCCCGTTAGTTCAAAGAGAGCACAATGGACCAGAGAGCTCATTAGTGTTGATCTCGGCTGACTAGGGGTTGCACAGATATGAAAAGGGGAAATCGCACAAATCCGTTTATAGAGGCCCGGTGGCAGATTGAGGATCAGGTTTAATAAACTGACAAAACAATGCTGCTGAGGACGGAAGATAATCCGTCTTCCTGCTGGAAGGTAATTGAATTCTGCCTCGAGTCGGCCTTGCTGTGGGGTTTGGCTGAGCAACACGTTAGCAGTTTGGCTTCGATGCGTCCACTGCAGCAACGCAACCATTGACGCTCATCCCACAGAGGCCACATCCAAACATGCACGATGAACATCTTGAGGTTACACAATCAGCAGGAAAACAAGGCGGATAACACACCTGAACGCAGCTCTGCAGCATGCAAACAACAACAAACTGATGTCATGATGCTGCCTCCATGACAATCTCACAAATCACTTTTTGTGATGCTGTTACTTGAATCTTCAAATTGGAAAAACCTTCAGAATGTGCTACTTTTGATCCTCTTATGTAATTCCTATGAGGAGGCAATCAGGCCGCGAGCTTTCTGCTAGTACTTGGCATGCAGGTTTCTCATTCCTGCAAATCCCATTTGTCCAAAGACAATATTACCGTTTTCACATCTGGACTAAGAGATTGCAAAATTTACGTACGTCGGCGGTTTCTGCGACTCCACCGTCAGTTTCGATCTTGCTGTCCAGAAAGAAGGACCGTCAGGATGTGTTCTGCTTACCTGCAGCGTGGAATGATGCATTTCAACCTGGCATAGCACCTCAGATAAGGTACGCATACCAAACATCTAAAATCTGTTTCCCCTGATGACGGCAACCTTTAAAAATGTAACTTTTTTGTTTTATAAATTAGTCATAAACCCTATGAGGACTCGTTTCTTACTATTCCAGGACTTTACTTTGAAAGCATTGCAACTACATTTTGCATTCAAACTGAGCAACCAGTCAATGTGCAATTTGGAGGTGTGTGCGCTTCTTCATACACATTCATCGGAAGTACAAGGAATATACTCTTTTTTTTGTTTTTTGTGCAAGACACCTGCTATTTTATTGTACTTATTGGCTTGAGAATCGCAGACTATTCATTTGGTTTACAGTGACAGTTGTGGTGTCTTCCAGATGACCTCTGACCTCTAGAGACTATTGATGCTCTGCATAATTTTTAAATAATTGAGGAAAAAGAGAATAAAAGACTCTACCACATACTGAACATTTAAAAAAACAAAGCTAGACAAAACTACAAACTATTCATTGTTGGTGAGCGTTACTCCAGAGCCCTTACTCGTAAGTCGATCTTTTGTAGTAAGGAAAACAATAATCAGGGAAACTGGATCCATGCAACCAGGTTCATTAGTCTTTAAATATTAATTTCTGCATTTAGGAGTTTTTAATCCCCCTGTGTTCACCATCTACTCCCAGATTAATTTTTGAGAGCAAAAATGCAAAACGATCTGAGTTAAAAAAAAAAAAAAAAAAAAAGTAGCACTGAAGCATGAAGAAAAATAAGTCGACCGTGTTAAAGAGAGGCCAACTAATCCATGGGGGCCAGAAGCTGCTTAATTTCACCAGGAAACCAGTGAAGAGCTTAATCAGAGCGGGGCCAAGCCAGACTAAAATGTTAACTTCATTTGCCTGATAGTCAAAGAACAGCGTGTTTTTAGCCCCTCTGACTGAAGAGGTGGCGGTAATGACATTGTTTAAATTTAGCTTTTTAACTCAAAATGTCATAAACAAGACACATTACATTCTCTATCTGAACATGTCTAAAACAACAAGAACATCACAGCAAAGCAACAGGAACGACGACATCTGAAGAAACCTCATTCTTGTTAATTCGTTCTCCATGTGGAAACACACACACACATGCACGCACACGCATACACACACGCACACACATACACACAAAGGGAAAAAAAGTAAGCATTTGTGCTGAGCGGCACTCACTGACTGTGCCTAAATCACGTAGCATGTGCCTGCTCACTCAGCCGCTCGGCTCCATCCGCTGGGGGAGGAAAAGAGTGCAAGTGGCAGTGTGGCGTGCGCGCGCGATCGGCCATGTCAGCCCAGGCTCGTTTGATGATGACACGCGTACAGTGCCGCGGTGATCAGCTGTGTCCCTGTTTGTCTGCGCCGGTGGCCTACTTCCAATCCAGTCCTGCATCACAATGGATACGCACCAAACGAGTGGCTTTGACCAGGCCTGGCGCAATAAACACTAAAGCATTTAATCGCATGATAAATTAAAACAAGTTCAATCATTTCCACATGCTCGATTTATCGTTTTTCTCATTTCTCTCTCTCTTTCTACCAGCCTTTCTCAGCCTCTTTTTTTTTGAAGGGCAGTTTTGTTTATGAAGACTTCATAATTTGTTTATTTATTTTGAATATGTTCAATGCCTTCCAGTTCAAGTATGAAATGTTCATTAGCATTTAAAGTTATTGATATTTGAGAATGTGTCCTTGCATTATCATGTCATTACCTTTATGTTGCATGAAAATGGTCTCAAAACGATAATTTTCCTAGTAACTTCTGGGACAATTTATCGCCCAGCAAAATGTGTAATTGTTTTTTTGTTTTGTTTTTTTGTTAAATGAACTGCCTGGTTTCTTGTGAGGACTAAAAAATATTAACCTGGATATAAAATGATATGTTGGGTACTTTAGTGATTGATTCTTGAAGAACAGGAGGAAATCATGAGTCTTTCTCTGAAACCTGTTTGTGTTAATTAGAAAAAATGCTTCACGTCATTTTTAACACATCTGTTAAACTGTATATATGTATATATACACATATACTTGTGTGTTTTTGTGTGTGTATAAGTGTTTACTCATTCCCATGATGCATTACCGCCTCCAGCAAGCACAGTGTGGTGCATCACCATGGAAACAGAGCGACGTGTGAAAGCGAAGAGGGAAGAAAGTGATTTAAACAGATTTTGACCAATCCCTTCTTTTGTTGTTGTTGTTTGTTTATTAGCCTTTATCAGATTAATTTTTTGTTAAACTTTTTTTTTTTTTATCCATCAGAGAATATGTTGTTGGCTTGTGTGCTTAAAGACTAAAAAGTGGGAGTTCTGTGTTTTGGATGCATTCAAAGAACAAAAATAAAACTAGATGAAAGCAAATTTAGCTGATTCTTGTCTCTGGCCAGTTGACTGGTGAATCTCCAGTAAGTGGATCTGGTTCAGGTCTCCTGCCAGACCAAACTGAGAAGGACACAATCTGGACCACCAGGCGAGATTACCAGCTTATCAGCCTGTGATAAGATCAGTAAAGATTCTTGCATGAATTGCAGCCCTTCTTTGTTAAATTGGATCCAAGCAGTGACCGACATGTCAAATGAAGAAAAATCTGTTTCCTTTATGTGTTCATTAAATGCACCAAAACTGAAAACTCCATATTTTGGGGGCTTGTAGACACATTCACAAGCATGCTTTTTGATTCGTTTCATACAGGACACGAGCATTTCAGCTGTAATATTTGAGTTTCTTAATTTTTTGTGTTTGTTTTAAAAAAAATAAAGAAGCTGTTATAGTCCTTAACTGAAGTCTATAATACCCAGTAAAAATTGATCGATGCTTTTCTCATATGTCAAGATCTCAAATAAATGACAAATATATATATATATCTACCAGTAACCTACATGTCAATTCAATGTTGGCGTTCTATTCATGAAATACAGTCCAAGATGGATATTTTAATTGTAGTTTTATTTTCCTTTTTAATGCTGATGAACAAGCTGATTACCAGTTAAGCTAATAACAAATTTTTCTCATTTTACACTCGGCCTCCAATATGTTTTCCTGGGACTTTATGTAATACATCAATATGTTTTCCATCCACACAATAATTTATAGCACAATCAAGGGACTATGTTACCTAAAGTATGAAATTGGGCCTCTGTCTCTTTAAGAAACTCCTGCCCTTTCTGAAACTCCGTCTTCAGGAAGTCGTCACTACATGTCTCCTCTATTAGACCTTTAACAACGTTTTACCAGCTCTGCGATGAAAAGTAGCTCCTATAATGAGCTCAACAGATGCTCAGCTCCACCATGTGTTTGCTAATTGCTGCTGGCTAGTCTGAAGGAGCTGATGGGGGCTCCTCTGTGAGGCAGAAGCCTGGAAACTGCAGCTCTGAGGAGGAGCTGTGTCTCGAAGGCGGGGCTAGGTCCAACCACGCGTTTTGCACTGCTGAATGTTTACCATGGAGATTCCAGGATTTCTCCAGCATGCACTGAAGAATCAAATGTAAAACTCTTGGTATGTTTTTGAAAAAGAAATAACATTATAACATGATGTAAAGCTCAAAAAAGTACATTTTACATGACACTTCCCCTTTAAAGTTTTAAAGTATAGCGGAAGGAAAAACACACATGGTTTCTATATTTTTTTAGCAAATAAAAACTCAGACAAATGAGCTGTGCTTTGTACTCAACCCCCTGAGTCAGCACTTTGTCGTTACAGCTTCATCATACCACAGCATGATTCTGCCACCTCCGTATTTCACAGTGGGTTTGGTGTCTAACGCAGTGCTAGGTAGATCAAAAGGCTCTATTTTGGTCTAATGTGCTGTCTTATACATGCTGGTTGCGTCCCCTATGCAGTTGGAGCTACTAATAACTTCTTTTAAACTTTGACTTCCTATGTAATTATTTCTATCTATATTACTTGAACTTTAACAAGCTAAATTTCTGCTCTAAACATTCAATTAGAATGGAGAGAGACTCAAAGACGGGTTAAGGACAGAAAGGCTGGGCTAAACCCCTGCAGTGGGAATTATATATAGATTCTTCTGACTGAGCAAAATTAAAGAGGAAAAAAAAACAGTCCCGTCCCAGTTTCCAGCCAAACTCGAAGCTCTCTTAATGATTCGGTCCTTTGATAGATGGTGCATTGGGCACTGCAGCGTGCTGGGAAACCTGGCAGACAAACAAAATCCTCCAAACGTACAAGCGGAAGGAAGGAAGAAAAAGAAAGGAGGCAGCGCGTCTTCAAAGGGCCAGACTCCGAGCCAAGAGTTTCAGAGAAGGGCCGAGGAAACTGATCGCTTTTCTTCCTGAAGTCTCTTACTTCTCCTCCATCATTAAAAGTCAGGATCTGGACCGTGTGTCCCCCATCCCCCCAACCACCCCGTTATGCAGCTTTCCAGCAGTGGCATGTTTGGCTTAGACAGGAAGCTGCTGCCAGATGAAGAGACACAAAAAAACAAGAAAAAAAAATCACAGGAAGGCAGCGGTTTGGTGTCTGATGCCGGCATGACAGGAATTTTCTTGTCCGCAGAGCAGAGATGTGGCGGGTCTTGAGATTATTTAGTCGAGATCACAGCCAATGATGTCTCAGGCACAGGGGCAGGGTGATATCCAAACCACTGGAACTATTTAAACTGGCATTTTTATCACCTCTTCAAAGGCCTGGGAGGGTAATGAAGGGGTTTCATTTGGGGGGTTTGGTTGGGGGTGGGCTCTTGGGTAAATATAGAAAGCTGCAACGGCGAGCAGCGAGGCCCGAAAAGAAGAAGGTTTCATATTCACAGAAGGCCGTGATAAAAGACAGTGACTCCTTTTTTTTCTAGCACGGCAAAGGGTGAAGCGCATTTAATTCAGACAGAGATGTTTTAAAACGCCATCGGAAACATGCAGCGTTGGAAAAAAAAAATAGAAAAGAAAGAAAAGACAGGCTGGGTGTCGGGCGGCGTGGCTTGAAGAGGAAACTTTATACCCTGGGTTAGCTAACACTGGCTCTCTGTTACAGGACGGAGATGTTCCCTCCCTGATCGACGGCTATTCAGAATGAGACAAAATGCACAAAAACATGAAAAAGGGTTTGAAGAAGCAGCTCATTTTCCTCCCCCGGCAGAAAAAGAGAAATTCGTCTGAAGATAGATAACAGCTATATATTTTTAAAAAACAGTATTGTAGCAATTGTCAAGCAATATTTTTTTAGTGATAATTACAACAGTAAGAGAAAAAATAAAAACAGCTGGCAGGATATATTTTATGACATTTCTGAAAACAGAAAACACACACCAGTTTATTAGCATCAAGTCAGAGACAGATGCTGAAACTTTTTGGATTTTTTTTTGGAATCCTGCTTCGTTCAAAAGAGTCGATGCTTAAAACGAAGACCGTAGACTGGATCCCAGTTCACTGTTTCCAGATTTGCCAGACTTTTCTGTGGAACGCAACTCCAAATTATTCAGAGAAAACCTGCCTGTTTTAATGTGAGACAAATGTTGATTAAAGTTGTTAGAAGAAAATGGAACTGGCTAAAACCAGTTCCGTTTTGGTCAGGGATCAGACTCTCAACATCATTTCAAACTGATTTAAACATTACTTTTCATCATCCGACTATGGCAACTTGCTTGAATTAAAAACAAATCACAATTCAAAACTGTACAAAGCAAGCTGTTCGGGGCTACAATAAAGTTAAGTACTCAGATTTGTGGGTAAAAAAAAACAACAACAAAAAAACAACCTTCCTTTATATCACTATAGATGTGCGGAGAGAAGCGGGATAAAGAGGAATTCAGCCAAAGTCTAAAGTCAACAGTAAGTTTCCGAGCGCTGCCTGGCTCCTGGGTGATTTGTGAAGCTGACAGAGGGAAGTGGATTTGACTCAGACGAGGTGCTGGCATCGGACTCACGTAGGACCCAACATGTCAAAAACAACTGCCATACTTGGAGAGCGGCGGCACGTGCTGAAGACGACATGCAATCAGAAAACAGCCTCAGTCTACGTAAAATCAAAGTGGACGACGCTGGTAGAGTTGCTATAGAAACACAAGAGTCTGGACGCTGCAAAATGTACAGGACAGGCCATGTTTTCATGACTAAAACGTACCGGTTGGCTCTGCTAATATTACCACGTAGCCCTGCTGATCTCCACCCAATAATTTCCCTCTGACAGAACAAAACAGGCCAATGTTGACGGGGGGAAGTGAATTA
The DNA here is from genome assembly GCF_000485575.1 of Poecilia formosa. Taxonomy (NCBI): domain Eukaryota; kingdom Metazoa; phylum Chordata; class Actinopteri; order Cyprinodontiformes; family Poeciliidae; genus Poecilia; species Poecilia formosa. The sequence goes on along the minus strand of NW_006799958.1, from coordinate 3,990,718 downwards.
CTGTTTAAATAGATTATAAAGCAAAAATGTTGAGATGCAAAGTCATGAGAAACACTTCAGGGCTGATTTTATTTCGTCTTTGAAGATGTTGAAGAATAAAGAAGACATTATTTTGATTCTCGGTCGTCTGAAGCTGTTAAAACGCCAGTATATATAATTTGGGGTTTTCAAAAACACTGATAAAAATCTGAATGCATTTTCATTGAACCCCTTTTATTCCAGTAAAACAAAATAAAACACAGTGTGACCAATTGCCTTGGGAAGTGACCTAATTAACAACCTAAACAGTAAATCTCTAGCTCATAATGTTGGTTTAATAAGAGCATCAAAAAATTGGAAAATCCGATTAAGGCAGTTACTTTGTGCATTATGAAGATAAAAAGCCTTTTCCTTGACGTAACTAGTTTTTGGAAGTAGCACATTTTCCAAACACTTATGATTTCTAAGAGCAGTGGTGCAGTCAGCTAAATCAAACTAAAAAAAATACAGCAAAGAAAAAATAATTTTATGTTTGTCGCAATAAACATCTCAACCTTTTGTGATATAATTTTAAGTGCAAATGTCAAAATGGTGTCAAAATGCTTTATGGACCTAAATTAAATTCAGAATCTGTGGACTTAAATAGATTTTATAGCTTATTTATTTTATTGTTTATTTGATAAGGAGTTAAAACCAAAACATAGCTCTAATGCCTGCATCCCAGTGATTTAGTCGTAGCTAAAATTCACTACACCCGACTCTAGAACGACCTTCATCAGTTGAATGAAATGAAAAGATCAACAAATTATGAAAAGGAGATATAAATCAACATCAAACTACCGAATCAAAATAATTACAATATTTAAAATATTTAAAAGTAAAATGCTTTTTAATCAGTATTATAGATTGAGATGTTTAGCAAACAATGGGCAAAATGTCAAGAGTTTCTAGAGGCATAACGTTGATAGAAAAATACCCCAAAAGGCCTCAAGCTGTAATTACAGCGTTCAAAGAATTATTTACAGAGGCGGGTCGAATACAAATGCACGCCGCAAGTTTCAGATTTTGTCAGTATCCTTTTCCTGCCACTTCCTGCACTATTTTGAGTTGGTCTGTCCCATAAAATTCCAATTAAAAGACATTGAAGTTTGTAGCTGTAACATGAAAAGGGGTGAACAGTTTTGAAAAATCACTGTATGTTTTTTTGTTTTGTTTTGTTTATTTTTTTCCTTTGGCATGTTTTTGAGCGTGATTTGATGTTTTTGCACGGCAGGGAAACGGGGCCCTTCCTCCCTCTCAACACACTGACCTACAATCCAGCTTCGCCGCCGCTCTCTAAAAATAGAGCGGGATTTAACCTACAGCGAGCCGAGGAGGGAGGGAGAGAATAAAGAGGTGCGATGGCAGACGAACACGGGCAGAGATTTTGTTCCTGTTGCTGATGTAACTCACTGCTGACAATTATATGAGGTGTAATGTTATTTTTTTATTTTTTTATTTTTTTAGCTTCTGAAATGTAGAGAAGTGCTGAAAAAATAAAGTGATTTATAAACTAAATATCACCACGAACTGAGGAGCAGCTTACACTCTAGATGGTGTCCATGAGCATTCAAGGACAGTTGTGGTAAGAGCAGCCAGGTTTAGGGGTAACATCGCATCCAGCCAGTGATGATCAGAACCCGTCCTTGGTTCTGCTCCGACAGATAATCCCCCCCTCAGCCTCGCTCCTTTCCTCTCCCAAGGCAAACCCGGTGCCACTCTGAAACTTCAAATGATTTGCACAAAAAGGTGAGAGTGGAGTTCGGGATTATGGCAAAAAGCGCCTGAATCCTCTGCTGAACAAGAAAAAAAAAATTAAAATAATAATAATAATTTTCCTTCAGGTGTTTTCCTAGGAAGAGCTTGCTGCGGGGTTGCATCATCTTTTTTTTTTGTTTCTGCCTCTGGTTTATTTTTAAATCTGAAAGTGTGAAGTCACAGGATTCAAACACGCTGCTGCTGCCGCGGCATCTGAGATGTTCGGCAAACGTGGTGAGTGTAAGAGCGCGTTCACATCAGCCCTGCTTAGTCCCACTTTAATCAAACTCCAGTACGTTTGTCTAGAAAGTATGGTTAGTCTAGGGAGGTGAACTCTGGTCCGAATGCAAGCAGACTGGAGACCGCTCCAGGAAGCAGACAAGAGCGCTGGGCATTGTGGGTAAACGCAACCAAAACAAGCATGTGAGTCTGGCGCTAGCGGGAGAAATGACTCGCTGTCAAAAGAGGAATCCTACAACTGCTAGAATCTGATGCCGCTCCATCTTTTGTTTACGTTTTGTGAAGAAGGAAGAGGAGCTCATGTCTTCTTCAGAGGTTTTCGTGCCGGTGCTTTTCAGTGCAGCGCCACAGACGAGGAGGGCAACAGGTTTTTCTAAGAGTTTGTTTTGATTGACAAACCGCACAAGAAGAAATGTAGCAAACGTTGAAATTTTGACCCCCAATCTAGCCGAGTTTACCGGCCTGTTATGTCAGAAACACCTTAAAATACCGGTTTAGTGGTTACGTCATAAAATTAAGGTTAAATTCCTGATCCGATCCTCACTGGAAGAGACATTACATCAGTAAAACGGCAGAAATTTGAACACAAAGAGAAATTAATCAAACGTTGCAGAGCTAAAAAAAAACAAAACAACTAAAACATCAAACAATTCAAGTTTTACAGACCCAAAGGTCAAGCGGTAAAGTGGAAGTTCATAACATGTGCCATGGTTTACACCCACTGACCCACAGCGTCGCTGCGCGTTCTTTCATCACCTCCAAAGTGTGGGCACTTCCTGTGTGAGGGGCCTGCGCAGCTCATCAGCTGAGGGGCCAAAAATAACCGTCAATCCCAGCCCGCCTCACAAGTTGCCATGGGATCAAACAATATGGGAGGCGGTGGGACACCGAGGGTTTTTTTAATCACCGGGTGGAGAACGCGGAGGAGGAGACATGACAAGCGACAGCAGGGGGAACAGAGCACGGTCGGGCGATTACAGAGCGGTTTCGCTGCAGAGCAAATGGCGTGATGGGAAAAGATAAACAATGAGCCTTTCGCTTGGCTTAAGAGAGACATATATCTTGTGAGAGATTTTTCTAATTAACCATGTCTACTATTTTTCGTCCTTTTTATATTTATACAAAGCAAGTCTCACTCCTGATGCAAGAAATACCGTCGCTCCACATGCAGGAAGCTGCCGCCTTAGCACCGGCAGATTGTTTCAGGCAGCGTTTATCTACCTTTTTATGTGTTAATGATCCCTGTAGTATGTGACAGAATCAGGTCAAGTAACACGGAGCAGCAGACTGCATGCGGCAGAGCCCATGACAGCAATCAGCACTTTGCACCAATGCCACTCTCCCCTGAGAGGGAGCTACAAGTGTGTGACACGGAGAGGAGAGGGGGGAAGAACATGGTGTGAGAAAGCAGAGGAAATGAATGGCTTGATGTGCTAATTATATCTCCGACTGAAAGGGAAACCATGAGAGATTTAGTAGACAAAAGCTCAATGATATTATGGTGTGCTTAGTAATTACTATTTACAGTTTTTCCTCTTGATTTAACTTGAGGCAATTTTTAAGCATACATTTCTGACGATCTCCTGTGTTGATTTAATGCAGTTTAGTTTTATAAGGCAATCCACACACCAGGGTTTTCCCCAGAAGAGCGGTGGTAGGGGCGCATGGGCAGTCGTTTGGCGGCTTACAGTGTTTTTGAGTTTAAAACAAAAGTTTCAAGTTGACAAGACATTTGAAAATATGTTAATGGAAGACATTATAAGCCTACACACCAACTACAAAGGGAAGGCAAGCATAAAACAAATACAATTGAAATAAATATAGATTTTTGTGTCCAAAATTTTCTGATCCTTTATCTGAGACTTGTCACTTTATTCGCTTAAGTTCTTAGTCTTAGTTGTTGGCAACTGATCTCCATCTCAGGTCCCAATACTATATTGCCATTGTTCTTCCAACCGTTTCACCAAAGAGACGCTTTAGCCCATCTTTGATATCGCTGTTACTGTTGTATAAAAAACCATATAATAAATGGAAAAACAACGCTTTGCTTCACCTGGTAGGGATGCAAGTAAAGTCTGGTGGCCCGCCAGGCTTATAATACACTGGGGGAAATACCCTGACGCACTATTTGCATGCGTTTGTTCGTAAATACAGCAGCAACCGTGACAGTTGGTTTACGCTTTACTGTCTGTTTTTGCGAACCTCTACGAGAAGGAGCTCTTCCTCGTCGACAATGGATCATTGCAAGACACAACGGTACTTTCCTGCAGATAAGATCCTCTTTTTAACTCCGTGAATAGTAACAGGAAATACGAACTCCATTTGCATTTTTACTCAGTATGCCCCTGCTGACATTGATATTTTGCAGATCGTTTCTTTGATTTATTTTTTTCTTGAAATCTGAGATTTTGGTGAAAGAACTTTCTATTTATTTTTTAAAAAAACACACGCACATTTCACAAGCTTGTTAAATTGTTTTCAGCTGGATTCTTGTGGTCAACCAATGGCAAAACAATAAAGTCACAACCTTCTCATGTGGATCTGAACAAGATAAAAGGCTGAGAAGGCATACAAAAGGATGTCAAAAAGATAAAATCAGGTAAAACATTTATTATTCTGGATGAATTTCTAGTGGTGATTTGTCAGTTGTAAACGACCTAGTTCTAGGAGCCATTTGCAGCCCCTTAGCAACCGTCCAAAACGATGCTAGAAATGGCAAAAAAGATCATATCAAACCAGTGTTTTATGTTTCTCTGCTTCAGCACACCTAATCGCAGCTTATGGCTGATTAACATGACTTTGCTGACCAGCATTCATCTGAATCAGGTGTTTTAAAGCAGGGAAACATCTAAAACATTCGTCCCTCTCTCTCTCGGCATAAATCCTGTCGCTTAGCAACTGTGATGGAATTAAACAGTTGGTTCAAAATGGAGCTCAAAATTTTGCTGATTTTTTTATTTTATTTTATTTTTTTTTATTTAATTTAAACTGAACTCATCCACTCTGGAACCTGGTTTCTAAAATTAGCATTTCTAGTTTCTCCAGGACTCCGAATTCGTGTGGACGCGCAGCCTGAACAGCAAAGAACCTTTAGCGAATACACCTAAAACCGTCACAAACATTTTTATTCTTCTACAATGAACGTAGTTTTCTTTCTTGTCTGCCATCTACTGGATTGGCATGGGTACTTCAAGCAACAGCAAAAGAATCCTTTAAGGGTAGCGTAGTTTGGTTTGATACACTCCTTTAGCGTTAGATGCTAAATTACTACCACATGTATACTGTCATAAAAACATGCACATCCAGGATAACACACACCGGTAAAAATCAAGCTTTACAACATAAAACCCTTATTACTGCTTAATTGTATCCCCTTAAAAACATTAGGGACTCCTACCTACTGCATCACCCACAGACTACACTTATTTTGAAGCTAAGCTTCTGCTTGCTAAGCACTTTCCAAATCAGACTCTACAGCAACCTGCTAAAGCCTGGGGAGAAGTGGGGGGGAGGGGTGTCTGACCCTGCAGTGACCTGTCTACCAGTTGCTGTCAGCATGATCAGGACACAGCCAAACACATTCAAAAGCCACACGCACACACACATCCACAACCCAGAAATGTTTCTCCAAAGGTAACGTTGGAGAATGTTAGCTAACACAGTTAGCTAGCACCTTCGTGATACTGGAGCTCCTTCATAGCAGTAAATAGCACTTTTAATCAAATAATTGCTTTCTAGACCCAAATACACACTTCCTGAGATTTGCAAAAGTATTTATTTGACATTTCTAACAAGACAACGCCACAGCTCCCCGTTTTATTAGTCGTGATGGTGTCAGGATGACTGATTTTTATTAGGCGCTGTAACAGCAGTATGTGCCCCTGCAAGCGCGGTGGGTGGGTCTCTCTGCTTCCTGCTCCTCTCATACGTTTTTCTCATGTCAAGACACGGCTGCAAAGCTCAAACGCTCTCATAACTGTGGTCCCACAAAACCAAATATAGATGTAATCATGGGGGAAAAATGTTAAAAACTTGACAGCTCCGAAGACAACTAATCATGGAAAAACAATACTTCACAGAGACGGTACTTACATGGAAATGTAACTTTCAACCGGTTACAGTGAGGCCTATCATCAACGAGCTGTCAGAAGAAGAATCATCAATAAGCATCTTTTTTTTTTTTTTTTTTTTTTTTTAGCAAATATGAAGTCTGTTTCAGAGTGATGAGTAATGTTAGTTTTCTACCACGTATAGAATTTCAGTCTGGTCTCATTTGACCAGAAAACCTTCCTCCATGTTTGTTGCATCTCTTATATCACTTGTGCCAAACAGCAGTACTTTTTCAGCAAGTAATTTTCTTGGCTATTTAACATAAATGCCAGATTCTCCTGCCAGCAGTTGGTTTCACCTGAACTGCGTCTCCTCTCCTGATTTACCATAGATTAACATCTTTTTCTTTTTTATCCATTTTACCCCACAAGCTACACAAACAATATTTGAATGAAGCAAAGTAGTCAAAGAATTTTGCATCACAAATGCCATTCTTAAGTTGTGGTCAAGGGCCTCGCAAAATCCTTCCGAGGGCCACAAACAGCATTGGACATCCCTGGTCAAGGCTGATGGTCATATCTTGTTAAGTTTGTAGTCATGCCATACTCTTTTCATATTTATGACTGACTGAACAGAGCTTTTGACTAATTTTATTTAGTAGGGTTGTATCAGCCTGTCTGATAAAAAGGGAACTTAATGCAAATGCATTCCGCACTTGTTTTATTTGGAAAAAAAGAAAAAGAAAAAACATGAGTTGTATTCTGTCCACCTTCCACATAAAAATATCCACATTTATGAATGTGATTTGTAAAATGTGGAAAACTTTGAGAGCTACGAATACATTTGGCTGTGCATCCATGAGCTAGATAGATAATCACTAAAGAAAACAAAAATAAACTGATCAGATGCATTGCTGGAAGGTAAATAGAATCTAATTTTCATTTCAAAAGGTGAAACTGATTCTTCAACTCCTTAAATTATTCTACATATCATCCTTTGTCCTTTAAATTTGCTGGATTTAAAAAAAAAACAGTCACAACAACATCTGCTTCATTTATCCCATTATTGTTTTTTGTTTGTTTGTTTTCTACCCAGATTTAATGACAGTGAGGAGCAAAGTTAAGAATTTGCGGTATGTTTCAGAAAACCTCCTCTGTCATATAAAGAGTCCCTTCAACTAAACGACAACACCGATTAAGACATTATTTTCGACACACAATCACAAACGCAGATTGGTTCAACCTGTTCATGATTTTTTTTAAGTGTTTTTTGCCTGACAGAAATGGACCCTTATGTTTCTCCCACTGGGCTACAGTCTGCTTTTATAACAAAAACAGATGATTCCTGCGCAAAAATGCACTTCAGGCCACAACTGTGTCTCTCTCTCTCACGATTTCATCCTATGCATGAGTGTGTGTGTGTGTGTGTGTGTGTGTGCGTGTTTCCAAACCCTCCTCGGTCCTCATGGGAGTGTGCGCAGTCTGCCCGGCTACAGGAGGAAGTGCTTTGAGGAACTCCCAGCCAATCGCAGCCGACGCTCGCGGTCAGCTGACTCAGCCGTCCAATCGAACGGCTAGGATTGCAGTCAGGTGACGGGCTCAGACCGGCTCAGTGTTTTTGAAGCAGATGAAAACAAAAAGCTAATGAGGCCGTCAGTTGGACCCGCCAGCTGCCTTCACCGCATGCAGGGCTGAACGAAGCCGCGGAGCTCCAGGACAACAAAATAGGATTTATTATGACCACGGAAACAAGTGTGTGTGTGTGTGGGGGGGGGGGAGAAAGACACAGAGGACAGTCAGAAGGGGATGAAAGGAGACGCCATGACTGCTCTTTATGCCCTGAAAGGTGATCCCTGAGTGTGGAAAAATCTATTCATTCCCAAACAGTTAAAAAGGAAATTAAGGGATTTTAAGGCGGCAGCTGGAAAGGCGCAGGTTTCAGACCATTAACACCATGTGCTGACACACAAACAGAGACAATAATCCAACTAGATGGTCTCGTTTCACCTTAGCACCCATCAAATGCAGACCTCAGATGGTTGGTTTTGTTTTTTGTTTTTTTTCTAACTTTAAACAAATTAAAGCGAATCCGAACCGAACTCCTGTCCCGAAAACAAAGATGCCGTCCAACCGTGACTTCTGCCTCAGCTGTCTGCTCCCTAAGACTTCCCTTAAGCTTGCACTCAGCACAAACAGACCCCCTCCCCTTCTCCTCTCCAGATGGCCACCCATACAGTAACCCGCCCCACGAAGCAACTTCTCACACACTCACAGCAATCGTCCACCGTGTCCAGCCAACCCACAGGAGCTCAGACAGGCTGACAACCGTCATTAAGAGTCTTGGCCAGACACTCTGCAATAAGCCAAAACTTTGGACACCAGTCAGGCTTTTATCTTGTACAACACTTTTTTCTTTTAATCCAAGGCACAGAGGGGCCACCTTCAAACAAGAGCCACAAATGTAAAATTCAATTAGCTGCTCTTAAATTGAAAATAGAGAAAACATCCCTAACACCATGATGACACACTTAGTTTATAGTTAACTGCTTTAAATCACTGAAGTTTAAATGTGACCAAGCTCTTCATGGCAGTTTGTTTTTTAAAGTTCAAGAGATGACTCATCAATGGTAACTGCACTGAAGTCGCTTCATGATACGTTTATGGTGCAGAAGTACAGTAAAACTTGTGACCTTAAAAATAGTATTGCACTAAGAGACCTAACCTAATCTCTATCAGGTGGTGCCAACAGCGACACTCTTTGGTGTGGATGCCATTACTGAGAAAAGAAAACACAAGGCTAGCTATTTTCAAGCATCAGTGGGGCATTTTTTTAAATGAAGCCAGAGGAAGCTAAGCTGCCTGCTAATGGTTAAATAAAGAACAGGAAAGTTGCTCTTTCAAATTCTGTGTCTTTAAAGGTTGGAGGCCTTTTGTCTTTTGACACTCAATTGCCTACGTTCTCTCAGGAATACACAGACAGGCTGCATTTTTAGTAATGATGGCTACGCTAACTGTGCTAACCGGTAATAAGATACGCTAACCACAGGTTAAATGACCTTCTTAGGCCCCGCCTTTTTCTAAAATGTCTTTATCTGTTTAAAAAAAAATAAAAAATTGAGGGGATGGTGGAGGTAGCCTGAAAACCTATTTATAAACCCTTTCTTACAGTGACTCATCTCCTTTACACAGATTGATGTAGCCTCTGCCTCTCTCTCATAATATAAATATTTAATCATGAGAGAAAAGCTAAGAAAAACACTCTTGAATATTCCTCTTACAGTTCTGGAAAGCAAGCTTGGTATCAAAGCTTTACAAAAACGCAGGTTGTAAAATCAACCACAAAACTTCAGATCTTTGCATCTGTACTCACAAGCCAACATTGAAAGGAACACGACGTTTTCAAAGTGATAAAATTCAATTTGTTTTCACTCAAAAAGGGGTAAGGAAATATTATGACTCAGACATTATATAAGCTTCCAGTCTATAGAAATCCTTAAAATATGTTTTAGGCCATGTTGCATACACTACCCTTCAGCAAACCTCAAAGCTTTGGAGCATATTGGTATAGAGTAAGAGGATATTGTACAAATACTGTTATATAGTCTATTCATATAAAATATACAAGGCAGATAGAGTACATAAGCAAGTTTTTCAGTGAAAAAAACCTTCTGACTGCCACCCAGCCAAAGTGGCGGCCATGTTGGATCTAAACAGAGAGGCTTTTAGTTAGTTTATCAGGCAGCAGGAGGTCACAGATAAGAGCATGAAGAGGCTTTTATACGAGATGTGAGCGGCTGCTGTGGAAAATCAATACATGATGAGCGCTGGGAAGAAGCAGAAAGAGAGGCTTGAAACTCATCTAGAGCTGCTGGAAACACGTGACCGATAATCCAACCCTGGAAATACGAGTGTTAGCAAGAGTCTTCAGCAGTTATGCACATCCACACGGAAAAAGAAATTACAAGATTGCTGTGTTCATAAAAAANAAAAAAAAAAAAAAATAGGCTCGGTAATTTTGTTAAGTGACATTGGGAGATTTAAATAATTCCTACTAGGGATGTAATGAGATTATGTGGCATGAGAGCTTGCAATATTAAATTGCCACGATATCTCTTGTCAAAGTGAAGCATGACTCAGTAGCTGTCAACACGAGTAAGATTAAAGAAGCCCAAGATATCAAGATGAATAATTTAACCATAGCTCTATAAATCTATTGCTTCACTGTAGTGGTCAAAGAAGTCAGATTTTGAATCTGGAAATGAAATTGGCCTTCAAATTTCATGACATTTTACACATGCAACAACGTTATTGCATCTGAAATTGGGGTTGGAGGAGCCTCCGACATTGCTATTCACAATTCTGACCTTAGGGTTTCATGTGACCAACTTAAAATTCAGACATTCCACTCGCCCAATGTAAAAAGAAATGGACAGAGATTATTATGTTGATGTAATACAGGAAGATGTTCTTGGGTCAGCTAATACGGAGCAACAATGTTTTCCCGCTAGCATCGGAGAAGCCACCACTATTAAACAGTTTAAATTGACTCATTTTGACGACTTAGTCAAGGAAAAAACAATTATAAAGACAGAAGAGATTCAAATTATTTGCAAACACGGATCAACTAAATTTAGTATTTAGGTATGACACTAAAACAAAGGGCTTTAGACAGTTTTTTAGCAAAGTCTGGACTTCATTCGATCACCTGTAGTCACCTCAATATCTCCAGTCTATGTTTGTTATGATTGCGAAGGAGAAATAGATTAATACTTTTAAATTAAATGTGTATTGAAGTCAGACCATTGTTACAACATCTGTGTATATTTAGTGAAAGCGAGTATTTACTAGTCCATGCATGAAAAACAAAGTATGTGGATTAGTGAAATTGGACTGGAAGATTCTACACTGATTGCACTTTAAAAAAATAAAATAAGGTTGTTGATTTGTGAAACATTTATTTGTGAAAAAACAAGGTTTTTACAGTTGTGCCAGAAATATTGTAAAAACTATATCTTATCCTCATTCTAGTAAACAAATGATTATGCTTTTGGTTAACTATTTCACACACAAATGTTGAGACGGCGACATTTCCGCCGCTTCTGCTAAAGTTAATAGCTTTCAGGCAGAAAACAAGAAACATTTCTGATAATGCCACCCTGTACATCCGGTTTTCTGTTGACAGTAAGCAGAAGGAAGATGATAAATGATAGTAAAAAAAGAACTAAGAAATCACTTGTTCAGCAGAGTGGTACATCAAACTGAAACTTAAAGCTAAACTGATTGCTGTGTGGGGGGAAAAAAAGAGGATATTGATAAAAGTTGATTCAGAATAGCTCAAGCAGTCATTGCTGCTTCGTCCACATTTTGTGAACCCTACCTAAATTCGTCTGCGTTCGTTCTGTGGCCATCCACTCTGCCTCGACTCACAGAGACGAAGCTAATACGCTCAACAAGCCATCTGGTCACACTGTCTGCAAGCGTCCATCCCTTCACCACGTTACCATTGCAGTACACTGTATTATATAACCATCTCTACACAGCCAGCAGGCACGAAACGAAAAGGAGCGACAGGTTTATGAACCGAGAGGCATGGATTCATATTCACATGTCAGCGGGGACAAAGACCGTCTTACATCTTACATCTGAAGCGTTTAACTGAAAATCTACAAACTTTAGCATGCTAGCGTTTCTGGAAAGACAGCGCGAACTCTTCAGATTGTTAGCATTAATAAAACATACAGCATACGTGTACTTTAAGTCCCTTTCAGATTAGATGTAATGTAGTTCTCCCTTAGATAGAAGCCTGATGTAAGATTTATAACTACAACTTAAAGAGAGTACTGACTGATTATTCCTAGCAGGTCCATTCATTAGTAAAAACCAATTATATAACCCCAACAACTAGCCCTACGTTGCTCATGTTTAAGAAGTCCGTTTTTCAGCAAAACATAAACTTTAGGGAGATGTTTTAAAGATTAATGAGCTAAACATTTTGATGTGCAAACCTTGTAGAAAACCAGACCGAATCAGACTGGCTTCTTTTTTGAAAAGTAAAAGGGAAAAAATAGAGTTGGGTTCTGTATTTCTTTTATTTCAATTATTGATTTTAAATACAAAAAAGCAAATCCTCACAAATCAGAACATGGAACTAGAAAAGCTTTTACACTGCCACTAATAAATGCTACTTTAGGCATTACTTCAGTATTAACGCTTCATTTAACTGCTTCCTCTTAAAAACTTTCATAAATAACTAACTGGCTTGAATACACAGAGAAAATAAAAGATTTTGTTTGTAATATAAATAATAGTTGTGTAACAAGAGCCGGTAATAAAAGATGTTTGTTGCGATATTAAAACTTCACAATGTTTAACAAGTCCGTTGAGATGACTGCTATCTCGCGAGCGCTAGCTAGTGGCAGTTAGCATGGCTTCACGGTGTTGGAACAGAAGATGGCCGAACTACTTCTAAATGACTTGTGTGGCAACATTTTGGGTTTCCAGAAGGAATTGTAAAAGTTGACAAAGTGACAAAACAGACTCAAATAATGTGGAAGCACTACAAGATGAGGCTGAAGGAGGCAGAAATCACAACCGATAGCTGGATGTCTAGGGGTACGCTAAGCTAATCACAGCGCACGCTATCAATGGCAACTAGGAAATTAAAGATCTTGTGCTGCTGACCTTAAATGGTGTGAAGAGATTTGAGAAATCAGAAAAAAGACAACCATTTGTTGAGTTTGTGGGAAAATGAATAAAAATGTAGAATAGGGGCCTTTTTGCATCTTAAGTTTGATCTTTCAAGTTTTCTTAAAAGTAACATTAAAATGTCCCATTTTGTCCTTGTGAGCTCTGTGTTCTGTCTCATCTAGTGAGTTTTAGGTATCGCTACAAAAAAGAGCGTAAGCTAAAATAACTAGCATCTAGGGCTGCACAGTATATCGCAATTTTATTGTTGTCAAAGCATCGCTGCACATAATACGCATACTGTGAAGAAATGCCTTATTAAACACTGATTGCAGTCCATTTAAATGTTTTACAAGAGTAAGAAGAAAAAAAACAGGCAACTTTTCAATAAAAATGTGAAACAAAAGTAATAAAAATTTTTTCTAGAAACTGGATAGACTACCTCATGTCTGGCATTTATGTTTGGAAGGAACCCAAACCAGGAACAAAGCAACACTTTTCAGCTGTGTTGAAAAGCTTGGTGAAAGTCGTAATCGTGACTTTCACCAATATTATTTATTATAGCATGTTGTCCTTCCTGTTGTGCACCTCCATCAGCATCACTTCAGAGTTTAAAACTACTCCCACGCTAGCAACAATTCTTCACAAAGTCGCACACATGCAGATCAAAAAGTGAGAACACTCATTAACACGTAAAAAGAAAAATTGGTCACAGAAGTTCAGTCTTTTTTTTTTTTACGTTTTTCTCTTGAACTGGATCCATCCTAACCCTAATTCCCTCCTTCTGCTTACAGAAAGTGCCATCTCATTCTGAAGGATTACAGTCACCATGGTGGACTGGCTTCCATCACAGCACTCCCTCCGACTTTCACCCTCCGTCCCTTTATCCTTATCCCAGCAACACACGACAAGGCCTGAGAGGGAAGGATGCTCCGACTCTAATGACCTTCCTCTGCGCTTCTCCTCTAATTCCTCCTCAACCCACCCCTAGTTTCAATTTCATCTTCCAGCCGTTGTTTAGTTCTGACATCTGTCTACTCGTAAATGCAGTCCTCTTGGCTATGAACCACTAATGGCTGAAAGTTTTCTTTTTTTTTTGTTGCTTGAAGATTTAAAAGAAAAACTTTTGCTCTTTTGCTCTTCAGCAAAACCTTTGTCGGACTAATCTTCTGCAGCTGAACAAGCTAAGCCCGTGTGACGTAAAATTTGTCATCTGTCGAGACGAGGGTCTCAGCAGATTCTTGAGATGATGTTGGCGGAACAACAAAGTCGATGTTTAGGAGCGGCCGTCACACACGCAACAGCAGTTCAGGAGGAATGGGACGTTTTTACAGCAAACCGTTGTGAGGAGTTTCCTGGAAGGTTGGTTTAGTTTAAAAGGTAATTTCACCAAATACTAGATAGGCAGATGTGGGTAAACTTCTGAATCTAAAGACTGTTTCAAAGAATAAAACAATTGTTGTGATATTAAACAAATTAGGCCTGTTGTAATAAATCAATTAAAACGAGATCAATAATTTCCATTTGTGTGATTTATAGTTTTTCTCTTTTCTCTCTCTTTATACCAAAAAGAAAAGTCTTCAGTCTGGTGCTTTGCTCTCAACAAGCCCCTTTTTTCAGAGGATAACTTTATTTACAGAGATTTCATAATTCAATATATTTGTCGTTTTGTTTATTTATTCTGAATATTTAAAAAGTCTTCCAGTTAAAGTTTTATTGATCTTTGAGAATGTGTTCTTCCATTATTATGCCATTACCATTATATTACTTGAAAATGGTCTCAAAACAACAATATTGTCATTTATCGCAATAACTTCTGGGACAATATGTTACCATGTCAGGCCTAAAGCAAATTGAAATAATTTTGATAATCTTGAAATGGAAAAATGTGATTTCCTGTCAGACAATGAGAGGAATAAAAGTGCAATTGCAATACAGTGAATGTAAATATTTGGTTTCATCTGTATTTTCTTCCATTCATGAAGCTTGTTATATTTTGAAACAATTTTTTATATGAATCATATTTATCTCCTTATATGGGGTTTTGTACATTAACTATTACAAACATGCAGTAATTGTGACATATCGTAGTTTTTCATTTCTGTAAATTCTGTCTCCATGTAGATAAGCTAACAGCTACATGTGGCTAAAATCAAGTGAGATTTTATAAAGCAACAGCTCAAACGCTTCATCTTTTATTATCCTAATAAGCAGTTTGACACTTCAAACTGTATTGTTGTAATATGTGTAAAATCTTCAGCAATAACTTCCATATTAGCATTAAATTATATTTATTTGATAATGATGTCAATTATGACTTGAGTTAATAAGCAAGTTGCACAGCAATTCTTCTCAATTTTCAACAGATATCTCCTCTTTTTGACCGTTTATAACTGACCATAAACGCCTCCTGCATCTTATGAATCAAATAAAAAAATGTTAATAATGTGCTTAGAAAAGAACAAAAAAAAACAGCTTCCATGAAATCCCATCTGTGAAGAAAACAAGAGAAAAAAAATTGCAGAAGTCTTCCAGCTGATGTGCAAATATTTCCAGAGAGCAGCAGCAGCAGCAGCAGCAGTCCATGCAGTGAGCATTATAGAACGTGACCCAGATAATGTCAGAGGCTCGCTCTTATTTTTAGATGAACTATAGCCAGCAGGCAGAATTGGTCACTCCAAATAAACTCATTAACAACAGTACAAAGATTTACCTTGTTAGAAAAAGAAAGAATCATGCAGTAAATCGCACTAAAATAAAAAAAAATTGTCAATTTTAACAAAAGACAAGCGAGAGTCCAACTTTACACCAAATTCTGAATCAGCTCATAAACAACCTTCCAGTCACAAATCAATGCAGAGTTGACTTCCTGTAGCCGCTATCAGCTGCAGAGCTTCCTCTTCCTCCGTTTGGAAAGGTCACGGTAATAACTCCATGTCGGACCGTAAAGAAAAGTTTGGAGTGGTGACGCCGCTCACTTTACTGCTGCTACTGTCACGGTCGGCCGTGGCCGTGCTTCACTTCCTGCGCCGCGAAAGGTCACGACAGGCAAGGCTAACATTCCAGTTTGAATAGCCGGAAGGCCGGTGAGCCAGCTTTGCATGAGTCCATTCCTCCTGACAAGTTTGCAGTTCCTCCGCGTTACGGAGCCGCGGCCACACTATTAATAGCCTCCGACTTAAAACTCAGAGAAAGAAAATGTGTTTCCGATAAGATTTCTCTTTTGTGCAACTAATTGACAACTGTGTAATTTTTTAATTTTTATTTTTTTTTACAAATTTACTTGATTAAATATTTTTTAAAAACTGACACAGCTGTAAAAAGGTCAAACTGCTTCTATAGACAATGTTTCAGCTACTGTTACAAAAAAAAAAAAAAACATTCTGAATACTTTGAACAAATGTTTACCAGAGATTAGTAGCAGGATATTTTAATCCATAATGAAAGATTTTTGCTGCTGAGGGAATTCCCAGTGATATTGTCTAATCTCTTCGAGTTTTGGCTAAGAATATCAAGCCATCCGATAAAAACCTAGATTTCAACTTTTACAATCAAATTAAATATGAAGAACAATTTACAGCTGCAGTTCTGTCTGGATACTTTCACTAAAAAAAAAACAAAACAAAAAAAAAACAGCTAAACCATCTCCCGCTATCTTTTGAGGAGCTGGAAACTGGAGCAAACACGCCTTTGTTTTGACCTGCCTCCGTTTATTTCTGCCTAAGCCGTGGCTCAGCGTCCTGCCTACAGCAGAACTCAGCTGTGAGACCGCTTTCCAAGACCCCATTTCCTGCTTACATTTCCCCGGTTCTCATGGACCTTCACCATCTTCCACTTAAAATCCAGACTCAGAGCTGTTTAACTGAACTAGGTGTAAGGGTTTGTTTCTCTCTTTTTATATCTATGTTGGTGTATTTTATGTGATGTTCTTATTATTGCTGTATTTTGTCTTGGTTTTATTGCGGATT
Organism: Poecilia formosa; assembly: GCF_000485575.1. Classification (NCBI taxonomy): domain Eukaryota; kingdom Metazoa; phylum Chordata; class Actinopteri; order Cyprinodontiformes; family Poeciliidae; genus Poecilia; species Poecilia formosa. Next base: position 3,974,001 of record NW_006799958.1, on the reverse strand, counting down.
TTATGAAAAGCATTCATTACAAAAGCAGGCATAATATAGATTTAAAAAAGAAGCATTAGCTGCCTGAGCAGATAGCCCAGCTAGCTGGCCATGCTGAAACTGGGTTCCTATACCCGTTTCCAAATGAAAAGCGGAAAATTTAAAATCTTTCACAAAAACCACCTAAAATCTTTGTGAATTTATGTTTATTCTATTTAATGACGGTATATTAAGGATATTGTAGTGAGAAAAAAGGAGTAAATTCCAGCCAAAAAAACTCATAAATCAAGAAAATGATCCCAGAAATGTTCCAGAAAAAAAACAGAAAAGTTCTGAGCTGCAAAAGTCAAAAACTTGCACACAAAAACTCAGAAATTTAGCAATTAATAGCAGAAACTTTATTTAAAAAACAAAACAAAAAAAAAACATGGAAATTAAAACAAAAAAATCCTAAATTAATCTTAAAAAACATGTTCACTTTTTGGAAATGTCCAAGTTTTTTCTAGAAAAATTCTGAGATTAATCTCAAAATTTAAGTTTTTTTCCCTCAATTCGTTTTGACTCATCCACGTTTTTATCTCAAAATTTCTGCATATTTTTTGGCTAAAATCTACTCCTCCCTTTTCCTTCTATCCACAATCCCCTTGATACTTTCAAGAAAATGTGCTAACACAATATTTGAACATAAAGAGCTACAGCTACACACTGTATTCATTGCAACGACTGCTGCTTTGGATTCTGCATTTCAAGTGCCCCACATTCCCCCTCTGCATGCAGAAAGCCTTTTCAATCAGCTGGATGGATTTACCCTGATGTCAACACTTAGAATAGATTTTAGTGACCGATGTGCTTAAGCTGACGGCGACGGATGGGAGGATTGCGATAAAAGAGCAGAAAGAAAACCATGAGAAAATTGTGCTCAATGCAAATGTAAAAAATATTTCATGTTCAGTTAACATTACTATAAATGCAAGAGTTACCTTCTCAGTTTTCAACAAAGATAACGGCCTACGCTTATTGACCTTATGGGGCTTTTCTTCCTCACTCTGTTTTAAATGAAAGGAAATAATTACTATTTAGTGGCTTTGCTAGTTTTGTAGCCATGGCGACAGATGTAATCAACATTTATCTAGCTGGCCTAGCTTAGATAAAGACAGGATAATAATACTTAAGATTACATTTATTTCTCTTTTTAAATACTGGAAATAACAGGCCTAATCTAGGGAGAATCCTATATGATTCATGAAGGTGGCATAAATCTGGCAACATATCGAGTGAAAGCATTTAACACATTAAAAATACAGAACAACTAAACTGCGTGTGTGGCTCTAAATGGAGTCCCTGGAGGCTAAAAACACCAAACCTCCGAGGATGAACACTCAGACCCATGATGTCTGTGTGCAGGATCTCCTGCGCATTAACGGGGCTCTGCTTGGCTGACGGCCGGCTGGGGGAAAGCCACACCCAGACTCACTTTATCAGCGACGCGGAGAGCAAAAACAAGCATCTTTCCTGTCAGATAAAGAGGTGCAGAGGAAGTGAAACCGACTCGAGAGACCGCGCGTTATCTGTACCAAAACCGTAAATAAAATTCATACCTCCCACTTCCAGTTGCCCCAATTGCTTTGTCATACCTAGTTTGACTTGTTTTGACGTCCTCAGCTTTAGTTGTAGCCTATGCGTGAATCGTTACATTAATGAGGCAACCGTTTCCTGTCTGCAGCTGTTGAAGAAAATCCTCCTGCCACCCACTCCATTCAACACAAATACGAACCTCAGAGCGCACGCTGGGGGCAATTACTGATGTTCAGCACACATGGACCTTTCACCTACGATGCATAACGTCTGACAACGGAGTTTCCCTGATGTGGTGAAGCGCACCACATCAGGGGACGCTTGAGTTATGAATAACATAGTAGTACAGACTGCTTCATTGCAAATTACAGCCCTAATGTGGACAGTTTGTCCTAGTAATGACTAAAGTTAGAGAGTTTTATTGTACATTTCTGCAGATGAAATTTATTACGACGGACTTGTTCACGTGGCGGTTTTTAAATCATAACATCTGATGGACAAGCATCATCTTGTTTTTTTTTTAAAGATTGCCTTTAACATATTAGACATAAAATGGGATCTCGATATTTATCCATCAGGCTTTCAGCAGACAAACTGAGAAAGAATTGAATTTAAAGATTTTTTATTTTTGCACTTTTACCACCTGTATAACTCCTAATGAGTTACGCTGTTTATTTCATCTCTAAATTGCCTTTACTGTCAAATTTAAGTGTATTAAAAAGACAACAAAATGAAGCTCAGCAATTACACGACTGCACATAATATTACTGAACATCATCACTTGTATTAAGTGTTAATGTAACTACAGGGGGAAATAAGCTGTTTTTTAGTCTGTTGCTGCAGTAATGCCCATGTTTTCCTTATTATCTATTTATAAATAGGGTTATGATCCTTCCAGTCTACATCTGCAAACCATTTCCATGAACTCTGACAAACATGTAAAGTGTATGTTTGAATAAAACCAAGCAAATGGAGAGGGAAAACTGACAAAAAGACTTCAAAATTGTTACTTTATGCCTTTCGTGATGTCATCAGAGGTATGGGCGCTTTTGTAGATTTTGTATTGATTAAATAATAATCTACAGCTAAATCAGAAAAGGAATTGAAAATCTGACGACGAAATATCATTCTGTAGGTGATTAAATATATTGCAAGTGAGTTTGATCGATTTTACCAAAATGTCTGGCAAGTAGCTTTAATATAAGCAAACTATATAGTCCAGAAAGCTTACAACAGACTCTGTTTATATATTTGTCTATGTTCATTAGTTCAAATGAAAACTTTGGGAGTTTTGTTGGACAAACTGATGGAGTGGATCTGTAACAACACCGAAACGTCTGAACATTCCCATCATCTTAACTCTGTTTTGTTTTTTTAAATCCCAAATCTCAGCTGGACTTCTCGAGGTTCTCACAAACGGAGCAGTTATTTATGCCACTACATGGCAGGGGCGACAGGAACAGGGCTGTGGTTTTCTAATCTAACCATCGCACCAAAGCCACCAGCTTCTCCTCGCTGCACTGATGACTTCCTCCGTTTCACTGCTTCCCCCACAGACATCCACACACTCGCTGCATCAAGCGCCGGTCCTCTGGCCCACTTTTCATGGGGGAAGAAAAACAAAATAGTTGGAATCCGTTCGCGCTTCCTCGACCTTCCGTGAACTTAAAGGAAATATGTCCCTGCGAGCTTGAAGCGATTAGAGGAGCGGCGAAGTCGGGGTGGTGGGGGGGGAAGAGGCAGAGTAAGTCTTTAATTCAGCCGGTTCTAAACGGGTTAAACCATTTCCTCAGAAAGGGGGATTTCCAGACTCACCAGCTGAGTGTGGTCTTACCCCCAGAGGCTTTTTAAAATCCAGTTTCTCTCGTTTTGGAGATTTAATTTTTCCATTACTTCAAAACAAAAACATGAAATATCTAACTTCCTTACTTGCTTGTAAAGCCATTTGAATCATCTGTTCTTGTTGGATTCCTGTTCTGTAACGGTAAAGTTCTCTACACTGCAGACAAACTCAGCACATTGTGCACACATTTACACTCAGTGCTTGTTTTTCTAAACACATTTCCCATCATACCTTCAGCATGTGTTTGTGGTGAGTGGGAGGATTTTACGGACAGACTGGAAGGAAGTATTTGCAAGAGATTCTCAGGTGGATTTAGATCTGGACTTTGACTAGGCCATTCTAAACATATGAATATGCTTTTGTATGTTGTTTTTTGTCTTGCAGCAGATTCTCCTGAATTAAGCTCCATCTATCCTCCAATGAACTCTGCTGACCTGCTGGAGAACAGCTTCCCCACACCATGATGCTGCCACCATGCTGAGTTCAGAGGGATTCATTTGTTGCTTTTCCCCTGCAGCTATTGTTTGCAAATCAGAACAAAAAAACTTCACTTTTCACCAGGGCACCTTTTACAACATGTTTGCTGTGTCCAGTGCATTGCTTATAGTGATGTGCAAGCAGGATTTTTATTTTATTTTTTTGTGTGTGTGTGTGTGTGTGTGGTTTTTAGCTCCTTTGTATTTCTTGTTTTTAATTGTTGTATTTTATTTTGGATATTTAATGTCTCCCAGTGTGGAGTTTTCAATTCAAGTTTACTAGTCTTGGAGAGGATTAACTTGCGTCATTATAGTATTATCAGTTGAAAAATGTCTAAAAACAACAATCTTATCGTTCATCGCAATAATTTCTGGGGTGATTTATCGTCCAGCACAATTTTGTTATTGTGACAGGGCTGAGTGTGAATATGTCTGCAAGGCACTGTATTTAATAACCAAATACCTCTTTGCAAGAGACCAATAAAAACAGTGCAATAACAAACTCATCAATGCTTTTTCCAGTCTTTATTTTTTTTTTCCACACAGCTAACTTGAGAGCTCCTTTTTCTGGTGTGCTGCTTCCTCCTCCCCTAATGTCACGTTCTGTGTTATTTTTCTATCCCAACAGCTGCTGCTGGCGCACACAGCTGCAACACCTCCGTCGGTCACCCTCCTTAGCCATTCGCTGGTCAAGAAGGCGCAGCAAATTGCCAAGTGTTGGGGATCAAGCTCACTTATGCGAACCAAAACACATAAAGACACGCACTCGCATGCAAGCTACTGGGTCAGATTCAGTCAGGACCCACGTGGCAGACGTGGGTATGATTCACTAAATCCTGGGGAACTAAACCCAAAATGTCACGTTTGGTTTGTGTTCCAGTGCGTCTGAGCATTTCCACAAACACTCGGTTTTAATGAAACGTTTACTGCCGCTGCCGGGCCCCCGCCCCCAGTCGCAAGAAGAGGAAAACAACTCCACAGAGCAGGTCAACGTCTCGGGGAGGGCAAGAGAGAGGGGAGGGGGATGTTGGCTCCCAAAGCAGCAAAAAATTATAACCCAATGAATCCACTGTGCCTAATTAGGAAGAGGGCTTCATTGTTCAAATTATGGTGCAACAGCAGAGCGGGCAACCACAAGTACTCCCCTCTGGGGTCGGCTTCACCTTCCATAAAAGCACCAAATTGAAGTCGGACTCAAAGCGATTTCACTTACTGCTCGTGCTGTGTACCCCCTCAGAAGCGGAGACCCGATGGATCTCGGGATCCTTTCACGGCTCCCGACGCCATACGGTACGGGTGCTGGACCCGACGTGCGCGAGAGAGAGCTGCCCCACAGGCAGCAGTTTCAGAAAGGGTCCTGCATATTTATTCCGCTGAGTAACAGAAACAATTTTAATTGGGTTGGAAGATCCCACATTTTCCGACCCAGTTCTGCTGCAGCAGCTCCAGTTTTTCCACCAACAGACTGTGCTGTGTTGTAGAGTCAGGCAAGAGACACAGAGAGGTCCCCATGGCTGGGCAATGCAGACTTGAAGTTTTATCGCAATATTTATCACGATATTTTGTGGCAGTGTTGTGATAACGATAAAACCGTCTATAAGACGATTACTTAGTTTTTTTGTAACTGTATGTCTGTGGCCACTTATATATGTATCTCCATACATAAATACTGCTCTTGAAAAACATCCCCATTAGTAAAACGCTTCTTTAGGACACTAGCCACATAAAGACGCGTGATTTATATCAGTAAACTGCACACAGCAACTGCATTCAATCATATTTTCAAATTCATAGCCATTTATTGAAGAAATGGTGAATCCAACAATCCCAACAATGCAGACAGTTTTAAGGGGGTTTAAACATTAATTGGAATTGATCATGATGGTGATGATAAATCGAAATTCTTATTATGATAAGACATTTATTACGATAAATGATAAACAAGACCGCAGCGTAAACAGAATCACACCCTAACCTATCCTATTCACTACTGATGCCAAAAATAGAGAAGAAAAAGTCAACATTGTCAAAATGTTACCATTATCTTATTTTCTTCTCCTTTCCTGGGACACGTCATTGACAGAGCCATTTCTGCCACTATCTTTTTGAACTCTGCCTGTTTTTCTTTCCAATAGGAAGTACCTTCATTGTTTTAATGTATCATTCCTGTTCATCTCACAGACTGACTTCTCCCAGTTAAAGGGGAGCTTTTTCTGTCCGCTGTCACCACATGCTTGCTCAGGATGGGGAATTGCTGCAAAGTAAACAACTCACTGTAATCAAATGGGCTCTTTCTTTTGAACGTCACGTGATCAACTGGATGTTATAATTGAGTTGGACTGAACTTTATGGCACTGAATTGACATTTTATGATTGATTGATTGATTGACTGATTTCAGTCGAGTTTGAACTGAAGTCTAAAATGTTGTACCTTATCTAGACCAATCTCCTGTTGTTCTAAACTGGATTCATACAAATTAGGGATGTAACCATCTGGAAATTTGGACAGATTTCAATACGCAGTATTAATCTTGCTATACCAATAATCAATACTATACATATTTCACTACCACTGTCACACGTTCCAAGAAAACTACATGCCACTCCTCATACCAAACACAAATGTCAGCAAGATCAAAATAAATATCAGTTCATGATATTGGTCCAGTTATACGAATCGGACCGATACGGACAGGTTAAAAAAGAATTACTCACATCCTCTGATACCAATGTTAATGCACTGTCTGTTCATAATATAAATAAATACATTTTGTAACAATTTACTGAAAATTCCTTGCTGTTCATTCTGAATCATATGTCATTTTTTTTACAAGACAATTACCATGTAGCTTGTACCACACCAAATATCGTGTGCTTTACAACATAATCAACCGAGTGATACATGAAGGCTGCAACATCGCTATCAAAAAGAACCATCTGGAGTGCAATATTTGTTGAATAAAGCATGCCAAATGTCATAGCTGACATTTACGCAGCAAACAAATATCCAACTTTTTCATGGCGGTCTGAAAGGACTCCAATCTTTTCACCCAAAAAAACATCAGCGTGTCCAATGCTTTTCAAAGCGTCTGCAGTCAGAACGGTCAGGTCGCATTTTATCCAACTTTTTCGTCTTTGACATGAGACATGCGCGAACGTGATGAATCCAAACAAACAGTGGCTGAAGCAGGCGGTTCGACAGCTTTAAAAATCGATCTGTAGACGGCGGTATCCATTATTACTTCTGTAAACGGTGCGCTGTTGTGTGACGTCTATGTTTTTCTTTTGCGCATGCATGTCGTGGATGTTTGAGCAGAACTCTTATTTAAAAGTATTATAAACAACCACACAAAGCATAAAAATAAAAAAATCGGATTTCAAGAAAAAAAAAGGGAACTGAACATCAAAACCTGCTGTGAGACCACAAAGTTCCACATTTTGCAAGCCTTGTGATCAAAGAAAAAGTGTTTATGCCAGCTGACCAGTTCCCCACAGAAACACCAGACACATACATATATAGTGACATAACTGGAAGCTGCTTAGATGATGACATCAGATGTGATAAATCCACAATTCTCTGACTTATTTGCCTTCTTTAATTCACAGAGCTCCGATGTACAGCCTATCAAATAAATCACAGGCTTGTTTTTCGTGAATGCTGTAGATATAATCTCCTGACATCTTTCCAGATGTTACAAAAAGCTAAACGATCCCTCCGTAGCTGTTATTGTTAAATAAAATACAGAAATCACTCAATCGCATTCAGAAGTGTAAAGCAGATTTCTTTAAGCACCCAGCTGTCCAACAGAAACTCAGTCAGATCTGACTTCCTTCCCCTCATTTCTATCAGCCAACATCAGAATCCAGAAGCTGCTCCTCCCTGATGGGAATCTGGGTTGCAGGAGAACCAGGTTCCCTCCATCGGATGCCTCCTCTGCTACATGGATGTGAGTGGATGGGTAGGCCTACATCCCCATTAATGCAGCACTGAGCCACTCCGGCGAATGGCCTGCTGGGCAATGGTGTGCACAAATGCGCAATGAAACACCGCCCACCCAATGGCGAACAAGTCGGTCAGCGTGGTAAAGGCCTGTCATGCACGGATGGGGTTGGCCCGATCAGCCCAACGCCAAGCATGGTCTGTGAAGGGGATATTTAACTGGGGCGTGGATGAGAGAAGCAGCGAGAGGGGTCGGGGGCGTCGGGAATGAGGAACTCCTAATGGAATAAAAATAAACTAAATAGTATGTATTTCTCCTTACTGTTTGCATCGCTGAATGCATAAAATAATACGGGATGGAAGAGAAGCAGCTGAGAGGCCAAAACGCTATCAGAGAGATAATCCAGGCCAGACCGCTCCGGTCCCAGAGGAAGGAGCGGGCGGGCGGGGGTGAAGGTGGGGGGCATGGTCGGCTATAATAAACGTTTTCCTGAGACTGGGAGAGGAAAAAATACATAGCTGCATGTTTGTGCTTCAGTTTCCGCCGGTTTGTTCTCAGCTGAGACACTGTGACACACATACACACACTGATGGAGGCTTTCACCAACCTTATACACTTGTCCATAGGTGCCATTTCCCACTACTTCCACCAACTCGAAAATCCCAGCTGGATCCTGGACATTAAAACACACAAAAAGAGGGGGGCGTTTAATTGATCTCGTGCTCGTAATTGCATTCAGGTTCGTTTGGTGTATAAAGCCGGCAGCGCCCGGCTCGCCTCTCCTGCCAGCGGATATTAGACAAAGAAAAGCCACCGTGGGGCTGTGTCACTACGGTGCAGCACATTTATTTTCTTTATTTAAAAACACAACGACTGCGAAGAAAGATGCGAGCGCGAGGCAAACTCACCCTCAATGATGCCAGGTCTATATCCACCAGGCTCTTAGCCGGAGAGTCGTTCGCCATTTTCGCAAAAAGAAGAAAAGAAACGGTGATAAATCAGAGGAATAACGGCGTGTTTTGGTTTCCTTCAAGTGGATGAATTGTGTCTCATCCTCGTCACGTTTCGTATTAAATGCCACGGCAGTTTTAGTCTACTCAAAGCGTTTTCCTCTGCTTCTGTAGTCCCAGACAGCTCCCTCCGCTGCTACATACCGACCGTAGAGCCTGCGCTGCTGACGGCCTGCCGGACTCGGAGTCCTGCCTGTCCTGCCCTCCCTCTCTCTGTTTGTGTGCAGGTCTCTCTACCGGGATTCTCCGCCCTCTCTCCCTCCCATTCGGTCCATAAGTCTCTCTGTCCCTCTGTCTTCCATCGCCGCCCCAAACAGGGACAGTCCAAGATTTGTGGAAGCCCAGAGAGAGAGAGAGAGAAAATGATCTCTCTGCCAGAGCCGACCCAAAATTGTGTGGGAGCCGGAGCAAAATTTGATTTGGGGGCTCTGCAGCTACCGTAGATTAATTCATATCACCTTTAAATGAGCTATATCTAAATTATTATTATTATTATTATATTATTGTTAAATCTTTTCATTTTATATTAAATAATAATAATAATAATGATCATATTAATATTGATAACAATAATGGCTTTCTATTACTCTGCACTTCCTATTAATTATTATTTTCCATGTCGAACTTTAATTTATACCGAAAACTTTTATTGGTGATGTTGACCTACTATTATTTTAAACACAACTGTACATAGTGACAGTTTCACACATGTTCTTTTTATACCTGACAAGAAGTGCTTTAAATAGGCCTATCTCATGTTGAGAAGCAAGATAAATAAAGCTGCACTGCTGCCTGTCTTGCATCCCAGGTACACAAAGCGTCGTTAAGGCAGATCCTTTCTCTCCCACCAGCTGTTACACTTTACAACCATCACTGCTCCCAAAAAAACAAGTTATTTGTTACAGAACAATATTCACCTTGTTAGTTTTATGGACAGGCTGCTAGATGTGTTGTGTTCTGTGCAGTGACTAACTGTCCTACTTTCCCACACCCACATCGCTAAAAGAAGAAGAAGAAGGGGGGGAAGACAGACAAACCTTTTTCCTGGCAGGATAAAAAGTTATTTCAGTCAAATTGCAGAAGAAGTAGTGCTGGTTAAAACAACAGAACTAAATGTGGACTCGTCTCACCAAAACAGATGTTTCAGCTGCCACAGTGATGCTATTGACATTACAGCACCTATATATACATTTATGTACATATATAAAGCATTTGTATTCATCCCTTTTCACTTTGATAAATCTATACTGGAGTGAAAATATGTTTTCTTTTCATTTTTTGCATGTTTTTCACACTTAGGTTTTACAGAACATCAAACCATTTTGAATATTAGTCACATACAACACGCAAAAAGCAGTTTTTAAATGACGATGTTTATCTTTATCGGATAAAAAAATCAACTACAACAATCAAACATCTGTGGAGGAATTTTGACCAGTTTTGTTGTCAAAATGAAGTATCTTGCCCGACAAAAGTTAATGGTTTGTGTATGAAGACAATAAAAAATTATTTTGCTACTTGTTTGGGTGAGGTCCTTGAAATGGTTGTAGCATAAAGACACTGTGTGCAGCTTGCTGCTTTTATGTGCTATCATTAGTTGGAATATGTTTAGGATTTCAGGCTGGACAGACGTCTTAATTACAGAGTGTGCTCCAAACCTATAAACTCACACACAGCTAATGTTAGCTGGCTCAGGCAGGAACAACATGTTGTAATGTTAGCATTTGAAAGTTAGCTTCAATGCTTTTTAACTTTTTCTAAATTTAGAACATTTAATTTATTTTTGAATATAGTAAAAAGTGTTGTTTTTTTTTTCTAATAACAGCATTGACCAGTGCTCAGGCTCTAAAGTACTCACCGTCCACTCAAGTCGTGCCACCAGTTAGCAAACACTGCCCTCTTGCGTGGAAGACCGGAACAAGAGTAGCGGAAGTAAAAGTCTAAAGGTCACCTAGCAACAGAGTCGCGGTACGGATTAGGTCAGCACTCATTTACCAGATAATCTCAGGAGAATTTGATTCAGAAATAATATTCCTATAATACTTTCTGAAATTGTTTGTCTGCTTTTCAGGAGCTAACATCCAAAAGACAAACACAGGATTTGATGGAGTTTCTTTTATTTGCAATAAAAAATAGGTACAAGAGCTCCCTTTACAAATATACTAGAGAATCACAGCACGCTGTGAAAACCGCAGGAGACTCAAACTTCTTGAACAGAATAACATAGAGAAATAATGCACACTAATAATGCAACTACCTCGCGAGCTGGATCAGCCTTAGCACATGCCACTTGATAGGTATATTGCAGTTTCTAAAGTTTCTTATTTAAAACCCCACCAGTCTGCAAATTTAACACCATATTGCTTACGTAAGCCAGGAACCTTCTCGTTTCTCCCAATTTACGAGTAAATATGTTACTGCTAATTTCTTATGAGTGGAAGAGTTTCAGACTGTAGGCACAAACCCCAATAGTATTCCTTGTGCGTGCAAATACAACTGGCTCATGATGAATATGTCCACATGGTACCATTTATCAAAATGTCACGCAAACTCAATTAAAACGTCCCCAGCGGGATGTTTGGACGTGTTGATCCACGCAAATTCAACTTGGACCCCATTCTGCATATATACGGGCTTTTGCTGGCGAGTGAAAGTTTACAAAATCAGTTAAAATTAAGGTGCTGATGTATTTCGCAAAAAGATCTCTGCAGCTTTACTTTGAACTGAATCTTTATGCTTTTTTTGTTGTTGCTTTCATCAATGTGTAAGAGGCTGTGTAAATTGCATGACTGAAAAAAAGGAATAATCTCTGCTTCTTCAATTTAAAAAAACAAAAAAAAAAGATGCATCTTAGACTTACACATAAGATAAAAACTAAGGTAGTAATTGGGCCATAATGGTGACTTTTATTTATTTTTTGTTCACAGCAAATGTCTGAAGAAGCAAAAAATTAAAATTATAAATTAAAAAAAAAAAACAGTTTTCAAGGTTGCTTAAATATAAATAAGTCTTATTGTTTATACGGAAACCCCCGTGGGGTGGGAATTGCATTATTATTGTGTGCAAGGTAATATTACAGACGGTAAAAGAGAAAGAAGACAATGAAGTTGTTCCTTGAATACATTAAAAAGGCCTCTGAATTACATTGATATACATACAATTCACCCAAATTATACACACCGACACCCAGCTACAGGCAGAGCAGAGAGACACAAACAGAAGAGTACACTTACAACCTAAACCTACGTCTGTTTTGTCCCGGCGGTCTGCTACAATAGGACACAACGTGCCACATCGGCAACATCTGGATGAGTTTCTATCAGTCTGTCCATTAATGCAACCAGAGTTTGTGCGCTTCACCGCAGCGCAAGTTCTTCGATCTGTTCAAGCCAGGATAAAACAAGCATTTGCACGCTGTAGTCTAAAGTTTGTACTTTAACATGAGCTGGATCACATCCTCGCCCACGACAGCTGCCATGATAAGAGACGCACCGAGGAATTGCCTGGTGAACGAATTGGTAGATTTTTATTATTTCTTTTTAATCTTATTGCTCCTGGCTGGCAGGAAACTCAGAAATCTGTTCTTTTTTTCCGATCTCTGAACGCACCTTGCATAAAGCCCTACATACCAGTTAGCGCTACTGTCAACGCTCTTTGGTGTGGACGTTGTCACAGAGGGAAGAAGTCTCAAGTAGTTAGCAGTAAAGTAAAAAAAAAAAGAAAAACTAAATTTAGTCAAATACGTCAGAAAATATTTAAGATTCTATGACAGAGTCTCATCTTTGGTTCAATAATTTTCAATAAAATAAAATTGGAGCATTGAAAGGCGTATCGTGACCTCATAACACCTGACAGCATCAGTTAAATTTAAAAATAAAAAAAATTAAAAAATCGGTACCGGCCAAAATCATGATCGGTGCACCAATAGTTTCATTGTTCAGAGCGTTTACCCTCCGGCTTGAAACAGGCTGGATTTGGAATACATTTTGGAAATCTTGTTTCCAGGCAACTGCACACACTTTCTCTTCCTCACACTCACAGTCACACACACACACACACACACACACACACACACACACACTGTAAAGCTGCCTCCTGCTCACATAGCAAGGCAAGAAAAAAGTATTTTTAATGCTGTTAGTTCTTTATCTGAGTCTGTAAAAATAGTATAAGAAGTTTTGCCAAAAGTGGAAATTGGGTACAAAATTTGGCTCGGTGCGTCTGTCGTCATGACATCGTCCTCAGCTACACATCAAACGCCTAGCCTGGTTTTGGCTCGGTCAGGAATACTTAAAGTGAGGCAGCAGTTGCTAGTTCTTCTACAAGGAAATTTGTCGAACGTATTTCGGTAAAGTTAGTAAGGCAAAGGGGGTGAGGGGGAGGAGAAATGGAAAGGGAAGAAAACGTTCAGTACATTCATTATATACGTCGCTATGCAAAAAAAATCTTATGTTTTTGCACAATTTTTCAGCAGATTTCTGTAGTGGACCGTCTCCTGCTTCCCTCTCTGGTGAATACTGCTTAATGTGCGGCAGGAGGGGAGTTGTTATTCATCCTGACGCCGCTTTGCTTTCTGCAAGTTGTTCCTTCAATGAAAAAGTCTGCCACATCTTTACAAAACGATGTGATGATGATGATGACTCAAGTTTCTTTTGTTTCCCCTCAACCGACCTGATGCCATCAGCAGAGAGATGTGCTCTGAAGGGCTACATGTTCATCAACATCTCAGAGTGGACCGACACGGGACTAAAAGGAGCGAACCGAAACGTAAACGGGTGGAGTCAAGACGGCGTGAAGGGAAATCAGACTTCTGAACTGCATAGACGCTCGAGCTGGTCGACACGAGGCCGAATCACCGCGGCCTCTTGCGGGTGACAAAGATGAGGACCCTTCGGATGGCGATGAGGCGGTCCTTGAGGGAGTTCATGGCCAGGATGGTGAGCTGGGCTCGGTTCTCCAGCGGAAGGACGGCGAGCAGCCACCAGCACCAGGCCGGGCCTTCAGGAACCGCCTGCAAGGGGAACAAAACCAAACACAGACACTGGTAAATGCCGGGGACGCACCGATTCGCTTCCGATACCGATAATTGAGGTTCAGTATCGGCTGATTCGATACTGAAAACCAGTGCTGTGCTGACCTGTGGGTCCAGATCTTTACTGGGAAGATGTCCAAAGTGGCTGAGGATCTGACTCTTCATGTTGTCCTTCAGCGACGTGAACCAGTTGTTGGCCTGATCGTACACGGAGTCGTGCAGCTTCAGCAGCTCCACCAGCTCCTCCCCCTCAACCTGATTATAAACACAGTTTTTAATTTCATATAGAACAGAAGAAACATCACTTGGACAATTGCTGATTAAAAAAAAAAAGTGGATTTATTTAAACATAAACCGATCTACTGATCATCTAAAAAGGCTACAGTGCGCGTTTTCTTGACCTCAAAAAAAAAATTCTATTGAGATTTTGAAGTGTGAGATCAGAACTACTGCAGAAATGATCAGAGCTCACCTTCCTGTCCTCCAGGTACTCTATCTTAGCGGTGTTGTAGCCGTCTCTCTGTCCGTGGCTGAGGACCTTGAACCGCGAAACTCCGATAGTGTCGACCACTGAGCGGCCGTCGGGAAAGAACTTGACATCACGCACCTGCAAAACAATCCAACTAATCAGGTCTGCGTCGCGTGAAGTATGAGGAGAATCTGCAAAAATGAATGGGATTTTAAAGGTGGACTTTTCTGGAAAAGCGCTGGTCACCAACCTCCAGCATGCAGCCGTAGTCGGCAAAGCCTTTGAGCTCGTCGGCGATGCACATGCCAAACTGCTTGGTGCCCGTCTCCATGGAGCGGCGAATCATGAGGCGGTAGCGCGGCTCAAAGACGTGAAGCGGGCAGGGGATGGTGGGGAAGGCCATGGTGCACACAAAGATGGGCACTTCCTGGTTCAAACTGCAAAACACGGACAGGATAAATAATTACCACTGAATGCAGATTTTTTTTGTAGTTCCAAAAGGTTTAGAAATGTTGTAAAGGCTCCATTTAAAACCAAAGAGAGTTGCAGAGAATAGGCAACTATGCAAGTTTATTGTTAGGGAGCTCAAGTAGCTTGAAAAAGAAAATGAAGCTAATATTCTTCCTTTGTAATTTCTGGAAGGAGGAATGTTGTTTACTAATTGGAAAGTTTGCAACTGATAGCCAGTGTGTGCTTTGGTTGCCAGGATACAATGCTTGGATCAATACCAACACAAAGACAAAGAATGATCATCTTTAAACTTTAACATTTTTTCCTCCAAACTATTGTTCTCAAATTGAATTAACTACATATATTAACCCTTTGATGCTTTCAGGTGTTTGTGATTTGTGGGAAACTAACTTTGACAGCTCCTTCATTTCTTCCTCATGGATTTTCTTCCGCTCAGCCAGTTCGTCTCCAAGGTAACGCTGTAGGACTTCCTCCATCAGAAAGGTCTTTTTGTAACCTCTGCTAGCGAGAAACTGTAACAAAATACAGAGAACGAGTTACTACTTTAGTTCGTTCCCTTAGACAGGACGGCTGCAAAGGCTTTATGAAAGAACGTCTTTACAGAATTCTGAATGTCAAACTCAAAATACTGAGGTTCACTAGAGATGTGAGTGAGAAGGAAGGAAGAAAACGAGAAAAATAAAACAAAGAGAAAGGAGAGAAGAGGGAGACAAAAAAGAAAAAACAAAAAAGAGGAAAGGAATGACAAATAAGCAAGAGTGAAAGAAGAACGAAAAATATAAAACAAAAAAAGTCAAAAGAAAAAAGATGGAAAGAAGAAAAGAGAAAAAAGGGCAAAAAAGAACAAAAAAAAGCAAAAGAGTGAAAGAAAGAAAAGAGAAAGAAATAAAAAGTGAAAGAGCAAAAGAAAAAATGACCAAAGAACAGAGCAAAGAAAAAGCAAAACTATGAAAAAGTAAATAAAAAGGAGGAGGAAAGAAAGAAACAAACAAAAAACAAAAAGTAAAAAAACAAAAAGAGAAATTAGTTCTGAAAGATGTGGAATTTTCCCGAGCTGCACAGAACCGTATCTGTAGCTGATGCCAGTTTTCCGTTCAGCTCTCTGCAGCGTAGCTCAGCTGTGTACCTCAGACAGATTCTCCTTGCACAGAGGGCAGTTGGGGTTGTGGTCCAAACAGCGCTCCAGACATTTGAGGCAGAAGGTGTGACCACAGGGAGTAGCCACAGGCTCATAGAACAATCTGAAGAATAAAAAAAGAAAAGCAAACAGTTAACCTTCAACACTGTCCACTCTGTTTGCCTGTTTGAAGCTATAAAATCTTTGCATATTATTGTTAAATTTGAAGCATGTGATGAAAAGTAAACTGTATTAACCTCATGCAGAGTGAGCACTCCAGGTCTCCACTGTCCAGTAAATCAACAGGAACCACTCTGCCTCCGCAAACTGAAGCCGTCTGAAACGCCTTTACATCATCTGGAGAAAAACAAAAATAATAGTTTTTAAAGACAACATGTCCTCTGGTGTTGAAGTGCACCATAATACATGTGCAACAGTTTTTCATAGCATTGCTCCTGCTTGGTTCTCTAAAATGTGAAGCGTTTTCTCCACTTATTTACATTCAAGCTTAAGCTGTTGGATCTGACAAAAGGAAACGCGTTGCTGCACATTTAAAATGCAGCACGTTTTATCTGAAAATCCAATGAATGCAGTTCATGTAAGAAACCACAAGAGGGCGCTCCAACATAACAGTATCTCTGTTTTTTGGGGGGCTTGATAACAGCTTGAGATGACCAAGCTGTACAAAATGACACATCTAAAACCACCTGCTTGCATCATTATGTCACTGTCAATATATTACTTGAAACTGGTCTCAAAACATAACCATTTATCAGAATAATAAAACAATTTATCACTCAGTAAAACTTGTATTGGTGACAGGCCTCTGTCAGATTGCTGTGGGATTTTCTCCTACCGGGTTTGGAGAGCTTGGATGGAGGGTTGAACGGCGCGGCGGCTCCGTCACCGCTGTGCTTCCTTTTCAGGCCACCGTGGGGCGCTGGCAGTGAAGCCAAAACATTGGCCAGACTTTTGGAGCTGCCTTCCCCTGCAGCCAGGTCCGACTTAGCGGGAGACATTGGAGAAAGCTCGGAAGATGGTCCGTCCATGGGGGGGCTTTTTGCTACACTGAACTCTGAATCCTGCAAATTAGACAGAATGAGAAGCTGCAGAGTGAGTTTAAGGGTCCTCGTGTCAAACTGAGATATAAATGTGCAGAATTTTAAAAGAAACTGCAGGGGGTGAATCGGAAACGTGTCGACTGCTGCTGCACTGTGTGCACATTTACCTGTGAGGAGCAGTCCGTTTTCTGCGTCAGCGGCCTCAGCGACTGGAGCAGGGCGGGGGGTTTGATCAGGTGGGTGGCCAGCCCGCCCTGCAGGGGGTGCAGCGGAGTGGGCATGTCCTCGTTCTCGAACACGGAGGAGAACACCGCGCTGAGCACCTGCGGACAAAACCGGAGACGCTCAATCGGTTACGTGGGATGAGGCGAACGGCGACCAGCTGCTTTGTTGCCATTGAGTCGTCTGTCTGACCTTCTGAGCCTCCAGCTTCACTTTGGTCCAGTCCGGCTTCAGCGCCAGACACAGGAAGTATTCCTGCAAGGCCTCGTCGTTCCGGTCGGCTTTACTCAGCGCCGTGGCTTTAAGGCAGTGAGCCTGAAACGCACAGGAAAAATTCAGCAACTGCAACACGGTATTCCCACCGAACTCATCATTTCAAACAATCAAAGGCCGACTGACCTCACTTCACTAAATCTACTGCGATTTCTAACTAGCCGTTAGCAAACGCTCTGTTAGACATGCAATTGTTCCTTTCATCTTAAAACAGGAAAACCCATTTAAGGCATATATTTGAAAAATAAAAACTGTTTGACCTGAATTAATTTGAAATATCTAAAGTTCCAGATATACAGATGAAACAAATAAATTATACATTATTAATCGATTACTGAAATAATGGTTATTTGAGATTTGACAGAACTTAACCGAAGCTGAGGAATATTGGCTCTAGTTTAAAAAAAAAACTGAAATAGATCTAGTAGCAAATTTGCTAAAATAAATATAATCTAAAAATCTGTGTACAATAACGTAACAAAGTCAGAAACTAACATTTTTCCTAATTTTGCCCTTTCCTACCTGTCCGCACCTGGAAAAAAAGCTCTTTATGCATCCAACTGAGTCATCTACATTAATTACAAAACGGAAACTCACCTTTGTCCACAGCGGTTTTAACCTGCACAGACTGTTGGCATCCTGCACCGCCTGGTTGAAGTTCCTCATCTCCATGTGCAGTTCAGCTCGTTGACATAGCAGTCTGCCTGAAGAGGGCGCTGTAGACACAGAAATAAAAAAAAAATAAACCCACAGAGCAATGTCAGACAGTCTTCCATGGGATAAACCTTTTTTTCTAGGTCAGACAAGTGAGGCAATAAAGCAACAAAGTGGAGCGTCACCAGCTTGGGACATTGTGTGCAGACCATTACAATATCTGAGTCAAAGGAAATAACAGTCGCCCTGGTTTAAAAAAAAAATAAAAAATAGACAGAATAAAATCAACCTAATATTATGTAGGATCAAACAGATTATGGTACCACTTTAAGAGCTGAATTCAAAAAGATTTAACATTTCTGTTGCTAACTACCTGTGACTGACAGGTACTTCTAAAACCAGAATAGCTGGTGAACGACTGGCTCGGCCTGCAGTGACTCTGAGGAATTAGTTTATGACGCGTGCAGACGGACGAATTCACGTGTCCCAAATAAAAAGTGGCTGCACGCGTTTTGGAACAACAAACAACGTCTGACTGTACTTCCTCTTGTACACGGCTGAAAGCAGAGAGGCTACGTACCAGCACGCATAAAAGCTTCCTTCAAAGTCAGAAGCTCACACTTCTCTTTAGTGTTGGATTCATTCAGTTGCCCCAGTTTGAACTGTGTGACTTGTGTCAATGTTTTGGGTGTTCTTTGACAAACATCTCAATGATTTCCAGGAATTTTGGCCCTTTTTTTTTTTTTTCCCCCCAAACACAACTGGTGTGAGTGAGTCAGGCTTGGAGGCCGCCTTGCATTCAAACACCTTATTTTATCTCTGCCAATGAATTTGGGACAAAGGTCAAAGCTTTGGTGGGCTCTAGAAACCGCCGACTTGTTTTCCTTGTATTGGTCATTTTGTAGCCAATTAGCTAACCTTGTCAGCGTTTAGCTTTCTATCTGACGTCTTCAGATGTTGCTTCAAGATTTCCGCATAATGGACTTTCCGCATTAATTATATGAAGCGCACTAGTCCCTCGTGCAGCAAAACCCCTACAACAGAAGTGTAATAGCCAAATGCCAAATAGTCTTTTGCTCTGTGAGCGGCCTTTCATGTCGGTACAGGACTCCTTTCACAACATTTCTTAGATTCTTTCCAATATAATCTAAATGTATCATAATCCTAATATACGTCTGGCTTTCCACAAGGTAATAAAAGGAAACTCTTACGACTCTTGCATTTAGCAAATATAAATAATTCTAGCCATCCTAACAGGAAAGCGTTTAATCTAATTTAGCATCAGAAAGCAAAGGAAACAAGTAAGAGTATTTTTGTATTGTACAGTTAAACTCCAAAATACTTTTAATAGTATTTTAGAACAGCCTAGCCAAAACTCTGCGAATCTTTTTGGAGGGAGCTGAAGGTTAAATCTGCAACAAAGTAATTGGCTGAATAAAAAAAATTATTTAAAATCGAAATCTTACGAGGCTTATGAATAATTTTATACTGAAGAGTATGTTAAATTAGATTCTAGAATTACAATTTTAGTGAGTGTTTTTATCTGCGAAACCAAGTGTAGTGGTATGCCGAGGTCTGTTATTTTGTTCAATTTATAATTTTTATATAGAGATTTGCAGACTTATTATGGAGTCAAACGTTGGCACGTCTAAAATGCATTTATTTTCTTCATAAAAATAAAAAAAATCAGATTAACAGGAAAGTGTTGAACACATCCTGTTGTTACCATCCACTGAATGGAATCAAAATAGTGACAACTTCCCAAAAATAATTGTACAACATTGTTTTAGTGATGAAATTATCTTTTTTTTTTTTTAATGAAACTCAGCCTACGTTAAAAAGCCCGTTTTGGCATCTCACCAATTAGAGGAAGTATAAAACAATCATTTCTAGTCTTGGGTAAGATGTGTATTTGTATTTATGATGCAGTTCCAGCTGTGCTACATGAGAAGGCCTCCTGCTGTCTGTTCTGGGGAAAACAGAGGCTTGAGGTGACAACGCTTCCTTCTGTCATCCAAAGCAGACAGAAGGGAATTAGTCAATATTGATATGCAAACTAAAATATCTGCATCCCTGCCACCGGGATTCTCAAATAGCTCCGATTTTAGGCTTCAGCCAATCACTCTCCAACAACCGAGGCTAGCATAAGATGGCCGCCGCTGGAAACGCAGATCATGGATTCTAGTGTAACCTAGATATTCAGCCAAGAGTTGCTCAGAGCGGAACGCATCACGTTACAATTGTGACCCAGAGTCAAGTTCAATGATCACATGGCACAGATCAGCAGAGTCCAGCCATACGTTGGTGGTGTAAAAACACAAGCTTTATCTTGCCGACATGTCAAGTTCAGTTTGGTTTGCTTGTTGTTCTATTGTGCGATTCCTTTTTATTAATAGTATGGCAGTTTTAGGTTTCCTTAACATGGCAGCGGCTTGTAGGCTGTTCTCACAACACCTCCACATGACAATGCGGCAACGACACAATGGACTACGCTTCTAAACACAAACCTCCGTGTTGAGACAGCTAGAATTTTATTAGCATCAGGAACAAGGATTCAATTTATTTTTTTAAGCCATAAATTCTTTTTATGGCTCCCACCCTCTAAGTGATAAATCCTTATCTATGATTCAGAGTACATTACATTATCACCTTGTTCAGGGGGAAGTCCATTTCCTGTTGGCACAAACATCACTTTTTATGGATAAAATTACAGTCACATTTTTTTTATGCTATCTAGAGTGAAGAGAAGATCTGAAGCTTCTTAACAGCGATGTTTGGGGATAAAATTACACCTCGAAGGTCTATTATTACAAGAGGTCTGATGTCTTCGACTACAAGCAGCTGACTCACTGAGGCAGTCACAGGTTTAAAAGGCATTATTCAAAGAGAAGCGAGCGCAGCATGACGACGGAAATGTCAACAGTCTGTAAACATGGTCAGAAGGGTTGAAAAAGAACAACGTAGGAACGCAGTGCTCTGTACGAAAGCCAACTTGTTCTGCACAATCTCTTTTTAAGGTTTTTGTGCCGAAAGTGATCTTTATTGATAGTTACCAAACAAGAAATGGGAAGAGAGAGAAGAACTCTCTCTACCCACCAAGTCCAGTGGTTGGGTGCCAGGGCAGTCATTCATCCAGCAGCTTGTCGTGTTTTTGAGTTAAAAAATGTTTAAAGTTGACAGGAAATTTGAAAATATCACTTGATAATCATGTGTTATTGAAAGGATTGAAGATTAATACCAACTATAAAGTCTTAAAAATACAAACATTTTAAAAAGACTTAATAAATAAATTAAATAAATAAGCCATGCTTAGCCTGGTGAGGGCACAAGAAAAGCCTGGTGGCCCGCCAGGCTTATAATACACCTAATTGTCTCTCCTTTACATACAAGAAATGAGCCAACTGCTGGTATCAATATATCTATTTAACATATCAAAGCTTTCACTTAAAACAAAAACAAAAAAAACAAAAAAAACACAATGAGATCACTTTTGATATTTTTAGAATTTTGCACATTTTATTTGGGTTATCAAAGTGTGAGAATCACACACTGATCAACTCCTACTACTTTTACTACCTCTCAAGTCCATTTCCTTTCCTAACTACATATAGTCTCTATTAAAGAGGCATAAATAGCCTAAATAAAAGGAATACTTTAGGCAAGAGGTGCATTTTTATTTATGGCACAGTTACGCCCATGTTATACGAGACAGCAGAAGGCCTCCTGCTGTCTGTATTGGGAAAACAGAGGCTGGCAGTGACAACACTGTGAACGCACTCCATCCTTCTGTCACCCAGAGGTCTACACAACACAGAAGGCATGAATCAATATTGATACGGAGAGGAAAATATCTACAGTGGTGCCAACAGAGCGCTGGAAGACAGTCATTTTGTGCTTCAACTCCAGGCACCAAGTGGGAAAACTGCTGGAAAAAAAATCAATAATTTTAACATGTAAATATATAAATATATAGGCCAGAAGTGGGGAGGGTTTCAGCTCAGATTTTCTCTGGCTATTCAAATTGTGCAACGTGAGCCCCGCCCGGGCCTGTGGTTACTGAGGCGTGCTGACACTCTTTATATAATGCCAGAACATAGGAGAACATTCTGCATTTTGGCTCAGCAGCTTTACAAATTATTAAAACAAAAAAAAATGCTAAAAATTGAGCAGCATACACCACATATTTGTAAATTCATTTAAATAAGAAGGTGCAGCATTTACATGTTATGAAAGCTGCTTTCTGTTATCCAACACAGCTTGTGAAACACCCCTACAAGAGAGCAGTGAGGATGACTTATTTTGTCTCTCCAAAAAAAAAGTCACATTTGCTACAAGACAAAATAAAAAGTGGTATAATGACGTTTTGTAAAAGGTAAGTAGGATAACTAAGTAACTGGCATCAATGCAGTACCTCAATAAAAAGCCTATCTTCTAAAAATAGAAGATATGGTATGAATAAGGGCCTGACAAGCATTATGAGACGCGTGCTACTTAGGTAACGAAGGACAGTGCGTCACATAACGAACCAGCAGAAGGGCGCCAACTATCGTTGACACGATGAAGTTGCACTAAAAGTAGGTCACTTCAGCTTTTATTGCAATGTATACAAGCGAAAGAAAAAAAAAAAGAAGTTCCATACTTACCTAAATCTACTGCTGCATTGTACCGCTCCAAAGCGTCCGCCAGGTTCTGTTTACTCCACAAAACTTCCCCCTCGATCCACATTTTCCTGGCTCTGCTCTCAGTTTCAAACAGTTTGTCCAGCAGGCCGCTGAGAACCACGTTAACTTTCGGGTCGCTTTTGCTCGGCTTCTGTTTACAGCTTGTACAATCTTTGACGGCGTCGTCTTCCACGCATCGCTTACAGAAAGTGTGCCCGCACTCCAAAGTTGCGGGCTCTTGCAGCAGGCATTTGCAGAGGCGACAGGAAAACAAATCCAGGGCTTCATCTTCTTCGCATTCCCCGTCGTTATGAGCCCCGTCCTGCCCGCTGCCGCTTTTAGTCTGCCCGTTTAGGATCACGGGAAGACCCAGTTCTTTCAAGCGGAGCGTCCGGGCGATGGTTTCCACCAGGACGGGCAGCTCCTCCGGGCGCAGCTTGCCCAGGTTGGCCGCTGTGCAGTACGCCTCCAGCGCTTCTGATATCCGCCCGGCGCGGGCGAGAGTGTCGCCCTTCCGCAGACACAAGCCCCGGTCCGGCTGCTGGAGGTCTGCGAGCTGGGAGCTGTAGATCTCTACGGCCAGGTTGAAGTCTCCAGCCCGGCTGGCCTCCTCGGCCACCTCCAGCATTTCGGGGCAGAGCCCCGCGGCTCCAGGGTTGGAGAGCGGGTGGAGGAGCAGGTCGCCCTGCTGAGGCAGAACTCCCGTCTCCATCTTCTCTCCTCACAGTGATTTAAAAATATATATACACGAGAAGCTCAATGTGTGTCTGACCAAAGCAGACAAAGTTCTCTACTATTATATTTCACCTTGCTCCCAAAATGTTCATTTAAAAGTTTTGATCCTAAGACAGACCACTTCTCTGGCTGCCCCGCAATGACGGCCATTGGAGAAAGGTTGAGTCTTTTTCCAATCTATGCGACATAAAAAAAAGAAAATCCCCAAAAATATAACAATAAATTAGAGTACAGGCAAAGGTTTCTCAGGAATTGCATTCTTTAACCACTCCATGTCAATCATGCTACCCACTACTAAAAAAGGAGACGAACAAAAAACAGAAAAGTCGCACTTCTAAGGGGCATTAAATTGCCCCAGAGGTGTTTTGTTACACCAATACTAAATCCTTCCAGCTGAACCGAAGTGAAAAACTTATTCAGCACCTGGTCACGAGCACAAACTAATAGTTGAATATCAAACTCGTGTCCGATAATTAAGTTACCTGAACAAAATCAGTTTGAATTCAATAAACATTAGCTACAGATCTACGAGCCTGTTGTGTTTATATAAGACAGCCAGTGAGCTTTAGCTAACATAGATTAGCTAACACCGACTGCTCCTTTACCGCTCGCCGAACTCCTCAAACGAACTCTTTCAGACACAATATTCCCAAATCCTTGTCCGTTAACGACTCCGGTAATCATAAATCCCGGCGAAAAACCGAAAAAACACGAGTTAAACCAAAGGTTCCATCGAGGAGAACATCTTATATGCTGGCTAACTGTGTCCGGCTGCTAAAGCTGCTTTGGATTTCATATACAATTCGCCGAAGCAGGCTCAAGACACCACGTGATGCGCGAAAAGAGTTTCTATTGGCTCGTTATGTGGCTCACTTATATAACTTAATAATATTGTATAACCCTCTCGCTGACAGCAGAGAATGGCTTGTTTTTTGGGTTTGGCAGAATAAGTTAACAGTTATTTGTTGTGGAGAGGTTCCACGCGTGATTTTACAGCACGACACTTCTGGGACAACCAGGAGAAAGCGTCGTTTTTGCTGTAGGTCACGCAGTTCGCCCCTTGAATTAGGGGCACAGTTGTTCTGGTTGTGGGCTTGATTTATTGTTTTATGTAATGTTTTATGTAAGCACAGTGTCAGTTCTTGTTTTGCTGTGAAAAAGCTGAAGACATATCGTGGTTATAGCTTAATTTTTTTTTAATCAAAACCCTGAAAGTTTTCAAAACCACAGAAACTAGTTACCAAAACAGTCGTCACCCATATATGGAGTACAAAAAGTGCCACAATTCAATACATGCCAAATTAATATTTGTTTAAATAACTATTACATTTATGCTTTAGATAGATAGATAGATAGATAGATAGATAGATAGATAGATAGATAGATAGATAGATAGATAGATAGATAGATAGATAGATAAATAAATAAATGCTTCTATAATGTATTATTTGTCAGTTTATAAAATATTGTTAAATAATTTAATTTAGTCAAATATTTTACAGTACAATGCACATTGTGGATTTATATTACCCATTAATGTAACACATCTATCAAACAAGTAGATAGATAGATAGATAGATAGATAGATAGATAGATAGATAGATAGATAGATAGATAGATAGATAGATAGATAGATAGACAGACAGACAGACAGACAGACAGACAGACAGACAGACAGACAGACAGACACTTTTTGATATTGCATATAACTGCTTGTACCTATTCTTTGGATACATATTTACTTTAAAATAATAAATTATTTTAATTTTTGTGTTATTTTCAGCTTACTGTAAAATATCTGATTGGAAAGTCACTCATTGGTAAATATAATCTTCTCATTTTAATTTGACTAGATATTGAAAGAGTCCACAAATTTCAAACTTCTATCCATTAGCCATTTCTGAGGAGTCCAAATAGTTATTAAATGGACAGAATCAGTACATTTATATATAAAGTCCTTATAAGGGACTTGTCCCAATTCCTCAAAATAGCCTAAAGTTGTCACTGAATATGTGCAGTGGCCCAGTTTTTGTGATCTGCTGTGAAGTAAAACATTTGCCATTCCTCCCAGAGTTAGATATCATTTACACAACAGGCTAAACACGATGTTCTAAATTAGTTCTCATTTTAAACTTCACACACACACAAAACTCTAGTTTTAGCTGATTTTTTAAATCAAAGAGCTTCTAGAAAAATCTTTATTCTTCAGCCTTGACTCTAAAGCAGCATTTCCCAACCCTGGTCCTCGGACGTTTCCCGAGGACCAGGCATTTCAGCCACCCGATTCAGATGGCTGCTGTTCAGTAAAAGCCTGCTGATCAGCCATCAATTGAAATCAGGTGTGCTGCAGCAGGGAAACGTGCAGAGCAATTACGCCTGGAGGACCAGGGATGGGGAAACGCTGGTCTAAAGGTTCAAAGGAGAATACTTCATTTTAGTGTGGGTAACATTTAAAAAAAATAAAATAAAATCTCTTTAGATATAAAAAACTGCATGTGCTCACCAGTGCAGTGTTCACCCTCACTGCTTATGTGTACTTGAACACTCAGAGACTGTTTTTTTAACTATAAGAACTGCTTTTAGCCCCCTTGAAATGCCCTCATTAGATTTTAACAGAAGTCCTCTTCCTTTTTTTGTAATAAGAATGAGTCAAAAGTTGAAGAATCTGTCTTTTTTTAGACTGATATTTATTCATTTATTTTGACATCTCGTGACACTAAATGGTTTATGTTCCTTACTGTAGTTTAACACAGCTTAATCTCAGCAGTACTGGATCAGCACGTTTTATTGGTTATGTGACCTTTGTATGTCATGGTGGGAAGCATGAAAATGTAATAAAATAGTTGAACAGCTGGTGCTTGTGGCCTTGTTATTTCTCAGTGCTTGGATCACTGTTTTGACTGTGTTTGGGAGGGGGGGGGGATTATCACTGATGAACATTTGCTTCTTAATTTACGCTTTTAATTTATGGACGCCCTCAAATTACACAAGCAAAACCCTAAACCTACACACTGTATGTCAGCCTGAAACAAGCAAACGCTCATATTTGTACAACTCATAGAAACTATAACACTTTTTTTTTCTGTAACATAACATTTTGTTATTCATAAATTAAATCTTATTTGTGCACTTACTCACTTTGTACCTTTAGATAAAGCACAGTTCAGTAAATTGTAAAAAATGGGACGTGCTGTTAAAACATAAAGCTCTGAATCCAATCTTTTCATAACCACTAATCAAAAACATTACATGTATCACAATTAAGCCATAAAGTTATGCAGTCAGTAAAGGAGAAACCTTACATATTGTTAGTTTTTATCTTCTTCATGGCCCTCCTCTCTCTCTCTCCCTCTCCCCCTCCCTTCCACTCCGGCAGGTTTAATAAGTGCAAAGTTGTATAATTATTGCAAAAACGCTTGTGAGTCATTCTCTGCCGTGTTGTAAAAGCACCGTCTGTCCTATATGTTCTCTGACGAAGGGGAGTCTTCGTGTGGCTTGATAAGTTTGGACAAAATGGCCGCGTACGTCCAAACAGAAATTCATATTCATATCTGAGTGATGTCTGATGATAGTGAACTCTCTGAAACACCTGAGTTATGTTTTTTGCTTGTTTGTTTGTTTTTTTTCTCCTTATGAAACAAATTTCAGTGACTTACACAAACCTTTAACCCTGTTGCACAACTTCTGTAGTCTAATATTAAAATGCAGCAGAGCTTCTTCGGTATGGGGGCATAAGATTTCAGCGAGGGATCATTTCACAGCCGTCGGATCGCGTGGTCTGGATAAGAATGACAAAGGACATTTTCTACTTTCATTAGAAGAAGTACGACAAAATATCCCGAAAATATCATAGAAAGTCTCTGTGTCAGAGGGAAACATGTTTGCTATTTCGATAATACAAATCAGGTTAAATAATTATGAATAATTTATAATGATGATTACACACGGGTGCAAAGAAACGCTTTATGTTTATGGTATTCAAATTTTGTGACTCATCCATACAACGTTCTATATTTGATAAGTAGCTCACTGGTAATCTACTTACGGTCCACACTCATCATAGGAAACAATGTTTCCACCTTCCATAATGGATCACAGAGCTGGCCTGAGACAGGAGCAAAGTGCTGTTCATTGTGCTCCATGCTGCCAAAATTAAATCAAAATAAGGAGAATTATCTTTCCGTTGCGCTGCAGGAAAAAGACTCCGAGAATGAACTCCGAGAAGCTTTAAAGCCGGGTTCCTTTGTATAAAAAGGAATTAAAAAAAAAAAAAAAA
>NW_006799958.1:3926842-3946134 GCF_000485575.1 Poecilia formosa | reverse complement strand
ATATATGGCTGAAACTTGCACAAGTTGAAACTGGCTGAAACTTGGACACGTTTCAGCTAAAATATTTAAAGAAGATTTTATCCAATGTTTTTGTGTCAGCCGTGGGTAAATAAATTAACATTCAGCTACTTGTTAAAATAGTTACAGCTCCAAGACTTGTAAGAAGTGTGGGAAAGTCTCACCTTTCTGATCATCTATGTTGTTCTCAAAGGACGGGGAAAGGGAGAAAGAGAAAAAGAAGCTCATTCCGTCCAGTGTGCTTGAATCTCATGTTAGTCAGTCTTTTTTTTTTTTTTTTCCAGCAATTCAGTAATGTAAACAGTTCCACCTGAGTGGAAGAAGCTTCAGTTTCTCTCGCCTAGAAGTAACACGCTGGTGTTGGGCTTTACTGTGTCTTCAGGTGATAGGAGGCTGAATTTGTATCTGTCTTTATGTGACTCTGCAGGTTCAAGTCTGAATCCACCACTGAAGTAGATTTCAGGCCTGATCACTTGTTTCTATTTGTGTCTAGCAGCATGCTGACTCTTGATCATTCCTCTTTAGGTTGAAAAATTATCGCTTCCCTTTTGAGAACATTATGGCACATCCCACATGTTGATTTGTTCTATGTATCCGTTCGGTTCTTGGATGGGTTCATGTAGTCCCCTGGTGACATCGTAATATAGAGCTGTGCATCATCTTTGTTGTTATGGTAGCTAATCATATTACTTGTTATAATCTGAGCTGGGAAGTGCATGTAAATTTCAAACAAAAGGGTCCCCAGGGTTGAACCTTGAGGTATCCCACATGTGATTTAAAGTTACATTTTGACATGTAAAACGTGTTCTGTTGAATAAGACTTGACCCAGTCAAGTACTGTACTTCAATTGCAGCTTGTTTAGAATGTTAATTTTTTATTAGTGGTGATGACTGCTGTTTAAAACCCAAGGGAAAACACCTGACAAGAGAGATGAGTTTACTATTTGAATCAGATCGGATGCAATGATGGGAAGAAGTTTCTTAAGGAAATCTGTGGGTTGGATGTCAAGTTATAGGAGTATAGTTGATGTCAAATTTCTTCTAAGATTTTATGGTTGGGTTGATGGAACTCTGTTGAGTTCTTTATTAGTCAGTGTTGCAGTTATTAATTAAAGGCAACCCTAACCAAATGGGGTTTTAGCATCGATTCAAAGGAACTCAGCGTGTCTGCATTTTTGAAGTTTTTTTGGAGACTGAGCGATGGCAGGTTGTTCTTTTCTTCTGCATAATTTAACAAAATTAATCGGCCTAATCATCTCACAATGTCATGATTGTCGGATGATGACGTTACGGATACGGTACGACACACTTTCATGTTGTTAGTTTTCTGCCGTCAGAGGTAGCCGTGATGTTCGTAGGAGACTCTCTGTATTTTCTGTACCTACGTATTGTCTTTCAGACTTTTGACTTCTTCACCAGCTTCAGGGCATTCCCTTAGACATAGCTGGAAAACCTATAGAGTAATTCTATACCCTCAGAAAACCCACAAGTCATTGACCCTTAGCTCTCAGCTAAGGGTCAATGACTCTGTATGGTGTTGGTTAACACACATAGGTATAAAAAGAGATTCTTCCAGATATTTCAGCGGTACAAAAAAGAAACACGTTAAATTGGGATCAATAGTGACTGTAAAACTTAAAAATATGTGTTTCTGTCTGCTTGTGAGCTCTTCTGTGTAAAACGTGTATCAGGTTTGATACTTGAGCCCTCGCCACCCCAGATCGTTTCATCGAGTATTCATCTCCTCAGTGCTTCTTCTCTGCTACCAACATCACACAGTAGGTACAGTTGTATAACTGCCCAGTTTCACTCATCTCCGCTGTGCAGTGCCGTGCTTCCCACGGCGTTCACGTGGCTCCAGTTCCACCCAGCATCAACACATGTGCCGAGGCCCCTGAACGTCACCTGTCGTCCAGTTTTTGTGTGTGTTGAGGCAGCTGTGTGTGTGTGTGTGTGTGTGTGTGTGTGTGTGTGTGTGTGTGTGTGGAGTCGGTGGGAGTTAATAATGAGAGCGGGCAGCGGGTAACACGTGAAGCCGGGTCCTCCTGCTGTGTCTCGCACACTTGCGGAAGGATAAAGAAGGAGATGTTGCGGTGACCATGGCAACACGTTTAGTTCAAGTTTACATAAGGAAAAAAAAAAACATATTCTGCTCTTTTTTTTACTTACAATAAATTAGCATAAATCTTTACCATCTCATTCCCATAAATCATTTTGAATAGCACTTAAAAATAAAATAAAATAAAATAAAATAAAATAAAAGTGTCCCAGCGGCGACAAACCTGAGTCATTTACGAAAGTCGGGTCAGGTGGAGTGGGAGAAAATTTGGCAAACTAATGTGAGAAGCTTGTCTACAAGGGAGATATATAAAATGCTAATGAAATGCATGTATAATTCTTAATCTGAGGACATTTTTTTCCATCTCTAAATAAATTTTCTTGCACGCATTTTTGTGGCATCTGGCAAAAAGAAAAAATTCTGGCAAAAATATAATATATATATATATATATATATATATATATATATATATATATATATATTTGCTATATTTGATGGCGCAACTATAGCAAAAATCGTTTGCTATATTTGCGTTATCGAAAAGAAAGATAATGCAAATATAGCAAATGATATTCGCGTTATCGTTTGCCATTTCGATACAACCTGACTTGTATTTGCATTATCGAAATAGCAAACATGAAAGAAAAAGATTAATCAGATCAGTTGTTTGTTAGAGAGATGAAAAGGTTGTGTTTCCTTTATGCAAATATCCGGATCATCTGTTTACAACTGAATTACAACTGCAGTTACAACTGAATCCATATAAAAGAAACACATGTGGACTCCGTTTTCTGTGATACTCACGGACAAGTGTGCTAAATCTTATTTTGGGACATCAGAGTGATGGGGGCCTAATACAAACACACTTTTAAGACTTTTATTAATAATATAATAATGTTCTTTAAGAAAGTGAATGATTGTTCATGGTCTCATGCAGCCTCATTTCCAAACCTGGTCCTGAACATGTATTTAAGCACATGTTTTTATTTATTTATAAAATAAAAACAAACAAATAAATAAATAAATATAAATATTTAATATTTATAAATATTTATTTATTTATTTATAAATAAATAAATAAATATTTATTTATTTATTTCCAGTCGGTTGGGACACATGTTTAAGTCTCCGTTAGTTTTTAAAGCAACCCCTTTCCGCTTGGAGATTTGAATAAACTCAGATCAAGTATGTTAAGAACTTGTTTTCTATGAATGAAGCACATTTTTAAAAAAAGAAATGACATTGGTTTGGTTTAGTTTTTAAAACATCATACCGTGACCTCATTTAACAACAACAAGGATTAGGGTAGGCAGCAGAACAGATTGAACCACTAGATGGCAGTCTAAAGTCTTCTAAAAATGTGCTTTACACACTGCCAGAGTCTTCTTTTTCTTTTTTTTTTTTATTTTTTTAAAGAAACGGTTTTATTAACAGGAACAAGGCTAGAGAGAGAGGAGGAGAAGACATGTAGCAAATAAAATGGCCAGTGGTCGGGATTCAAACAAGGGACACCTGCGTTGCGGTCTGTGTTCTGTACTATGGTGCAGCATGCTCTATAACTGAGTAATGAGGCAATCCCACATAACTGAAACTGTTAGACAACCACATAAAAATGACCAGCTCTTCATCTGTTGCTCTGACTGTTTTAAAACATATGTTTAATTTGGATTGTACAGACAATTTCATTCTAAATCAGAATTTGGAAAGAAGCAATGCATTTTTTTAGGCACCTGCTCTATGTGATGTAGGATTGTGGAAATCTCACATTTTCTTGTCACTACACTTTACATCTTCACTACAGAACAAACTCCCTCTACGTACAATGGTCTTTCTCGCAGGCCGATAAAATTCCAGAACAACCCCACAACACTCGCAGGTAATTCTTGGAAGATGTCGTCATTGCAGGATTCAGAGACCCACTTGGCTCTGCTGCCCCGTGAGTCACTGGATGACTGTATGAATTAGCAGATCACAGCCAGGAAGAACAGAATGCATTTCTTAAGCCGGTGCTCTTAGCTTCTCGGGCCGTAAAGCCAGCTGGAGCTGCACGCTGCAGTCAGGCATGATTAACGAGAAAACAAACTTATTACCAGCCTCCCACTCCCCAACCCACATCCCCGAGGAGTGACTTCAGTCATCACATCCAGTGCACATTTCTCATGCCAGGGGAGGAGCGATGCATTGCCTTACCCACAATGGCAGCATTAGTTGCTCCCTTTCATGTCGCGGTTCTGCTGATGCATTAGTAGCAAAATGGAAATGCACGTTTCTTGGGGAGACCACCTTGTGAGACTGTGGTGTAACGCCGTGCTCCATCACCAGTGAGTCTCAGAATAAAAACACAATACACAATATGCAGAGTATAAGTTTTATTAAAGATCTTGGAATCGTACACAAACCTCCCCGCTAAATACAGAAAGAAGACCGCGGGGAATAAAAACATGTTACTGAGAGGTCAAGCGGTACATTTCTAGGTAAAGTAGTGTTTAAATTAAGTTTCTGCTCCCACTGCTTTCACTGGATGAGGCATTAAAACGTGTATAATGACAGAAGTCAAAGGCCAAAAACAGTACAGCCTTAAATATTCATATTTTCACACAATACGAGTAGATAAGGTGAATGACATTTTGTGCAGCCTAAATAGCTTATCATTTGCGTAATATAGGAACTTTTAATGGCAACACAACCATTAAAAAGCAAATGGAAAAAAAAGGAAACATTATTTTAGTAGGCTAATGGATAGAAATGAAATATGCATGTGTGCATTTATAGACCATGTGAATTCATAAGCAGATGTGGAGTAGAGCCAGTTTTGGGTTGCGGTCAACATAGATTACGACTGATTGAGGACTAAATACACATCCCAACGTTTTTCAACCTACTGCCCTACAAACTACAGTTCATGCAACATATTATTTGAGTTTCTCATTCCTCATTCCACTTCTTAAAAAAAAAGTATTTTCCGTACATTGAAAAGCTATGCCAGACCTATATTCAGCCACTAATATAATAGAAATTTCCAACAATTTTCACATTCATCACAGTGACAAGGACTGTCTCCACTTTGAAGAGTTACAAATTGCAATTTTTTCAAAACATGTAAATACATATTCACCAAACTCAACAGCATAGCAGATGACGGATAAAGAACGGTAAGCTGTTTTTCCACCATTAGAATATTGAGCGGCATACAGGAGGTTGATTGACAGCACTAAGATCCTCTTCTTGGCTCTGATTGGTTGTTTTTGACCGGAAGTTGTACAATCGATTTTTTTTTTCACAGATTATCTGCCTCATGTTTTACTGTCCTTACATGGTGACAGTTTGAACAAATATGGAAAAAACACATTTTTATAAAAGTTACATTCTGCAGCTTTATTTGCGATTTTGTTTCTTTAGTGTCTGAACTCCATAAGACGGAGACGAATTCACATTGGCTCCTTCCTACCCTTGCCTGGCAGGCAGCAGCAAAGCAACCAGTGAATCCCACAGTTTCCCCAACTACAACTCGCTCAACTCAGGCGCGGCGCCATTCCCAGGTGCCAGCTCCGATTTCCGAGACAGGCTGAACGCAGCATTACCCTCTCGCTTTGTGAGAACAACGAGCAGCAAATAGGATCCCCACACATATCCTCGCAGACTGACCCCTTAACTAACACCGCTGGGGACGGGTGTGAACGTTTGGCCCAGTCATCAGGAGTGTGCTGCTTGGCGACACGTCGCAGGTAGCCTAATGCTTCCGTGTGCCACCAATCAACAGTCCGCTTCAGAGGCTGCAGCGCCCGCACTTTCCTTACCTTAATTGCAGCTTGCATGCGACACTGACAACACCTCTGATTCACCTCAAAGTGAGCCTCATGAAGCCAGATTAGCCACCTGAGGTGATGTGGACTTTAGGTTGTCCAGCAGGGGTTTTTTTTTTTTGTTTTGCTTTTATACGTCTACTTTTCCTCCTCAAAGTCACCAAAGCTAAACTTCCGTCTTCGCCTCACCTTCACTCGTCTTCATCGATGTCCAAGTCCGAGAAGCTGGCAGTGACCGACTCTCCAGCGCATATCCACCACGCTGAAAAACGAAAACAGTTGAACGAACTTAATTGAATTGCTTCAATTAAGTAATTCAATTATGTTTATTCAAATTAATTTATTAAGTTAGTTTAACTTGACAAATTTAACTCAGTCTTACTCAAATCATTTAGTTTACTTCAAATAAAGAAGTAAACTAAAAGAGGATCTTTTTTTTTTTGGCCCTGGCAGCCTTTCTTTGAGAGAGAGGGAAAAGATGAAGCAAACGCCATCAGGCCAGGAATCGTACCTACAACTGCTGCGTTGAGGACTAAGAGGCCTCCTTATGTAAAAAGTTCCTTTAAGTAAAAACAAACCAAAAAACAATTAACTTTTAAGTTAATTCAACACAAAGCAGTAAGTTGTCATCACAAAACCTAAAGAATTAAGAGAAATGTAAATAAGTCCATAACATGAACTACAGCTCAAATACAGCCTAAAACCACTTTTTAGAGTGTGTTGGGAAGCATAAAGTTTTTTTTCTCTTTAAAGCTACAGTATGCAACTTTTAAAAAATGTTTTCTATGTCGTGACTGTATGCTATGCAACAAATCATCTGTGAAAAAAATCGAGGTCCCCCTGCTCTTCTTACTATTGCCATCTTCAGAAATCCATGCTCCTGGCAACCAATCAGAGCCAGGAGGAGGGTCCTAGTGCTGTCAATTACACTCGTATGCACGCTGCTCAATGTTCTAAAGCTGAGAAACAATTTATTATTATGGGATG
Organism: Poecilia formosa; assembly: GCF_000485575.1. NCBI lineage: Eukaryota > Metazoa > Chordata > Actinopteri > Cyprinodontiformes > Poeciliidae > Poecilia > Poecilia formosa. Next base: position 3,939,267 of record NW_006799958.1, on the reverse strand, counting down.
TCCCTTTTTTCCGCCGTCGTCAGTGTCTATGCTATCTAGCTTGAGCATTCCCGGTAGGCTATGCCCGTAAGGAAGAAGCTGTAGCGTAGCAGAGAGCAACAGGGAAAATGTGGACAGTACACAAGGATGATTCACTGCATACATTTTTTTTAAAGCTCCACAATTGTCATACTATAATCTCTAAAATCTCATTGTGTGTGCTACATTGGATTACAAAAAGCAGCCATAAAACAACCGAGTGAATGATTTGGGCACAGACTATCACCTGGTTCAGTCTGGCACGTCCACCTGCTGCTTTTAAACAAAGCTGCTTGAGAACGGCACTGAGGTTTTATTTATTTATCTTGATTATTCATCAGACTTCAGTTATGCTTTGCAAAAATCTCTTTATTGAGGCTGTGAAGGGGGACTTTCATCACCCGAGCTGACGTTACGTTTATGTGTGATGCTTTACGGCTCATCTCGGCGGACTCGGAACGTTCGCTTATTGAACGTGCAAATCATGCAGAGCACGTTTGGGATTTTACGATTTTCTCACAAACGACTCTGCCAAGACGAGGCTTTTCCTCGTGTGCTCGGAGGTCGCAGGAATCTGGCCAGAAAATATCAGACGGTTGGGAAAATACTGAAAAACTCAGCCCCACTGCTGCTGCTGTGCCACTACCACAAACAACAACAAAGAAATCAGTTAATTTGGGGTCACAAACGTCAAACCGTGAGCTGGTTCATACTAAAATCACTGAAATCTAATCTTAGATTTGAGAACAAAACACAGCTTCCACGCTGTCAACAAAATCAAGAAGCTGTGTGTGGAGAAACTACATTTCACACACATTTTCACAGTGACCCTACATTTTTAAATAGATATTTGCTGAATAAAGAGACACAAAAAATTTTTTTATCACTGTCTGAAGTTAAATCAGACCAAACTTTTCTTGGTCTGATTTTTAAAAAATCAGACCAACTAATTCTTGTAGTTAGAATTACCAAAATCATTTCTGTTTGCTAAATGCCAGTAAACTTGGCGATAATTTAAATTTTTTTTGGTAACTTTTTCTGAATTCAAAAGTTTACATGTCAGGGATGACTGTCTTTTAAACTGCATGACTTGGGTTGAGCCTTTTGGGTTATGTCAGACAGTCCACTCATGGTGGTTCTTCTAAATAGATACTTTTGATATGTAAGTTCTGCGCTGTTTTCTGACCCAATAGCCAAAAATGTCTCAAAGTATTTCGAGAAAGTTTTAAGAGGATCTATTTCTGTTTGATCCGAGAGTCTTTGCCGGGTGCCGGAGAGGTAGGGGCGCCAGAGTTCACACCAACAACGAGTCGAACCGGGTTTCACCGGTTTTTGTTCTGTTCATGAGCTTCCTGGTGGCACCAGCAGTAACACACTGACCCACAGTCGACAGTAGGTGTTGCTTTTATTTCTGACAAAGTGACGGTGCAGGGTAGCTTAACTCATGACTCACATCCCACTTTGTACTGATGGGAACAGTGTTGATTCACAAGTAAGGCTGATTTAAAACGAGTCCTACTCCCCAAATGAGAGTCTATGCTTTTGATGCTCAGACGAAACGTCACAAACTTCTCGATTTTTGCTCCTTTAAATAAATCTAAATTTTAGACAGTAAAGTTGCTTCCCTCATTAGGAAAACTGTTCAACTTCCTCGGGCTTTCCACAGACCTCTCCAATGATTTTAAAAAGTTTCAACCACGCTCGGGGTTTTATCAGCTTTCCGTTCCGGTCCCCTCATTTCATTGAGATTTAGCGAATCGTCACACTAAGAAGGCGTCTTGGGTTTCTTCGGCCTTGTTACGGCCCTTTGAGAAGCCGTTGGATGCAAATCACGGCTGTCAGCTTCCTTGTTTTCACCTCGTTTCCACCTGCCGAGGGTGTTGCTGTCCTGTGACACGTCCTGCACCGGTCGTCGGACGTTAACACTAAGCATCTGTTTTGCACCTGCTGACTGGATGTGGAGACATGCTGAACATGTCGCACCACCCTGCTACAAAGCACAGTAATGGTGATGCATCCCTTCTCATGCCTCACGATTATAAATACATACATGCGCCTTGAAACACCTTCATTTGAAAGTTTCTCCAACAATATTTCACTGCTTGACCAAAGTGTATTCAGTGCTCTTAATTTCGACAACCCTATTTAAATTGCAACCACAAATCACCAAATTGGTAAGTAGAGCTGTTCGATGAAGGGTTGTTGGGGAATATTATTGAGCAAACGGCATTATGAAAACACATCAGACAAGTCAGGGATAAGGTCGTGGAGGAGAGTCGGGGTCTAAAACAACACGCCAGGCTTTCAACATCTCACAGATTACTGTTCAGTTACTGTGGAAGATAAATGTAGAAATGTAGAAGAAATCCTGTTAAGAGGTTGGAGTTAGACTTGGAAAAACGGGATAAAGATTGGACAAAAACCGAGTTGAGAATCTGTCAATGCTCAAAAACTGAGGTCGAGAGACTTTCTATTTGGTGTGAGCGAGTCTCACATGTCTTGCTATGAGAAATTGTCAAAAATGCCAATCAGTGACATTATTTATTTATTAACAAGGCATATATTATAAGTTTATACATCCTTTTGCGCCTTTCATTCATGATTTTTTTGTAGTTGTGACATGAACTACTGGTATTTATCATTGAGTGAATGATATGAAAAAGAAAAAATGGAATGTTCCTAAAGTGTCCTGAATACAAATGCACACCACACTTTTCAGTTTTTTCTTTCTAAATGACGATGAAAACTGTGCATAATTTCCCATCCACTTCAGAATTACCTGCCACTTTGTGACAGATTCAGTAAATTTGAATATGCATTGTGACGAGGTTCCCTTGACAGATTAAAAGTTAAATGTTATTTTTTAAACTGATAACAGTTAAACAACTGTTAAACATACTTTTTATCATTGACATTTTTGTGTTAAATATATATATATATAAAATTGTCTGATGTAAGATTCTAATTTTAAATGTCACGTTTTCATTTAAAGTAAAGCTTTCAATCTGTGTATTTAATCTACATAATGCATAGTTCCATTTGGAGATAATGTGTCTGAAATCAATTGACTTTTCAATAATCTAATTTATTGACTGTGTCTGAACGTATCTAAATCTGCGTGATTTTATTTTATTTTATTATTTTTTTTGTCTTTATAAAATATTATGTTTTCTTTCATTTTCAATCCCACATTTCTAAATAACTTACTTATAAAAGACCCCTCAATTTGGACGTAGCTTACTTCATTATAAAAACAACATGTATCTGCTTTTCGTCAATGCTTTGATTTTATAAATTGTATAGTATATCCATCCAGTCTTTGATGGGAAAGTGATCAAAGTTTTAACCCGTCAAACCCGACAGGACCAACCGAGGTTATAAGGATGCAAAGGTGAACATCCTCCTCCAGTGGACTCCTCACTCTCCAATCACGTAAACGTAATTTGATCACAGTGTTGAGCAATGTCGTCGGAGCTGAAAGCGGTCTTGTGTTCCCCCAGCAGCCCTCGGGCCACATCGACCGTGTTGGATGTTCCACAGCGGGCCTTTTTAAAGGTAAGGTCAGCTCGCAGGGAAAAGCTGAGTTATGGGGCTAATAAGGGGAGGAACATTGATGTGTCTCTGCGACAAAGCGATGCTGGAGCCGTTCATTAACGCAGGGGGTGTGATAAACACCCAAACATGTAGAGCCAAACAAATTAAACACTGCGAACCCTGTTGTCCGTTAAAGTTAAGCTCCGACGGGGAGATTGTTGTGTTTCTTGTTGGATCAAATAAAACATTTTCTCAGTGTTAGCCTGAAAATCTTTCAATCCAATCTTAATCCGTTCCTTATCCTGGTCTGAAATCTCCCCGTTCAACATTTAACTATCTTTTAATTAAGTTTTGAAGAGTTCAGAAATTAGGACCCACCATCTTACTGAGACCATACAAAGCAATTCCACTTGATAAATACTTTAGTATTGACCTTTTGAGGGTTTACCCTTCTTATAGCTGCAAACTATGACCATTGTGCTGGAAAAGGTCAACTTTTCGACAGTTTGTAATTTTTGAGGTGTTCCTGTATTTCCATCACCGTCAAGTACATTTTACCAGTGATGCCGATGAACAAACAAGATCCTGTATCTGATTAACCTTTTCAAAATAAAAGAGGTTTATTATAATACCCTCTTAAAGTATTTGTTATGCCCCTAAAGGTTAAGTCTGGATAGGAGGTGAAGCCTTTTAAAAAAATAATTCAAATTACTGTTTAGTGTTTAGTGTTTAGTCCAGCTGCAGTCTAAACATTTAACTTTTTGAATAAAAAGGTTTTCTTTTTTTTTTTTTATCTGGGTGATTTTATGTACTCCAACCAGTTCTAGATAAAATGAGGGACTTTGTGATGGAAGAGAAGAGAAACATGGGCAGAACTCTGTTATCTTTAGCAGAGATGAGTCATTTCAATGTGTTCGCACATTGTTTTGCATTTGACAAAAAAAACCAAAACAAACTTTAAACTGTTTCTGATCATCTGTTGATTTGTCCAGGCATGTCTGTTAACTATTAGAAAAAAAAATGCATAGAATTTTGTTTTTACCAGGGCAGTGTTATGTACTTTCCAGGCACATTGTGCCAATTTATAGCAAAATCAAGTTACCTTCAATTGGTATAAAAATGCTACATAGATTTAACATGACTTAAATTAAATTTGACCTCATAGTTTAACACCTTGGAATTGGACCTCTGTCTCTTTAACATGTTCTGCTCTTTTAGAGATTCCGCCTTCAGGAAAACATCACAAAATTGTTCCTCCATTAACGCTTCAGCAACATTATTTTACTAGCATTGCATCATAATGAGCTCAGCAGATGCACAGTTTTGCCGGGTGGTTGCTAATTGCAGCTGGCTAGTCTAAAGGAGCTGAATGGAGGTGTTTAGGTGGGGAGGGATTCTTAAAGGCGGGGCTAGGTGCACCCTGGTGTTTTGCACAACTGAATGGTTTCCACGGGAGATTAAAGGATTCCTCAAACATGCATGAAAGAATCAAATCAACACTCCAGGTTTGTTTTTGATGAGGAAATTACATTACAACATGATATAAAGCTCAAAAAAGTCGATTTGACTTTAACAGAAGCAACAAAAAAAAATCAATGAAATCCTATCTACTACATTTGTGACTTTTGATTGGATTTTAAACATTTTCAAAGACGGCCAAAAAGACGGGGAGTAAATAGATACAACAAGTAGTGTTTATCTCAAACTTACAGGGAAAAGAAACATTGTGCCTTTCCCGCTCCTACGGCTCCAAACCACAAGTAGGAGTTGGCAGTCGAGGACCATCCTGCATCTGAACACTGCAGCACATTTGCAGAAATGAGGCAGCTGCTGAAATCAACCAATCACTCTAAAAGGTTGCACTGAAAACCACCAAACGGCAGGACGCTTCAGCCATCACAACGCATCGCTGACGAGTCTATCCCGAGCAGCTGTGCAGGCAGAGCATGTGTCAGGTTATGGGACCCGCAGGGGCATGCGGTGGGAGTGCCTGGGAAACTTAATGGGCAATATTTGTGGTGGATTGCATTGTGCTTCGTATTGTCTGGAGACGCTGACGACAGAATGAGTGTCGCACATGCCATTAGATTTATATGAATCGGGCGTCTGTCCTGTGGATCTGGAGCTGTAAAGAGGCTCCAATGCACCGAAGGTTCAGCTTACTAGTTCTTAAGCCCTCAAGACTCAACCTTATTCCTGCATCTATATCAAATACACAGTTCCCCCTTCACACACATTATGCAATGTAAATTACAGACCGTTTCCTTTCTTTGTCAGGCAGATGGACGACTTTCTACTCCAGGTAAAAGAAGCAATTGATGATAGTAATACATCAAACTTATACAGCGATTTTTTGAGGGGCACTCAAGGAAGCTATACAAGGAAATACAAACGACATAAAACAAGTGGCTGAGAATTAAAAAGAGGCATATAGGCCAAGGTTAACATTCTGGTGTAGAGTCCGAGTTCTTGATGTTTCTTAGGGAAGAGAGTTGCAGAGGCGTTGGGCGGAGAAAGTTTGATCTCGCTGGGTACGGTGTTAGGTTCTGATGGGGGTCAGCAGAACGAAGGTGGTGAGAGTGACAGTGAAGGGAGTCAGTGAGATATGAGGGGGTGAGGTTATTGAGGCCACCTGGCCAGAGTCGCCTGGCCAGGTGGCGACTCTGGCCAGGAATATTTTTTGTTGAATTGGGAGCCGGTGGAGATTTTTTAAAAACTGCGTTGATGCAGGTAAGTAGACGGGCAGATGAGCTTTGAATACACTGTTAAAAAAGTCACTGTAGAGTTTACAGTAACTTACCTGCAGCAGGGTGGCCAGCTATTACTGTAATGTTAAAAGAAAAAGTTTTAGTAAATTTACTGTATTTTCTTTTACAGTTTCCTGTAATTCTATTAGTCTTACTAAAAATGATTACAGTCTTAGTGTAAATTTATTAGTTTTACTGTAATTTTATTACAGTTTTACTGTAAATGTATTACAGTTTTGTGTGTGTATCAAATAAGTCTGGTACACACACAACCCTGATCCCTGACAGTTTCAGTTTTTACATAGTTTTTGAACTTTTCTTTACTGCAAACCTCTGTTGAGAAGCTGCTAATGAGGCAAACTAATGAACAACTAACCAATTCAAAAGGTATTAGGTTTTAAAATTAGACACTTTGGACAGCTTTCCATATAGCCACCGTTGACTTGTTGGCAAATTTAGGCCGTCAGATCCTAAAACATCAAAATCATTACAGCTACAGATAAAAAACAACATGGCTCTAAAACAACCATGACTCTGCATGTCAGTGATTTATGATGGGCAAAGATTTATCATGATTACGTTAAGGGTCACCGGGTTTAAATGTTATTGGAGTTCAAATCGTCGTTCTTTTAGTAAAAACTCTTATATAGCAGCTACTGCATTTGTAATTTTCAAACAACCAGGTAGAAGTTTGTTTTCTGGGAAAGAAAACAAGAGTTTGCTTATGCAATTCAGGAAATGAATATATAGATTCATTTTCAATAAGATGGAAATTCCCCAAGACATTTTTGACTTCCTGGAGGAAAATTAAAACCCGGTAAAGGTATTCTACATCACCGGTCATCCGTTAACATTCATTTCCGGTAAACAGGTCTGGACTGTTCGTTGTTTCCGAGGGATCTACTGGATCTACTGTGTCTTACTTTTAACTTTACAGTAAGACACAGAAAGCTTGAGAAGCAGCAATCATTGTTTGCTTTGTTTATTAAAACCGTTGTGGCATAGAAATATTTACCTCTTTCCATACACTACTAATCAAGATATGCCTGATTTTTGCCACAGATTATGCAAACATTAAAAAAAAATCCAGTCTGAATAACCTTTGTCTTTGTTACTTAAAAGCAATTTTTTGACAAGTTAAAATCTGTAAATGAAACACTTCCCTGTTCACACTTATGTTATACATATGTGGAAGGTACAGTTGTGAGAACAAGCGTGGTTATGAAGCGCTCACCAACAGGAGTTTCAATGTGTTTCTTTCTATTTTTTCTCAAAAAACAAGGGGATAAATTACAGTCAGCACGGAAGGTGACGAAACAAATGAGAGAGAGCTTTTTCAGGAGCGTCATCGTTATGCAACGTGAAGTAAAAAAAAAAAAAATGCTTCAAAGCACTACGATTCTGCCTCTCATTAACCTTGTCATTGTGGATGTTATTTAACCTGTTGGAAAATTATACCGGCAGGAACCTGGGATCACTTACGGGGAATTTAACTTTTAACTGTGTGGAGCAGAAGGAATGCATCAAAAATAATGACAACTGTTATAGTGTTTGTGATAAATGACTTTTAATTATCATACAAACAAATTTATTGGGAGCACAGCAAACTCATCACATTTGTAAAAACAACAACAAAAAAAAGGTAATAACTAGAAAATTCAAGTGTGAATGCTGAATGATCAGTGCCTAATGCCTTTGGTGAAAATGCCAAAAGCGTTTGAAGCTGACTGCTGCAGATTTGCAGAATGGTAAGAAATAGTCCATGCAGTGTGAAAAACCCAGATGAAAGTTAAAAAAAAAGCTAAAATGCTAAAACTAGTTAAAATACTAATGATAGCAAATAGGCTACCACTAGCATGCTGGGTTATAGTAATAGATTCCATGAAATGTAAACAAAAAACAAACTCGTGTGAACCCTAAAATGTGAAAAGGACAGAAAGGTTTCCCTATTCCTTCTGATAAAAACAGTGGGAGAATGAAATCCACACCTTTTATGGTTCCTGAGATATCAACATTTGCTTGGAGGCACCGTTTAGCACGGTGACTACAAAAAAACATTTTCAGAGAGGTACTGCACCACCTTTGCTGCCTTGCACTCACCCCATCTCTAATTTCTACCAAGAGCAGTGTGTAAAGAAACAAAGCTCACTGATATATGAAACATCATACATACATACCAGATACCACTGCATACCTTCAGGGGCCTGAAGGAGACCATGTCTCATCAGTCCGTTTTGACAATAAAAGATGATCAGCACACCATCAGGCAGGAAATGCTACCCCTAATTGAGACATTCTGCATTTAAACAGCACCTGTTTTCCTCTGTCACACACCAATTATCAATTATCGGGGCGACTAGAGGGTCACATTTTGATCGCAGGGCATTGTGACCGCTTTTGTGATAAAAGAAGCAAGCATAGAAAACGAAAATAAATCCCAGAATATTTAATATCAAGCGAAAAACCTGTGACGTTTATATAGCTGCAGCTCAGTCAAGAGCTACGGTGAATCCTGACCTCCTGAATTTTGAAACTTCTGCTCTTTTTATCTTTGTCACATTGTAAGAGTAAAGTGTGGAGTGTTAAATATTAACTATAAAAACTGACAAAGAGTAGCTGACAGAGACAGAGGGAGCACAAACCAGCTGGGGAACGCCACAAGAAAGGTAAACCATTTATTTCCCAGCAGTGCTAAACGAAGTCATTTATGTTTGAATTAATTTGACTGTTAAAAACAACAACATTTAATCGAGAAATGCTGGTTTTGGCTTAAACGTCTTGAACGTGTCTTGTGAGTCTTCCTGCGTCAAGGCCTGATTTGTCATTTTGCAGATGAGTTCTCGACCACAACTGTACGATTTCCACGGAGTCGCGATGACTCACTGCGTCACCGACAACTGGGAGAAGGTTAAAAACTTTCAGGCCAGACCAGACGACATACTCATTGCGACATACCCAAAAGCAGGTCAGTCTACCAACATGTGCAAACAGGTCTTACAGTTTGTAGAGCATAGATGCCAGGAACTGTTCCCCTCTCCGGTAACACTTTATTTGAAGGGGAGTGAATAAGACTGACATGACACTGTCACAAACATGACATAACACCTGTCATGAACATGAAGGAGTCTTTATGAATGCTTATGACAGTTGTCATGAAGTAAATAATGACACTTTTAATGCAAAGTTGCTCTAAAAGTTGCATTGAAAGTCCATTAAAAATGCCAACTTTGCATTAAATTGTCATAATTTACAAAATCATGCAAAGTTGGCATTTTTAATGGACGTTTAATGCAACTTTTAGAGCAACTTTGCATTAAAAGAGTCATTATTTACTTCATGACAACTGTCATAAACATTCATAAAGACTCCTTTATGTTTATGACAGGTGTTATGTCAGTCTTATGCACACCCCTTCAAATAAAGTGTTCCCCACTCTCCTGCTCTGTATAGGAACTACGTGGGTCTCCTACATCCTTGACCTGCTGTATTTTGGACACCTATCTCCAGAGCGTCAGACGTCCATCCCCATCTTTGAAAGAGTTCCTTTTTTGGAGATAGCGGTCTCTACTGTAGCTCCAGGTTAATGCTCAAACTTTACTTTTCTGTTGAATACTCGTTCACTTGAAATCACCCTAGTGGTTCGATGCCTCTGTCTGTCCGTCTGCAGGAGCAGAGCTGGCAGACAGGCTGCCCACCTCCCCTCGGCTCATTAAGACTCACCTCCCGGTTCAGTTGGTGCCTCAGTCGTTTTGGGATCAGAACTGTCGGGTAAAGTTGCCCGAGTTTGGTTTGGATACGTTTTCAAAGTAAAGGTAGTGTTTCCTTCAGATAAAGATGACAGGAGTATGTAAAAGAAAAAAACAATAACTTGAATTCAGTTAAAACATTCCTTTACTAATCCCACTGACTATACCTTTGAGATTGACATACATTACATTGAATTAATGTTATTGCACACTGAAATTCTTTTTTTTTAAAGCTCTGATGCTCCACTGTGAGCAGATATGATGACGTTTTATAAGACAATTTGTCCAGTGAGGAGGAGGAAGTTGAGATGAATGTTGATTAAGTGGAAAGCCAAATCTCAAGGCACACAGTGGTTGCTAAATAAAATAAAATAAAATAAAAAATAGCAACAGTGAATGGAAGCAGCTGAAAGTCTGGCTTTGCTATACATAATTGATTTATTGTTTTTACAATAAATCAAGAGTAAAATGTAATATAGTAATGAATCTTTAAAGTTGTAATTTTGAGAAGAGCTGAGATTGATGGTTTTCTAACATCAATCTCTCAGTTAAAACAAGTGTGGTTTTAACTTGACCACTAGAGGGACTTTGTGAGTCAGAACTGTTTTAGGAATGATCCATTTTGGATCCATAATGGTTGTTGTTCATTTTGTTCATTCTTCCTTTGGTAGATGGTGTATGTGGCCCGCAACGCGAAGGACAACATGGTGTCATTTTACCACTTTGATCGCATGAACATGGTGCAACCGGAGCCTGGAGAATGGAGCAGCTACTTCCAGAGGTTCCTGGATGGACAGAGTGAGTACAGATTGTCATAAAATGTTTGTGTTTGGTGCTTTTTCTTTTTGGTACAGGCTTCTTACTTTTCTGTGTTTTCCTGTGGCCTCAGTGTTGTATGGGTCGTGGTATGACCATGTGGGAAACTGGTGGAAAAAGACGAAGACCTATCCCAAACTTCATTATATGTTCTATGAAGATATAGCTGAGGTAATTTATTTGGTTGAACCTTTACGTTCTGGCTGCTCCTCTGACTGTTTTTACCACAAAGTCGACATTTGATCTTGTGTTTCCAGGACACTGAGAGGGAAATAGACAAACTTTGCTCCTTCCTCGGGTTATCCCCGTCAGCTGAAGACAAAAAGACCATCGTTGAACTGGTGCACTTTGATAATATGAAGAACAATGAGATGACCAACTGTTCCAAACTCAACTTCTTGGATTTCAAAATTTCTCCCTTCTTGAGAAAAGGTAAATTATGACGCAAAAAATGAAAGTGACAGCTACCGTTTGGGAGGAAGACATGAATGATGGGTCTGTGGCTTTTCCAGGAAAAGTTGGTGACTGGAAGACCCACTTCACTGTCGCTCAGAACGAAGCGTTCGACGAGGACTACAAGAGCAAGATGAAAGATCCGACACTTCGGTTTCGCACCGAAATATAAACCTGGGGTATTGTAGATCTCAGATGATTTATGACGGAGGTGATGTTTTTGAAATTTAGAGTAACTGAATCTCAAATCTAAAAGTGTGGACCATTTTCCCGTCATAGTTGAAACTTTTCTACTAGTAAACGGAATCAACTTTTTATAATGAAGCTCAGGAAATAAATATTTTGTTTGGAGTTTGTATTAAATAAAGCGAAAGCTTGCTCATGAAAATTTTCAGATTTGTAAAAGGTATTTATTTGGCTGTTGTGCCATCCAAATTTTGCTTTTAAATCTTAACATTTTTCTGGTAGTGAAGATGAAGAGGAGCTACTTTGACTTTCGGACACAGTGATGAAACAATGAACTGGGAAGGCAGGAGTCAGAAGTATAATTCAGACAGTTTCCACTGTCAACCAGTTTGATTCATAAACCAAAGGCTGGTACGTGGGATGTCAGTGAAGAAAGGGATCCTGTCAGAACCAGTAGCGTAAAAATTACATAATTTTATACCATGTAAATCTTTTGACTGTTTCTCCCAGTCACAAACCAAATAAGATTCAAGAATAGTCCAAGGAGCTCAATGAAGTGCTGTCTTAATCTCCAAATTTACCAAATCTTCCTCCAGTTAGGTGTATATCAGGTGTTCAACACAACAAAATCTGATCCCACCTCACGATTTCAAAGACCTGATGCTAACACCTGCTGCCAGAGACCACAGCATATATTTGGGGGATCTAATGGAAACCATTGTTTGTCAGAATAGAGGTTGTTTAGGCAGCAAAGGGGGGTAAACACACCATTACTCCTGTGGTCATAATGTTACACACCAATAGGACAATTTGGGAGTCTGGAATCTTTCATTATGATCTCGGGACGTTTTGACATTTTTGTGGATAAATTTTCTAGTAAGGACACACAAGTACATTCCAGAGTTTGTAATATCAAGCAGAACAT
>NW_006799958.1:3925576-3926832 GCF_000485575.1 Poecilia formosa | reverse complement strand
ACAAGAGCAAGATGAAAGATCCAACACTTCGGTTTCGTACCGAAATATAAACCTGGACCTGGCGTATTGTAGATCTCTTATGGCAAAGGAGATGTTTTGAAATTCAAAGAAATGGATTCTGAAATGTAAAAATAGTTGAATAATTTTAACTTTTTCTCCTAGTGAATGACAAACTTTTTATATTAAAGATAAAAAAACAAACATATATGTTTGTCTGTAGTTTAATATTTCCAATGTGCACAGAATTGCCAAAATGATTTAACCATTCACTAACATTGTGGATGAGGAGTCGTGATTTGGTCTATTTGGAGTTCATGATTTTGCTCATAAATTCCTGGGTTACACTTTTTTTCTTCTTCATTTTAATTTTGGCTTCGTCGTCGTTTAACATGGCGAAATCCTAAAGGAATTGAAATGATTTGATTCTCAAAGTGAGAAATCCTAAAATTGAAAAGTTTGTTAAATTCTCCACACTCTGAAAATATCAGTAAGCAATAAGTGGACCCCATAATATAGGATTAATTTTCAAAATCTTCTACGTCTTATTATTTTTCTATGTACCTGTGAATGTCCAGTCACTGGTGATTCTTGGTGGTTTTTTTTATTATTTTCAACAGAAAGTAGGTAATCTAGTCTCCCAGTACTTATCACAACTTCTAGATACAATATATTTTGTTTTCTATTTTTCAGGTGCCCTGCCCCTTTCTAATATCTCCCTGGGGAACTGCCCAAGAATATTGTGAGAATATGTGAACCCTCGGAGAGTTTGTGCTGTGAAATCAGGGGTCAGAAAAGGTCACCTGGACATTCTGCCCGATCGGAGCAGTTAATCCCCACGCATGAAAACATGCCAAACGGCATCCACATCCAAACAACACCTGACAGAAGGCCTGCCATCTGATAAGTTACATAAAAACAAGAACACGCTCGGGCCAGCCGCTCAAATTCACATGCAGCAGGAGAGGGAGCCGTTTTCATTAAGCCACAACAAAAACATCACGGGTTACATAAAGAAAACGCAAAGGTTGTTGGCATATTAATCAGTCTCAATTGTACCTTTTGGAAATGAAATGATAAAAAAATAAATCCTGAGTCAGTACGTCTTTGGTTGATGCCATTTGAATCAGGATTTGGAGAATGTTTGCGCTTTCCCTGGAAAGACAAACAAAGATGGTTACTGGGAGGATATTGGTGCTATTTGTTGGAGCGGGAACTTTAATCTACAGAGGATAGAAGAGATAAAAATAGTTCAGTGA
>NW_006799958.1:3858434-3925074 GCF_000485575.1 Poecilia formosa | reverse complement strand
GACGCTGCACAGACTTTTTTAGAAACTCTTCTCGGATGTAATGGTAAAGTGTCTCCTTTCAGCGCTGAAAGTTAATAAAATAAGTAAAGTCTGAATGCTTTTCTTGGCTGATTTTATGATCAAGGTGTCAATACAAATTATGATTCATCGATTGAGATTCTAAATCTCAACAGTATGTAAAATGAGTTCCTCAGATTGCTGATGTCAGTATTAATTTCTTTCTGTATTAACCAACTATTAGTCACTATTAATCAATTAAGTATTCCTATCGAATGTACTGAACACAGCAGCAAGCAGCTACCGTTTACCATTTGAAAAAAAAATGTTTATAAATAATTATAAAGGTATCAATAAATTGAATTAAAAATAATTTTCAGATATTTTCCAACTCCATTGAAATTTGTCCCTAGTTTTTGTCAACACCGTCAGAAATGAAAAGAATGTAAAAAAAAATCAGGCATTATTGGGGGGCACCAGAACTTCTGAGGACCCCATGACGTCGTCTTTTCTCTTCCTTTGCTAAGAGGGCTAGTTAGCTCTGGTTAGCTTATGTTATTCTTTAGTTTTGTCTTCTGTTTTATTCCTAAGTTGCTTGTCACAACCATGATGTGTCAACTCCATAACTGACAAATTACAAAACTTTGATGAAATTTTGTGAAATAAAAGCTTAATTTTGGTATATTGTAAAGATTTAATGGACCTGAGAGCTACAATATGGCTTCCTTCAGAATAACATATAAATTGAGGTAGTTTGGCATTTCGTCAACTCCATTAGAGTCTTTCTGACTCTTTCAGTGAAATTGTTGACAAATTTCACTTAAATGTGCAGTTAATCCATTTTAGTGTATTTTACATAAATTGCATTATTTCACATGTATCAAGTCTTTTTACCCACTAATTTGTCACCACCTTCAGTTCTGTGTCAACTCCATCACTCACTGTCAACTCCATCAGATGGACTTTTTGTTGTTTTTTGTTTTAAATAATATTTATTTTGTTTCTTGAGAAACATTTGTCTGTAAAATGAGTGAAAAATATCACTAACAGGGTAATTAAAAAATTATTTTATGTTTATTTTTGTCAGATGGTGATGACAAAGTTCTGGGTAAAGTCGATTAAATATGTAATTTTAAAAAAAAACTGGGATCCTGTACCTTAGCATCTTTACATTTCCAAAACATTATTTGTCATATTTGCATATATAAGGATGAAAAATAATAATAAAAATTTTTTAAAAAATGGGAAAATTAAAAACCATTTTGTCCCTGTTCTCAAGAATCACTGAGTTATCAGTGTAAGAGATGTTTGCAGAAATAGAGCTTAGCATAAATGTAAAACAAATATACATGCAGGCCTCCATAAACATAACGTATGCTCCATGTGAAGAGCATCGGTATTATGTGGTAATCCAAAAGTTTTAAGTTGAATGTCGAAAATAAACCAGACATGTAATTTAAGTTTGATTGTGCTAACTTTCTTTTTTAAAATACACTTAAATTCTAGCGGTGTTTCAGCATTATAACATATTCTTCTTTTTCATGACACTAGAAACCAGAAGTGGATAAAAACTTTTATTTTCTCCCTGTCTCAGGTGACATCAGGTAAGCTTCACCAGCTTTAGGTCAGCTCGAAACTACCCAAATTATTTCTGTTTTCGAAATGCCACAATAACAAGAGGCGGGTTTCACTGTGGCACAGTTCCAGATGTTCACCATCTCGAACAAACACGTATTCATATCCAGATCTTGGTTTTCTGAGGCCATATGAGGAGAAAGGAAAAACAGCACACCGGAGATTGCGCTGCAATTTGCTTGCTATCTAAGAAAATTATGGCAATGATTGCAAGTTATCTCCTCGTGTTATAAAATCAAAACTTGTTTCCTATATAACACCGCTCAAAGAAATAATAATAATAAAAAAAACAGTCTTGTGCTTGAAATGAAGATCTTTTCTGATTCACAGTGTTTTCTGAAACACAGCCTTGTCGGGTGGTGCCACAAACTAAAAACAATATGGCTTTGTCTGAATCATCTGCAGATAATTAGTTCTTACCCACAGGACTCTAATCTCCACAGACAGCATATGTTGAGAGGATCCCAATAAAAACACACGCTAGCGTGTACGCAGACAGTTTTAGCATGACATCTGACGGCATGTTTTCATTCCTTATAAGCGTTTCCAACTCTGTTTCCTTTGTTTCAAACTGATTCGTTGATACGAATAGCCCTAGTTTATAATTTTCAAGATTTTCTTAACGTTTTGTTGTGAAAGCCAATCCAGCTCGTGAATCTGTGAAAGTATAAATTTGCTGAATTCATTTGAAATACCTGTAATAAAAATGACTGTCTTCCAACACAGTATCAGGAAACATGCAAATTGGAAGGGCAAGACGAATATATAAACAAAAAGCTTTTAGCCTTACTTTAATTCAGATTATAAGCTCTAATGTAATCATCTGCTCACAATGTTGGGAAAAAAAAGGATTTGGGAATATTCTTGGACTTGTTAAGAATTACAACATCTTCCACATTTATTGGCACTCGCCTTCTCTTTAGTGTTTAGTTGGTCATGAGTCATTTTTAATGCTCTTTTCTCGCTCTACAAGTTTTCTTTTGAGATGATCATTAACCCCCCCATAGTGAATCATTTCTATCTTGACTCATTTTAGATCAAGGCCCAACAGTAGCCCATTTTCCCTTTACTTGAAGACTCCAAGTTATGGCTACTGTCTTTGCATTTAAAAGAATGTATGATGCTATGTCCTCTAATAAGTTCGCAGAGGCATTTGGAAGAGAAACAGGCCCGCGGTATTACAGATCCTCCACCGTGCTTAACGTCGGGCTTCAGCTGCTTTTCCATGCATCCATCCTTTTATTCACATGAACCCCAACCAGAGCGTTTGTTGCTGAAAAAGCTCAAAATAGTCAAAATGATCAACACATCTGGTTCCAATCAAAACAGCTAGAGTACAGCAAGCTCCCATGTTTGACTCTGTGAGCCCAGTTTCACTTAGTGGAGGTGTGCGAATCGATCCAAAGTGCACATAATATCAATATCAATTTGGTATCAGTATTGGTTTGGTACTAGCATGGCAAGATCGATACTTTAGTTTCAGATTCCTGCTTGAAATGTTTGTTTATTTTTCCGCCGTAATTTCTCAATCGCACTTCAAAAAGATTTTATTTTGATTTGCTCTCAAATTGTCTTTTTTTTTTTTTTTGCAGTTTATTTAGGAAAAATGCATGGAAAATACAAAATACTTCAATATCTTATTAAAGTATTTTATAGACACGTATAAACTTTGAATTATTTTGTTCAAACCTAGAATAGAGTTTACACAAAGAAAAAAAATAACACAAAAGCACCTAATTGTCAGTAGTTTGTGACACATCAATCTTAGAAACTATCAGTATCGGTGATACTGATACCGATACTTTGTAACAAATCAATACCAAAATACGTAGTATTGCACACCTCCACCACTTAGTGTCAAGTGCTTGCTAAACATTCCCTTACAATTTTTAGAACTTTAAAGCAAACTGAAATCACTTAATATCATTAATATTTTTAACTTAAATTACTTATGGCAAAAAAGTAGTTTTTTTGTGTTTATGACGAACAAAGTGCAAATTCGTTGTTTCTCGAAATGTTACAAATACACACATATGTATTTGTTATGTATTTAGAAATGATGCAAACAAATAAACTCTTGGTTCTTGCACCAAATTCCAGCAATCAGAGAAAGAGAAGAAGTTGTCATGTTCCTGCAACGCATGACTACAACTATATTGATGTACCTGCGGCACACCTTCCTCCTATTTCCCACTTATTCCAGCTCATCTTTGGTCTAGTCTTTGGATTAATTGCTCATTTAAAACTATGATCATCCTCTAACCGAACGACAATCGCATCTATGTCCTGACGTAAGCAGCACAGGTTTACATCAGTCCGGTAATCCCAGTGATCGGCAGCCCGTGTGGACTGGTGATGCGCGCGCGGAGGAGTGAGTGTGGAGAGTTGCGCACGCGGCCGATTATCGGATCGGCCTGTGATTGGTCGACGGTGAGGTTGCCCGAGAGCCTGCGAAGAGTTTAAAGTGCTGCACGAGAGCACGACGTGGTCACAGCAGACACGAACCGAGCCGAGCCGGTCAGAGAATCATAAACAGAACCACAAATAGGGAGGAGAAGAAGAAGAAGAAGAGCGAGGAAACGAGAGAGATGACTCTACCGACGGTGCGACAACTTTTCCTGCTGTGTTTGTTGGGGATTTTTGGATGTTTGAGCACAACAGGTGAGCGACAGGGTTTTTACGAAGTACTTGGTTTTTAATTTAATTGCAATTCGTGTTTCAGTGTCAAAATATGGACTATAATCTGTCCGAGGTGTAAAACTCTGTGCGGAGGTTTTATAAACATTAATAGTTTAATTTGAGTAACCTGGAGGCTGCTGGGGGTAAATAGATAACAATGTCCTTTTAAGAAATGTACTTTTATTAAGGTTATACCAAATAATGCCTGAGCACACTAAAGAATAAATAAAAGCAAATCATAATAATAATGAATTGCCGTTTTTCAGCTCCATAAATATGTTTATTCATAAATGGGGGAGAAAAATATTGCTAATTGTTTTCTAAAGGTGCTTTTAATCTGACTAACAAGCCTCATCTAAATGCATGTATTCCCTGATTATGGCTAAATTAGCATGGAGGCTACATAAGAAAGCTGTAAGGATTATAAATGGTTTATATTAAATATGAGACACATAACATGATACTAACTAAAGTGTATTCATTTAAATTCTACAATGCAGAACAATTCAAAGCTGTGCAGCATGCAGCCATGTTCTTCAAACTCTGTTCAGAAGTTGTTTGACGTTAAAAACAACAACAAATAAAAACAAGTAAAAGCTGAGAGGTAAATGTGTGTTTAACAAAAGTAAAGGTGCAAAAATAAGGAATGGAAAAAGTAATATTGACAGGCTAATGCTTATACAAAATATTTAATACAGGCGGTGAAGGAATGTTAAGTGATATTTGATCATTATTGTCTATAAAATATGATGTTTTTCCAGCTTGGTGTGCCTTTTTAGTACATTTGATACTAATCAACATGTTAGCCATGTTTAAAAACATAACTGCAAATGTCATGCCGTGAGAAATTTGGATAAACTTTACCACCTGTATAAGTAACAATTTTTACTTAAAAATAATATATGAAATTTTAGGCATTCCAGAGCAGTCTTTAAAGCATATATACTTGATCTCAATCAGATTAGATAAATGTTAAATAAAAAAAAAAAAGACAAACTTATCCACAATTGCCAGAGTCACACAGGCTTAGCATTTTACACATGCTCGTTTAATTCTTAATTTAAATATAGTTTGAATGATGTGTAGCTTGTGTTCAAATCTTACACACACAGAGCACCACAGTTAATCTCAGTCTCTACAACACGGTTTGTTCCTCTCCTTCCCTCTCATCAGCTCCCTTCATAGTAAGTGGCAGACTTTGCTGGAGCAACAAGTCAGCGTTATGGTGACATTAAGCGGTTTAGCCACCGGGGGTCAGCTGAAACCAATTTTTAGCTGATGTTTTGTTTGTCACTAATGATTAGATTCTCCCTAAGAGATCTTAATGATCCTGTGGATTTTTTAGTTAGATTGGATTTGAAACCGCTACTTAAAAGTCCCCTCATTTCGCCTGAAGCCACACAGAATTACCCAGTCTTTGATTCAGTGTGCAAATCTCATTTAAAAATGGCTCAAATCACTTTTTTGGAGCTAACTGCTACGGGATGAATTAAGAGTGCGCCCCAAAGTGCTGGAGATGCAGCCATCTTTTTGTTTCTCATGCAACGTAATTAGAGAATGCTAACTTTACATGTCCTGTTTGTCCAGATGCCAGTCTTTTTGGACAGTGGCGGGATGACACCGCATTACGAAAGGTAGTGAAATAACTTCTCTTCATCCACCTTTTCACCACCCCTCATCAGTCCCTCTTCCCTCTTCATGGATGTTCACTTTGATGTCTCACAGTTTTTGCCATTTCCTTCTATTTTAATGGCCCTGAAGCAGCCATCTTGTTTAATTATCACAAATTAAAAGTCCAATTAAATACAATAGATCACTCTGATGTGTAGCAGCCAGACCAAGATGAAGCAGTAGTGATGCTGAGCTGTAATTAAACCTATGGACTTTCCAAAAGCATCCATTTATTTTGAATACTATACTGTATTCTTTTAATCCGTTAACGAAATCCTAAAAGCTCTTGTTGTTTGTCCGAAGGTGCGAGGCGTCCAGAGCGACGATATGAGTAATGTGTTGTGGAGAGACCAAAACGAGGTGAGTCGACATCACAATCGCTCTGGACTCCCCGAGCGATTGGGCTGCCGTGATAACATTAAACATTTAAGATTGAGGAGAAGAAGAAAAGATTGAGCACCGCATTTCCCATCAGCCTCGGTTCCCGAAAGAGCGATGATGTATTTTCCTCTCAGAGATAATGTGTGTCGATGATGCCATTGTTCACCAAACTCAGAGGACGTTTTCCGCAAATGGCTGCCGGGATCAGCTGAGGAGTTTCTATTAGTGCATTTAAAAAATAAAAAAAGTCTGTGATGCAGATTTCATTCTTGGAAAAAGAAACCTAAGGAAAATGAAGAAAAGTTTTATAAATGAATTGTCGGTTTTGGGTTTCTTTCAGTTTTCAGCTCTTTCGTGATTTTACAAACAGAATAAAGGGTTTAAAGAACAGAAATTGTCAAACCTCAGCCTGAGTTTTAGTGAATCTGTTCAGCATAGAACTATTCAACTCACGTTTTGATCAGTGCAGATATTTTAGGCTTTAGCTATCGCCGTTCCCAATATCTCTTGATCGGAAACAGGGATAAGTAATATGTTTTTTGTGATAAAACTAACAAATTAGCTTTTTTCACAAAAGGGCCACCCCCTGACACAATGGCACCCTGGGCGGTGTGCTGTATCTCCAACACCAAACACCGCCATCATGACAAAGTAGAAAATAACTACTTTGTTTCAATGGCGTTAAGCTGGTGGGACTGGATGCTTTTTTTTTTTACCACTTTTCCTGCTTTATCTTTGGTGCCGATTCACTGAACCCATTTATAGTTTACAGCTAAATTTATTTTGAGTATAACCACTGAGATGCTATTTCTACCAGTACTTCACCTCACCTCTCTAACTCAAGAGATTGTGTTAAGATTAAACAGCTTTATTTCCAAATCAAATGGTGTCACAGGGAATGAAGTGGACTCAACCAGCTTTGACATAAAGTTGCAATTATCTGAGATAATTTATTTTTAGCTTGCTAGGTTAAAAAAAAAGTAAAAGAAATGTTATAATCCTGGACTTTTTCAGGGTCAAAGCTTTTCACTTGATACATCTAACGCCGAGGTCAACCTACGTCTTTCTGACGCAGTGAGTTCAGGCTGGCCTTGTTCTTTAGCACTCAGAAATGATGAGCATCCAACATTTGGGGTAAAATAAAATACAAGAAACTGGCAAATAATCAAAGACGTGCTTCACAGATGGGCCGGTGCAGAAGTAAAACACATAGAGTTGGTAAAATATGCAGAACAATTATTGGACGTTATCACAAAACACAGGGAAATATATAGAGATAGAACATGCAGAAGTACAACAACCTGGATAAGCAGACAACACCTCTGAATTTCTCTCTGTGCCTCTTGTATATTTGTTTTCTAGAGTTATGACAGATGCAGTTATAACAGTTTTTTTTCAGTTGATATTTCTGATGTTAATCTGTTAATTTTCTTCCTCAGGAGCAAGTTCAGAATATTTTCAAAAGGGTAAGATTTGCTTAGTTTTATTATATTTAACTTATAATTTGGATGGTAAACAACAGCATGTAGTTTAATATTGATGTTTTTTTTCTTTCTACCCCAGTTTCTGTTTCATTACTCCAAAGCACGCAACTCTGTCGGAGCTGTTCAACAAGAGGTGAGACAAAAAGATGGCCGGAAGTGTCTGTGTTTGTAAAAACAAGTCCCATCACACACGGAGCATATGTACATCATTCATCGTATTCAGATGTAAATTTCCTTCTAGATGTTCACTAAAGTAATTTAAAAATGTAAAGAAAATTGGCATCCAAGCACAACCGCCGGTCGTACAAATCACTGACTAATGACAATAAAGTTGTTTTATTCTGTAAAACCAATACTCAGGGGTGGGATCAATAATTTAGCCCTTTTTATTCCGCCTAACCACTATTAATGATCTAATCTCCGTTTCTCGTTTAGTCCCACTCAGTTCACCCTTTGATGCGACTTTCGCCTAAACTATCCCAGAGGAGAAAGAAGAAGGTGCTGCTTGTGGTAAGAAAAGTTTTCACTCCTGCAGCTCTGGAAAAAAAACTCAGAGCCCACTGCACTATAAAACCTCCTGGTTATTCCACCAAACGTTGATTTATGAGTTCAAACATTAGTATTGTTTCTAAATGAATGTGAACTTGTTTTCTTTGCATTATTTGAGGTCTGAGAGCACAGCATCTTTTTTCGTTATTTTGACCATTTCTCACTTTCTGCAAATAAATACTTTTTTTTGCTTGTAATTTCAGAGGCATGTTGTCAGTAGTTCATAGAATAAAAGAACAATGTTTATTTTACTCAAACATAAACCTATAAAAAGTAAAATCAGAGAATGGAGCAGCATGTCTTTTTAACTCGACTCAGAAGCCACATCACTACTCATATGAAGTCATTTTATTAAAATTCTGAGTTGTTCCTTTAATAAGAACAAAAAGCAAAGAGCAAAAAACATTGTCTAAAATAACTTATCACTCTGCAGGATGTTAAAGTCCAGACACCGTCAGAGAAAAGGACTTGTTCCATTATTTGTCCTCTGCCTTTAAAGACTTAACCTTTCAGGCAGAGAAGAAGAAGAAGTGATTAGGACGGAGCCCGAATAAATCGCATCAACTTCTTCATCACTGCTCTTGTTCATTGCCGGCTCTCACTGACATTTCTCTGCCTCTCATTACCTGCTGCTAATTGAACAGAAACTCCGAGACCTGCCAGAGGGAATGCTGTAAAGGAGGAGGAATCTGAGAAAGTCAGGGGAGGAAACGACACGCAATGAGAATGAGGAGGAGGAGGAGGAGGAGGAGGAGGAGGAGGAGCAGCTGGCAGCTCCGGCCTGGATGAGGAGTCTACCGATACCGAGCGACACGCAGCATCTCTGGCTCTGGACAGAAACATTTTATTATTTTTTTCCTGAACAGAAAATTACTTATAAAGACAAAAAAAAAAAAAAAAAAAAAAAAAAACGACCGTTCTGCGATGACGCACCTGCGTCTCGATGCTTCCGAATGTTACCGAGTTTCTCTCTAAAACAAGATATAAACACTTTAAAACTCTCATCAGCAGTGACTTTTTTTATTTCAAAAGAGAACTTTGGAAACTAAATGTGGCAAAAAGGGGCGAACTCTAATTAAAGGAGGATGAAATGTATATGTACATTTTGTGACATAATTACCATGTAATAATAAAAAAACAGTTAAAATTTGTGTCTAATGGTTGTGTAAGGTTACAAAAAGAAAACAGAGGTGTGTTGTTCCAGCAGAGTGGCCTGCCCACGTGCCTTTAAGCAGGACTGAGCTCTGTAAAAATAAAAAAAAGAAGATTATATATGACAAAGGAGGTCCTGCTCGGTTCTTTAATGTTCTGTCTCCAAAGGCGTGTTCCTCTGTTGGGAGTGTTTTTTTTGTTTTGGTGTTTCTTTAATCATCCTCGTCCTCAGAGCCGCTGTCCTTCCGTGTCGGAAACGAACTTCTGATCGACGACATCATCTTGTCTTCGATTTGTTTCCTGGGGTTTTCTTCCAGGTCGGTCTTCACTGCGCCGGTTTCCGATAACCTCCACTCCAGCTCTGCACATAAAAAAAACAAAAAAAACAAAAAGAAACACGCAAACAATGAAAAAACACAAAGGGAATATTTCACGTAAAGTTTCTCAAACTAAAAAATGAAACAGAAGAATACGTGAGGTTAAATTTTTAAAACTGCACACGATTCCCAAAGTCAGGAGTTTATTTCCACTTCAGATACAATAATTTACAGGCGAGAGCGTTGGGTGCAGTTACAGAGCGCAGAGTCAAATGTTGTGCTTCTGTTTCCTAGCAACACTTAGAAAAACTTGTAAATCTGAAATGCACAGATTTATGTACACTTCCGACCTCAGCTAAAACCAAAAAATAAAAATAAAAATAACAATGTTGCCCTACCTTCGACCTTGAGGTTCATGCCTCCGAATACGAGAGGGCCGATGAACTGGGCCTTCATCTCTCCCTCAAAGTAAACAAAGATGGTGGGCAGGTTGCGGTCGGGGTAGTTGGGGATGCAGGTGGTGGAGATGGATCGGAGGAACTTGGTCTGAGGGAATTTCCTGGCCAGGCCGCTCAGGTGCTGGTTGATCAGGGTGCACAGAGGGATGCTGGGCCGAGACCAAACGGACACAGAGATCAGCACTGAACTCTCAACTTTGTACGAAAAAAATTCATGTCTCGATAGTCTGAAGAAGCAGTAAACAAAAGGAAGTCGGGTCCAATTTAGTTACCACAGGAACACTGACTTGTTTTAAGCGTGTCTGATCATCTATCAAACTTTGGTTTTAGGTTTGTTTTCTAGTCTTTTCCTGATGTTTAAAGTCACCACAAAAAGCAGCTTTACGCCGTTTCTCTTCTCCAGTAATGTCTATGGTTAAATTTAAAAGGCATCATCAACCTAAATATTTTGCTATAGGCTGAATTCATTAGGTTAAGTTTTACAAAATAAAATGTTCCACCATGGATTAAAAATAGGCAAAACAGGCGTTGAATTATTTTAGCTGATCACCGGCCTTTAAAAAGCCTGACCTGCTGATTCCAATTTTGTAAGATACCAATTTTCTTTTTTTTTTTTTATCTGAAAAGTTGCTAAATATAGAATAAAGTTGCCAAGTTGGCAACAGTGGAGCGATTATTGTTAATCGGGTAAATACAGACGTGCCGGGCGACATGGAGTTCAACTTTTACGACGATACTTTGTAGCACTACTGTGGTAACGATAAAAATGATGATTAAAAACTGTCACTTCTTTATTATGTAACTGCACGGCACAGCATTCATGGCGCCACGTATATAGATGCTGCCGTTGAAAAACTGGCATCACTAAGCTGCACATACAGACTTCATGTTGTCGTATTTTCTGAATTTACAATGTCAATGTCAAATTTATTTGTATAGCACTTTTAAAAGCAGGTGTAAAACTCCACCAAAGTTCTGGACAAAAGTGATGACACAATAGAATAAGTTGATGAAAAGAGAGGGGAAAAAAATACTAAATAATAATAATGATAAGTGAATAAAATAAAAAATAAAACAAATATTACTCATATTGATGCTCTTGTAGGGAAAAAAATAGAGGAGAAAATAGTAAAAAATAACATTTTACACCTTTTTTTAAACTAACTGAAATGTATTGTGACAATGATAAGTCAAAATTCTTATCATGACGAGAAACTGTTAAAAATAAATGATAAACGATACGATAAGTCCCACCCTTAGTGGGCTGGTCTGTCAGTCGGCCCTCTGTTAAGGGAGACAAGAGGGAGACAGAGGCTGATTGTCAGACCTTTGAGGAGGTAAATAAGATCAGCGGATAAGAACGGTTTGTCATGCAAGTATCAGAAGATCGCTCTGAAAAATTTAAGAAATTGGAGCAGATTTATCAGCAGCACCCCTAAGGGAAGCAGTGTGCCTTAACTTACATCGACCGTCAGCTGACCTACAGACTGACCTACAGACTGACTTACAGGTTGACCTACAAGCTGATCTACAGGTTGACCTACCCCTGCTTGTAGAGGTGCAGCACCACCCAGATCCCCTCTCCAGCCTTGTTGACCTCCTTCACGTAATCCTGCCCGGAGATTTCACCCAACTCTCCGAACACGTTCTTCATCTGAGCCGCCTTCCACTCGGCGAGACGTTTCTGCCTGAAAAGAGATCCGGTACGTCAACATCTCCGAGTCGGAGAAATCCCCCCCAGTCGACACACCATGAGTAAATACTGGACTGGATAAACCAGCATTACCACTGGACTAAATACGATAAAAACCTACGTTTTTCAAACATCTCCGGTTTTTGAGATCTTTTCACACGATGCGAGAAAGCCAAATCCTTTTTACTCACTTGTACATCTCCATGGCGGCCTCGTCGTCCTCGCCAAACTCGTCCTCGTTCTCCTCGAGTTCTTCCAGCGTCATGCTCTCGTAGGTTTTCACTGCGGAGACAACAATGAGTGACCGCTTACATCTCACCTATTTGTTGAAAATAAGTCAAATAATAAAATTTTGATCTGTTAAAATATTTAATGAGCACACGGTGCCAAATGTTTGTATGGTACTTAGCAATAATCTAAATCTCTATGATAATTTCACAGAAAGGAAATTATCATAGAGGTTTTTTTGAGGGGTGGGAATGCATCATGATATTCATTAGTTTTAATTGATGATGTTTGCAAACTAAACATCATCTAGTTTTTCCAATTATGATTCCATTAAAGCATTGACAAATATCAATTTATATAAAATATAAAGAAATGCAATCACAACCATTTTTAACGCAGTAATTGCCTCTGTGTCGTGACATCCAGTCATATCCTTATAACTTGCTTCCCGTCTCTTCCATCAAACAAAATACTCATACCAACAGACTGCTGCTGAAGGGCCACTTCCTCCTCTTCATCATCTTCAGGAACCTCTTTTGGAGGAAGGATGCCTTTCTTCCTCAGGATATCATTCCACTCTGTGTCTTCGTTCGGGTTCTTCAGGTAGAAAAAAAGTGGATAATTTTATTTTTGTTTGTTAGCTGTTTTTGACATAGTAGTAATAATAATAATTTTAAAAAAGCTGAAATTCATATATGAACGCCGAAACCTTTCTCTGTTTTACATTTTTCGTTCCATACTCACTTAAAAAACACACTACTGTTCATAAATATTGTTTGTTTAGCTGTTAATACGATTCGGGGAGATAAATTGTCATTTTAAACCGTCTCTTTCATTAATAATGTGGTCGTTCTTAAAAGTTCTAGGCTGAGATGCCTCTCTGCTAGCTGGGTGTCACAGCTTCAGTCTGAAGTGTCGTAAATTTACTTCCAGCGCTACGACATCGGGTCATAGTGAATCGCTTGGCTCACAAAAAGTCAACCGGATTCATTATGGAACCATAAAAAGTTGAGCTAACCTGCATTTTGTCAAGTAAAGAAAGTCCCTTGAAATCACACCACTGCTCTACTCCCTGACACGGAAACAGAAGGAGCTCACGTTGGGTGATTCCGGAAGAAACTACAAAACCCAAAACTGCTCCAATTAATGCCACGTGTGCTATTTAATTCTAAAATTCGGCTAATTTCTATAACTATGTTCGTATTGTGCTCGGTTATTTTTTTATTGCTGCAGACTTCTGTGTTTTTCAGTTGACAATATCTGGAACTGTTGCTTCACTAGTACGACAAAAATAAAGGTGACACCGACTTCCTTCGGAGCTCAATATGACCAAATAAGGCGTGGGAGCGCAACATTCCACGTGACGGTGCTGACAGCGAAACCAAACAGGTGTTGCCCACTCTGACACACAGATGCAGACAAACCGACATGCTTTTTAATAGTTCGTCTGGTACATTCACTCTATATACAAGTGAAGAAGATTGAAAAATAAACATAGTTAAAAGAAAAAATTTATTTAGATAGGAACCAGGAGTGTTGTCGGGATCCTGAAAAACTGGGGCCTAAAGTCAGCCCAGAAAGTTAGACTTTTGCATGACATTGTATATGTTTTATGTTATTTGGAAAACAAACATAGGACATGTTGCACAAGTGATTGAATGTCTTACAAAACTAAATAATAACTATTAAGATCTAAGTATCAGTAGCTGACAAAATCATAAGAGTAATATGTGGTAGGTTAGCGCCAGTTGCTAGCATAAATACCCAATGAAGGATAGGTTAAAACAAACTAAAAAAATCAATAAAAACAATTCACATGAAACAAGTTGGTCTGCAAAGACTGCAGGCTATGTGAGCTTTCAGATCAGGTAACAGAGATTGTGGAATAAAATGGACGTGGCTTATGACACTTGGATGATTTCTATAGGCAGAGGTCAAGCTTGGCCTTGTCTCCCAATCCTGATACAGGATGTTCAAATCCAGTCAGTTTCAGCTGTGGTGTGTATCTGTAACTGTCAGCAAATTAAAGGGTCAACCAGTTCAGCACAGAAACACACACAACACACACTCGTACCTAATGGCTACTTAAGAGACTAATCAACCCAACTTGAATGTTTTTGGACTGTGGGAGGAAGATGGAGTAACTAGAGATAACCCAAACATGCACAAGGAAGACACACTAACTCCACTCAGAAAAAACTCAGACTGACATTTTAAACATTTTTCTTGCAAGACAACAGTGTTAACAAGTTCACCACACAAAAAGACACCCTTATACTGGAAAATATGTTTTAATAAAAAATACTCAAGCAAATATTTGAACATTAAAGCCACACAAAGACACAATGTGCTTTAAAGACTAAAAACAACCTACTAGTTTATTTTTTAAAAAATGTGGTATAATTTTTTGCAAGTAATATTTTTTTTCTCAATGAAGAATTTCCTTGTTTACTTTCTACATTTCAGTTTTCTGCATATCTGCTCAAACAAGAATTTAGCAGTCCTAGATAGCTTGTTCTTAGATTGCTTTAAAAGATCTGCCAGATAATGCACAACAGGACTGTTCTATTAACCACCAGAAAAACCAGGCACAAAATCGACCTGAAACATAATTTTGATATTGCACTAAAATTGCGTTAATAGTTAAAATAATATTTTCACCAGAGAAGAACAACATGGAAAAAAAGATGTTTTATGTATATAAAATGTTTTTTTTTAATTGACTTTTTTATTTTGAAAATGATACGTGGAACATTTATAAGTCAAGATACAATCAGTATTTTTTTTAATTGACTAACTTACTGCTACATATCTAGAATTAAAAACATCCATGCACAAATCAATTATTAAATTGATTATGCAGTAATTTTACTCAGCATCAATTACTATGTGTATGGAGAGGTCATTGAGATTAAAATGCTACCCATAGTGCTTTGCAACAGTTTTTTTCCCCATACAGATAAACTTTCAAACTGATAAAAAAACTGTTTCCCCAATTGTCAAGTTGATTTTGTTTCATTGATGGAAAATGTTTTAAATATTTTTTAATCACAAAAGTATCCGATTGTAAATCACATATCTTGGGCTGTCATCCAATGAGCAAGACACACTGATAAGTACGAATTAAATATGATTTTGATATTGGCATGCACTTGGCAGCCTCTGATAGATAAAAGCAAAACAGTAGAAACAGATTATATAATCTGTGGGAGTTAATTAGCTCAACAGACAATATTTGGGTTTTTCTGTAATCATTGTGAAAGTATTATTATCAGAAAATCCTAACAGGATGTTGTGGCTTAACACACTTTTCACCTTTCTTAGAATACATTTCCAGTCTGAAATATTTTTTACTTCCTGTAGTTATTATAGTTTCTGATTTTAATCTATATCATACAGCAACTCACAAACACTGGATCTTCAGCTGCGCTTTACGGCTAATCTGTTTTGAACTATCCAAATATTTTTCACATGCGTTATTGAGCTTAATTTGTACAGTGATGTTTGTGTGGCAACGAGCAAAAGAATACAGTGAAAATCCAGTCACTGAAGGGGCAATAAATCTGAAGCGGAACTGGCGAAAGGGAAAGTCGGTGGAATGAAAATGATAGGATAAGAGAATCAAGACCTACCACTCCGACTATTTTTCAGGAGCCACGCATAAATTAACCTACAAAAAGATGGACATTTCAAGTAATGGCTTTTCCAACTTTTCAAATATAGCATTGGTTTTCAGTTATCAAATTAAGATTTTTTTAATTGTTATTTTTTGCATTTCCCCTCTTCTTTTACCTGTGCTATTAGGAAATGTTTGGCCATAATTATGCTGTCATTCTTTTAAAAACTATTTCAACCCCAAATACAATTAACGATTACATTCATAATTATGGATTGTTAAATAAACTGCTCTAATAATAATAATAATAGTATTAGCCTGTGTTTTATTTCAATCACATATTCATCGATTTTGTAGAACCTATTGTAGAGCCATTTTAAAATAAAAATCAGAAATCTTTTTCTGTCACCAACTTTCTGTCATCAGCTTTTGTATGCAAAGCAGAAATATTGTATTTTGAGATTGAGTAAAAAACAGAGTTGATTTACTTAACTTGAAGCCTGGCAAATTCAGCTTCTATACAACATTGTTGTACTTTAAAACATTACAGTAACATGTTCATGAAAGAAAGCTGAGTAAAATATTTTTTACTGTGGTTGTATATTTTAAATGCAAGGCGGCCATATTGGATTTTTGAAGTCAGTGTAAAATAAACTGTGGTTAAAAAACAAAACAAAACCTTTGTATTGATTTTAAAATATTAACATTCAGAAAACGATCAGGTTATTTTAGTATTTATTATTTACTGAGGTTGTGCTGATTAAAAAAAAAAAAAAATTTTCACTTGATATAGTAACCGTGTACGTCGTTGTGTCACGTAGACGATCTTCGAACAGTGTGTACAGCTGCTGCAAGTCGTGGGGGTGAGGCTGCAAGCAAGCGGACGCGTATGAGGCGAGGAAGTCCGAAGCCTGCTGTTGTCAGGCGAGCGGGATAGTCATGGATAAACCCCGAAACCCCCCGCTTTAGCCCCAGCAAAGGCCGCTCCCAGAGCAGGAAGACGGGCGGGAATCTTCATACTCCTCCGCAGCACCGACGGACACGGCGGAGGGCTTCCTCCGGTTCCTCCCCGCTGGAAGAAATGTGGCTGAACCCGGAGGAAGTTCTGCTGAAAAACGCTCTGAAGCTCTGGGTGACCGTAAGGAGCAACGACTTCTTCCTGCTGCAGAAGAGGAGAGGCCACGGAGAGCACACAAATAAGATAACAGGTAAACAAACAAACACACAAAAAGCCCATAAGAAGCAACAGGGGGGAGCAGGCTCGTGTTGTAGGGTGAGCTGAACAGAGGGGGTGGAGGCCGGAGGGAAGCAGGTGGGAAACAATAAAAGTGGAAGGAAGGCTTACAGGTAGACCATCGGTAATCTCGGGGCGTGTGGTTCACGCACTACACAGTTTACAGCGATTATTAAAATCAAAGTCCAGCAAAGCTCGGAGGATTATCTTCTGCTCTGGAGCTGACCTCTTGACAACAGGTAACAGCTTAATGCAAACCTAGCAAAGACTGTGTCCACGTTGGTCCTTAGCCCAAAGGCTGGGCAAGTTTTTAACCAGGCGTGTTTTGCTCTCCTACTCTGTTGAAATGGCCCAAAACAAGAAGTCTGGTCAAAACACACCAAAGAGGACTTAGAAACATGTCCTTATGCACGTCAATGTTGCAACACCAAAAGGAGAAGTCCCCGAAGCACCTGCTTTACCAAACGGGTTTTTCTACTGTTTCCTATTTACATCATCATTTAGATAAGCATCAGCATGCCTGCTATGCTTCTGATTTTATTTTTTTGCTTTCCTTGAGTAAGGAGCCATCCCCACATTCCTTGATTTATTGGAGCAAAGCCGAATCCTCATCCAATGATCCAGTTCAAAGTTTCTGACCATTAAAAGGACAGGGGCTCAAATAAAATCAGAGATTCAGAAATTAACACAATATAGAGTACATTAATGCCACAAACCTCTGTGCTTTTTTTTGTTGTTTTTTTTTTGCATTTTAATCTCTATACTTTTAAGCGAGTCATTTGATAAAACTAGAGACAGTTTTGCTCGTTCTTCTTATCAGAATACTTCCATTTCAGTTAAAATGAACTGAACTGAGGAGTGTTTGTGAAAACCAATATTTCTAATTCTGCCACAGAGTTTTTTATTTTTTATTTTGTTCAGTTGGATCAATTCTGGCCTTTGACTGGGCCCTTTTAACCATTTTATTGCATTTTCTCGCTGTAGGTTTAGGCTTGTTATCTTCTTGAAATCTCCAAACACACAAGACACTTTTCAGATTCTTTTTTTTTTTTTTGCTTTTTTGCTATTGAAAAATTAGACATGATTTATACATTTTCCTTTTACTTCAAAAGTATGTGTTGCTTTTTTTTTGTTACTCTATCACATAAAATCACAATAGAATACATTAAAACTTGTTTGTGATGTGAAAAGTTCATGGAGTATGCAAGGCAAGCACAAACTATGAGTTAACAACAATAATGTCCAGACACACTGTCTTTACTGGAACTTCTCTGTGGCCTCGGTGAAAAATCCCCCTTGGAAACTGACTTCCAGCTGTAATTTACTATCAGACAAGAACAGGGTTTGGGAGTTTTTGACACTTCGCTGTACGGGAATGAAAACGTTGCTTTCTTTAAACCAGGTGCTGGTTACAGATGCAGCCTGTCCAACTGCGTGTCACAATGCGGCCTGTTTGCCGTTTCCTCTATCTGGTTTCCTTTCTGTAATTGGTTTCTGTGCATCAGGGCTGAACTGACACACTGGAAGTTGGTCCCTACAGTCATATGAGCGGCACACACACTTCACACACTGCCTTCTTTATGCGCCGTCTTCCTCCTTGTGCAGAATCCCATTTGGAGTTTCTTTTTTTCTCTCTCTCTCTCATAAAACAGAATAGTGGGAACTTCCTGGTTGGGCTTCACTAAATATGTGTTTGTTCCTGTTGTTGCCATGGCAAAGGGGTGAAAGGTCAAGTCCTGATGTCTTGTTCAGGATTAACTATTTCAGTGTCCTCCACTTTGGTTTTCCTGTTCCAGTAGCAAGCAAGGAAACCTACTATACAGAGTATGAAATGAGTGTATTTAAAAAAATACTTTTAGTTTTCCATTAATTCTTACATTAAAATCACACATTTCAGAGGATTTTATTTGATGAATGCAAAATAATGCATTATTGACAACAGGAAGGAACATCCTACAGTCTTAAAAAGTTTTGAAAAAAAATCTGAAAAGTTTGGACTGTATGTGCTTAGCTTCTTTTTACTCTTCCTTTGATTAAATCTTTCTTTAGAAATCACTTTTTTTAATAGCTCAGCTTTCTGTTGGTTAATCTTGGTATACATCCAGTTTCTCTGTGAAGGCCTCTGAGGTTTGTTAGAGTATTAGTGAAGCTAAAAACATTAACACCTGAACACCAACAATAAAGTCTTAAAAATGCAAACATTTTAAAAAACTTAAATACATAAGCAATGCTTAGCCTACAAGTAAAGCCTGGTGGCCCGCCAGGCTTATAATACACTGGTGGAAACCCTGGTTCTGCTGTAATGTTACCAAAATAAAGTAATAATTTTATGACTTTATTCCAAATAAAAAGTCATATTATGACTTTATTCTACTAATACAACTTTATTTTTGTAATTTAATAAAAATAAATTTTCAGTGTGGCCCTAATTGTTCCAAACAAACAGCAATAGAATGGGTTAGATTATTATCGGGAAATAAATTTACTTACATTTTTTGACAAAGCTTAAAAAAACATGAATGTTTTTACTGGTGTTTTCTGTCCAGCATATGAACACGTTTGATCTGTTTTACAGAGAAGATTGGATCTAGAATTTCAGTTTCTAGATCTGCGACACTGATTGAAATTTAGGCACGCTTCTCTCTGAAAGCTGTGAAAACAAACCTCGGGCCCCTGAATCACACCAACACATTCAGCAGGGCTGCTGAGAAGAGCTGGGAAACGAAACATCTGCAGCCTTTCAGCCTGTTGATCTCATACAACTCCTCCCCTTTCCCCCCTTACAGTCAAGGGTACTCCATCTTGTCTAATTCTCAGATACAATGCAGACAAATTAAAGCTTATATTTAGCGTCTTAGAGACGCGATAGTTGACGTTCGGGTTTTAGTCCTCACAGCGGTGCGTTCAGTGCGTGCAGAGAAGCATTGGGGTTAATGGGTTTCCTTCTTTCAGCAGAGTAAAAGCTTTTCTGTGGTTGTGGTGGCAAACAGATGGTTTCGTGTTGCCAGGCTGCCTGTCTCTGCACCTTCAGAAACTGAAGATGGGCTTTAAATTTGCCTGAGAGCCTTAAGTACCTGCTGGCAAAGACTTCTGCAAACTTTGCTTACACCATGGTACTCGGTTAAAGTTTCTTGTTGCAGATTTCTGCACTTGGCTTTCAACATCTCCTGATGTCCGATCTGTTCCTGTTCTGTCTAGATGTTTCAGTTTTTTTGTTCGGACACCAGACCATATGGGGGTGTGGAAACGGCAAAGATTGAGATCTGTTCACCTTCATCGCATGCCGTCATCAGAGCTTTGAAATGCAGCTGCTGCATTCTGGGTACAACAATGCTGCCTCAGACGGCTCAAAAGGCTCGGAGATTAAAGTCGAGCTGGACTGGGGCTTAAAACGCAGCACTGTGGTTTGTTTCAGAGACCTCTAAGGGTTTGAAGCAAACCTGAGCACAGAGACGGCCTCTTGTGTAGGAGTTGGTTTTAACCATAGTAACACTTCACTGCTGACTGAAGTGACCTGCAGTAAAGACAGACACTGAAATGTTTACATCTGGAACCAACGATGTTGAGATATCAAGCAGTCACAGCGCTTGAGTTTTCATTTTTTGTTTGTTTTTTGTTTGACATTTGTCCATTTTATTTGGGTTTTATGTAATAGAAAACCTGGGTTGCAGGAGGGAAATGTGGAGGGAAATGTTACTGAATTTACATGCTTTTTTTTTTTTTTTTTTTTACAAATGCAAATTTGAAAAGTACGGCATGCATTTGCATTCACCCTTCTGAGTCAAAACTAAGTGGCATGTTTTTCTGCAAGTCTTTCAGCGTGTGTCTCTGCCAGCTTTGTACGACTAGAGGGAGACGTACTGCAAAAAATCATTCCCAGGGCCACAAACGGCTCACGGGCCGCACTTTGGACACCTTTGGTTTACACGCGTTTCAAAACGGCTGCAATTTCAAAAAGCTATTTTACAGAATCCATTTCAGTCGGCATTGTTTAAAATGACGGTTTTAGTGACTGATGTGATAAATATAAAGCAGTGTAGGTTTGACATCCTCATATTTGAATACCCTGCATCTTCTAGGTAGACAGGATGTCTGGCTCATGGACAAACTGAGGGCCGGTTTTGCAGGAGAGGAGCCTGAAACCAAACGATCTGCCTCTCATCCTGTTTTTAGAGACCCTGGAAGTCGCCAGTAAACCTGCAGTGTCGGAGCGAATCCCTCTGCTGGAAGAGGGAGCATTCAGTCGAGAGTGGTCGTTTCCAACCGTTTGCCGATTTAACTGCTGTGGTGCATTGATGCGTTAATGATAGTGGCCTTTTGAGGTACTAAAGAGGCTCTTTAGCTGTTGATGGCTGCTTTTGTATGCCATCCGTTTCTATTCGCCTGAAAATTCAGAGCCATGAAACTGTTTAAATTAGTTTTTGCGGGGTAAGTTTAATCTTCTGAGCATCTGTTGAGGCAGATGAGCTGAAGGTTTCTTTTCACTGAATCCAACTTTTATTAGGAGAAGCTACTAAACAATTAGAACCTGTTAACCAACATGGGTTCGGTCTTCATTTAGCAAATGTATTTAATTTACAAATCCACGACAAACATAAATAGCTCATTTTTACTAATATTCTTTTATCCCTAACAAGCTACCAAAATCATAAAATCAAACACAAACCTGAAATTAAATTGCATTGGAGGCTGAGAGTTGGCACGCACAGCATTTCCATCAGCATATGTCTGTACTGTTATTTAGTAAAGAAATCGGATGCTTGTTTTCTTGCATTGGTTAATATCTGGTGTGGGAAACAGTCATCGTAACTCGACATTTCTGGTGACTATGAATCTGATCTCTGCGCCAGATTGGAGATATTTTTAGCATGTTCATCCTTACAGCAAAGCTTAATCTCTAGTCATTTCCTCATTTGAAATTCTTGCTTCTGCTGCATTTTTGTCGATCAGGTTCATGAGCAGACCTTGAGAGCGCCTTCATCTTGTTCTTTTTTTGTTTTTTGGCTTTTTATAACAGGCTGTTTCATGCATTTTGTGCAAGTTTGTGCATAAATATTCTTATTTGATTAGATTTAGTACAATGATGCTCATTTTTGCTCCTCCGTTCTTCATAAAGCACCACTGGAAGTATAACAAGCTTATATTAGTTGGGCTATCTGCTCATGTAGCAATCTCACTACCAGTTGCTCAACATGCCACAATTTGCTCACTGTGATGGGTGGCACTATTTAGTTTCCACATCACGACTGCTTGCATTTTTATAAAGCAAAATATTTTCAAAAGCTCAAATTTTTAACATTTATTTTCTTCAAGGGAAAAGTGAGACTCTGGTAGTGTGTAGCAACAGATGCGGGAGGGGCAATCCTGTATTACTTTTTGCTCCTAATACCTGGAGAAAATTCTGGTTCATCCAGCTCTTTCTGCTGACTCATCGACTGTAGACCGTGAGAAAAGTTTAGCAGGTCCAAAACCACAACTTCATAAAACTCGATTTGGCTCTTTAACAGAAAAACATGGGTTTAAGTTCATTATTTAAATTTTTTCTCAATGAAAGATCAGCTTGTCGGTGTTTACTTTGTACATGACTGAGTTTTTAATATGAATATCAAAATGAACATCACAGCCTGCTGAGATCTTCCTCTGGAGTCCAGGACTTCATTTCTTCTTCTTGTGATGTTGGCAGGTCTCCTGGTCGGGGCGCTGGACACGGTGCTGGACTCCAATGCCAGGGTCACGCCCTTCCGCATCCTGCTGCAGGTTCCCGGCTCCCAAGTCAGCTGGGTCATCGCCAGCGGTGAGTAGAACCAGAATTTTCTTACCATTTCCTGTCTGTTAGCTTCTAGCGCCGTGCGGAAACATTTAACATGTTTTTCTCCTGCTTCATCCAACAGGAGCCGCCATAGAGGAGGTGAACAAGCATTGGGACTGGCTGGTCCACAACCTGCTCCAGTCTCTGTCTGTGTTTGAGAACAAAGAGGATGCTGCCAGCTTTGTCAAAGGAAAAGTCAAGGTGTGAACCACGGCCATGATTGTATTAAAAAAACAATGCTCAAAGTGTGAGCTTCAGGTAACAAGCACAGGTGATGTCCGGTGCAGGGCCTCATCGCAGAGGAGGTTCGGGGGCGTCAGGCCGCCCAGGAGGAGGATCCAGAGAAGTTCAGAGAGGCCCTTCTGAAGTTTGAGCTGCACTTCGGCCTCCCTTCGTCAGAGAAGCTGGTGACCTACTACTCCTGCTGCTGCTGGAAGGGCCGGGTGCCTCGGCAGGGCTTCCTCTACCTCAGCGTCAACCACATGGCCTTCTACTCGTTCCTGCTGGGAAAAGAAGGTACGAGCACCAAACGGATACGTTCACACCAGCCCCGTTTAGTCGTCTTTAGTCAAACTGTAGTTCATTTGCTTAGAAAGACTGGAGCACCTTTCCAATCGACTGAAAAAAGGGAATCTGGTACACCTAGAAACCTCGGTCTCTGTCTGGTTGAAGTGAACAATGGCACAGTTCGAATGAACGTGTGAATGCAAGTGGACAGGAGACCGCTCCAAAAACAGGAAGTAGACTACAGCATAGGGCATGCTGGGTAAATACAATCAAAACAAACATGAGAGTCTAGCGCTAGCGGGAGAAATGATTTGTGGTCTTTTGCCAACAACAGAATATAAATCCTGCCACTGCTAAAATCTGATGCTGCTCCGTTTTTGTTTATATTTCACAAAGAAGGAAGTTATTCTCACTGCCTTCTTCAGAGGTTCTTGGAGCAGCGCCACCACAGGCGAGGAGGGGAACAGGTTTTTCAGAAGCTTTGGTTTGTTTGACACAGTGCAGGGTGAAAGTGAGCCACACCAGCTGAAAACATGACGGATTGCAATTTTATTTACCAATTTATTGTGCGAAAAACCCTTTCTCCCAAGGGTTCAATTGGAGCAAAAAACTCTAAATATTCTATTAATGTTAACGGAGCTGCTTGACCTGATGCTCGTCTGCCTTCCCCAGTGAAGTTTGTGATTCCCTGGGCGGAGGTGACGCGGCTGGAGCGGGTCTCCACCGCTCTGATGACCGAAGCCATCCGGGTCACCACCCGAAAGCGGCAGAGGGAGTTCTCCATGTTCCTGAATCTGGACGAGGCCTTCGGGGTCATGCGTCAGCTGGCTGACATCACCCTCAGGCGGCTGCTGGACAGCGTGGGCCTGGAGCTGGACCGAGTGCTGCAGCAGACGGCACGCATCACCAAGAGGTCAGGGCTGCTGCAGCGTCTCCGTTTGAGAAGCTTCTGGAACGACTGACGCAAAATAAAAAAAGATTTAGAAGTTTAATGGCAGAGTCTAGTCTAATTCCAAAAAAAATTAATAATTTTCTTCTTTTATTGGTTTAAAATATATTCTTTTGCATCAGTTATGTGTTCAAAATATCAAGCAAAAGTCTGATGCCTCTCATCTAAAACCTGCACAAAATCTAATGAATCCATCAGGTGAAAATTAACAAATGACTTTTTGAAGCAAGTGCAAAGCACAAATTGTTATTATTAGGGTTTAATTATTTCTATTCTAGCATGAGATCAAAACTGAAAGAAGGAAGAAGGAAAAACAAAAACGGTTGCACACACTGACCACAAAGAGACCAAACTGGAAGAAAACAGGGACTAGGAAATTAACATGCTGCAGAAAAAGATTACAGTGAGATGGATACATATTGCACTTACGCATAATTAGCAATTTCAATATTTTATTATTCCAAATTGCAATTAATCTATATATTTTTTCATGAAATTATAAAAAAAATAACTTGTTGAGTCACTAAAGGTACATTTCTTCCTATTTTTTTTGACTGCATTGTATCCTTTTTTCTTTTCTTTTCTTGTAATCTTAATCATCAGTCTTTCAGAACGTGACTTTTTAACACATAAGTTTTCATTTGTACCCTAAACTCAAAGACAAGAAAAATTAACCCAAAACATAGAAACGCACTGCATTACTAAGATTAAAGATATGAGAAATTGAGAGAACATAACATATTGGTTTGATGATGATACTTTCAGGAAGTTTCATAATCTAAAAGTAGTTCAGACACTTCCGACACAGTGGAAGCACTCTGAAGGGCCATAACTTCTGCTGACATTGAATCAAGAAGCTTCCTGCATTTTAAAGTCAATAAAGAGACTGGCTTTATAAAAAAAGTGACACCAATGCTGAAAAAGTGTTTGAAGAGCAGAAAGCAATGTCAAACTAAATTTGACTGTAATAGATTTAATGGTGTGTGGAAAAATAAAACTAAACTTTTTACAGGATTGAATGGGACGACTGCTCTAGTGGATATCACAAAAAAGAACGTTTATAAAAATGTCGCTGAGACTTTCAAGGTAAAAAGCAAAGAGTGCTGACGTTGTGCCTCGGAAACATACTAAATATAGACCACAAACGTCTTTGTGTTTTGTTTAATTGCAACAATAAAAAAAGCTGAAGCTACGTCAGATAGAAAGGGGAGCATCTGTTACAGATTCTCAATAAGATTTAGTTCAGGGCAGCTGAACTTTGACTGGGCCACCGTCCTGAAGGAAGGTGAAGCTCTGCTCCAGTCTGAAATCTTGTACAGCTTCTGACACGTTTTCTTCCAGCATCATGTAGTCTGTATCTTCATCCACTTTCCCCTTAAATACTTTAATCACAGACATTAAATTTTGCAGTAGGTCTGTCGTAATTCATTTTTCTTGCGGGACTTTTCTGTCAGGTAAAAGTTTCAATAGGACTCAAACATTTTTATTCTGTTCTGTGACTCGAAGCGGTTGAGGCTACTGCTAAGACTAATAAACACTTGCTAGCTAACTTTTGGTGTCTAAAATTTGCAAGCGTAAGTTATTGCCAGCTGGCTGAATGATGCTCATCTTTGCCACCGGCTAACTTCTGTTGCCAAACAATACGACAATATAAAATATGACATTTTCTTTTGTACACTTCTGTTGGGACACAGGTCTTAAATTTCATTCATAGTGGTCTTAAAAAAGTGTATCCCTCTTATTTCTATTTTTCAAGACAGTTTCTAAAATCCCCAAACTTTAAATCCGATCTAATTCTCAGGTTCACCTCTCTGTGACCGTCTTCTCCTCTCCTTCAGGATCTTGGAGGAACAGGCGATAAGAGAGTACGTCTTGGCCTTGTTCCGGCTCCCGCGCTCGGAGAAGCTGTACGAGGTGGCGCCGTGCTCGGTGTGGACGCCGCACAGCCGCTCCCACACGGCCGGGACGCTCTACACCACCGACAGCTATCTGTGTTTCTCCAGCAGAGAGGAGGGCAGCTGCACTCTGCTCATCCCCCTCTCTGAGGTACCGAACATGTCGACTTCTTCTTCTGTATGTAGATTGTTGGACAAACCTGACCAAATAATTGTTGTATGATGTTCTTACAGAAGAAAAGCCAGCTTTTAATCAACACACAGTTTTTCGTTATTACAAAATGCTGGGCTTGAAAAGATTAATCATTCTTATTGTATATATGTACAGTTATCTTAGCCAGTCTGCCTTTTTGTTGAGCTTTAATGGACCTATACTGGTATTATCCATTCCAACTTCTCTTTAACAGCTATAAGTAATGATATTGAAAATATTCAGTAAGTTTTCATATTAAGAGTGGAGGTGACGTCACACTGTGTGTGAGAGAACGCTACTCTTTCAACCAAATCTAGGATATTTTCACCAGAAATGCACCAGACAGACGCACACTTTGTAAAGGTGAACGACTATTTATGTAATGGGTTTGTTCTTATGTTATTTTGTCTGTCTCCTGAACCTGCTGTGTCATTTGTAGGTTGAGTTAATACAACGTTAGCTGGACCTGTTGGCTTTAGTGGTGTTTGTTGGTTATAAGAAAATCTGACTTTTGAGTTTCCAGTTGATCGAACGGCCGTTTCCGGCCATCATCTGCAAGTTGAGGCTTTAAAATGTGAACGCCTTCATGTGACTCTATTGGAACTGAATCAGTATAGAGGAATGTTTTTTCTGGTTTTGTATGATTTCCTTTGTTCAAACTCATCTCTATTGAAGCCTGTGAGGTTTTCATTTCTTCCTGACAGCGGCACCTCTGTGGGCAGAGAGACTTTTTATCTAAACAAAACCTTATTTATGTGAGCAGTTTATTTTCAGGAGAGCTTGTGTTTACTTTGCCGGGTGCTGGTTAAAGAGTAACACGCAGGTCCTTCATGTGGTTGGTAATGTTTGCCAACTCACGCCTTCCACTTTTTCACAGAAGGTAAAGTTTATGAGTTAAATTATCTTATTGAGCTCTAAAAGGAAACGTACATGCAAAGAAATCTGAACGCTCATCCATTCTTAAACAAATACTCACCGCTTTGTTATCCTGAATCTCTATTTTACATCAGTAATGATTAAATTCATGCTTGTTTTGTTATGGTGTCAGTGGATTTAGTGTAAGCAAAACTTATAGTTAAAGATTTCCCATCAGCCTTGTAGCTTCCAAATAGGTTTTTTTTCCAAATAGATTATGCTTGTGACTCTCCACATGCTAGTGAGTACACTGTAGCTTACTTTAGCATTGATGCTAAGTTTTAACATCAGCTGGTTTCCAACGGACGGGCACAGTTTGGCAGGCCCCGCTTAAATTTCTTCAGAAATTTTCCAGTTTTATTTATTGTTTAGTTTATTATATTGGATATTTAAAATATCTTTCAGTTTCAGTGTCAATTATAATTAAAAAATTATTGATCTTTGAGAATATGTTCTTGGATTTTTATGCCGTTAGTGTTATATTACTTGAAAATGGTCTCAAAACAACAACATTATCATTTATTGCAATAAATTCTGGGACAATGTATCATCCAGCAAAATTTGCTATTGTGACAGGCATAGGCCAGATAATTTTTTTAATTTTCCTGCGTCACGTTTGCATTTTCGTATTTTCTTTAAATTATTTTTAAGGAACAAAGTATAAGAATGAGCTCATTTAGTTTTAGCTGAAGTGCTAATCAGTTAGTTAGAAGAGCTGTTATATTAGGATCTATTTTTTTTTATTTCTTGAATTATAATCAAATCCTCTGTAGTAAAATTTTAAACAGCAATATTGATCTCTTTAAAATGCTAATACGTTTTATAGATCAGCTGGATTCATGTAACTAAGAACAAGATATTTATTTAACTCGGGGTGATTCCCCGTCTTTCCGTTTCGCACATAAAGGTAGGAAGAAATTTGCTGTTTTAGGTTCCGTGTGGAGAAATTGATTCTATTTTCCTTCATTTTTTCCCCCCCAACCAGGTTTTGTCCATAGAAAAAGCGGAGAGCACCAGCTCCCTTCCCAACCCGGTCATCGTGAGCATGCGGACCAAAAAGGCCTTCCAGCTGATCGACCTGCAGGACCGCGACGACCTGGTGGAGAGCATGAACTCCAGGCTGCGCGCGCTGCAGTGGAAACACTCCGTGTTTCGCAGCAGGAAGGACAGCAGGAGGAGTGTGGTGAGAATGTCAGCAAAACCGTTTCACCGTTCTGTGATTTACTTTCCCTTTAATTATTTCACGTCGGAGCTTTTCGCATAGCGTTCCAAGCTACACATCTGCATCTCGTCGTCGCTGCATTTCTACTTCTGTGGGTGTTTATCTAAAAGTGCACATATCAGCAATACTTTGAGAGCACGTAGATGTATTTAATGTAGCTTTAGATCTGAGATTTTAATTGGAGCGCAGCAGTAGTAGTTAAAACCTGCTGAGAGGAAGAGGCCCTCATTATGGACAGTGTTAAACAGACCGACAAAGCCACTCTGACGTCGGCAGCAAACACACTTGACATTTGGAAGAGAAGCATATGAAGTTTTTGATTTAACGCTGTGAATTGTTCTTCTCTTGCACAAATATGCACTTTCACAATCGAAAAACAGTTTTGTCTGGGTTTTTTTTTATCTCAGATATTCTCTGCTCCCTCTCAGACGTTTGTTCCTGTGCTCACAATGTATAAATATATTTTGCTGCCATTTAATTCTTCTCCTCATGGTTTAATTTTCTTGGCGGGCATAAAATCTGCGATTTCACATCTCTATTTTTGCACTTGCAGATTGTCCCTGCTCCCTCTTGTGAAGTTGTAAATCTGCCCGACAACAGTTGCAGAAAATACAATGTGTGACTTTAGCATCACTCTCGACTTTGGGGCATTTGTGCCATGTTCCTGGAGAGATTCTCATGTAGCGAGCAGAAGATATTTCTGCAGGATGCATTCAGTCTGAAACAGTCCAGAGACGGCACAGCATGTCTATACACAGACATAGGAGTATAATATCTGAGAGTTTTTAACTTGAAAATACACAATCTAAGATTTTTCAAAGTAAAAGTCCCTGTATCCTGCTTTCTCTTTAAATTTGTGAATTGCCATTAAGCAACAAAAGCCTCGTTAACTAACGATTCCATAAAAGTGCACACAGAAGCAGACCTGAAAGTTCAGACAGGCGTTTCGTAGGATGTGAAAGTGCTGGATGAATCAGCATCGGTGTTGAGATGCATTGTGCGGTTGAAGCAGGACGACACTTGATAGCAGGTTCATGAGGACGGACCACAGCGAGGTTTCACAAATATTTTTTTAGGTAAAGTAAAAATTCCATCTTTTTTTTTAATCAAGCATTTTACAAATCTCAAAGAATCTGTAAGCAGTGTAGAATAATTCAG
This sequence comes from Poecilia formosa, assembly GCF_000485575.1. NCBI lineage: Eukaryota > Metazoa > Chordata > Actinopteri > Cyprinodontiformes > Poeciliidae > Poecilia > Poecilia formosa. The sequence goes on along the minus strand of NW_006799958.1, from coordinate 3,895,332 downwards.
TCCAGGTTAAAAAAATATTTCCATATGCGACATATTTAAGCTGATTATTAGATGCTTGAAACCACCAAAAAACAATAAAATGTTGCCACAGGACGTGACTCGTTACCACAGGAGTCCCACACGGTTGAGTACTCGGACCACTTGTCTTTCCCATAAACTCTACATCATGTCACTTGACCACATCATCTGATCACATGTCTCCTCATAGCTGCGATACGCTGACAGCATCCAGCGGGCAAAAACACGAACATAAACAAGACAGACTTTGCTGTGGCAATTTTAATATTCCAATGTCTCACACTACCAGAGACTAAATTGAAAATTTCCTTGAGATGTCAAATACTAAGATACTTTTGTGAGCACACACAAAAAGTAGTTTTTGATACAGATGCAGGCAGCTTGTTGAATATATCTATAAATATATCTTCTATATTCTACTATTGGACAAATTGATCAGAATGTTAAGTCAAGATATCAGAAAAAGAAAACATGTCCAGATTAAAAAATGTTCGAGACGTCATTTTAGTTTGGCCTAGTTTTTACTTGCAATTTAATTTGCACAAGTCGACTTTTATCTCCCACCTTAAAATAGATTTTATATGATTTTAATATTGACGCCATTAAAGGTGTCTTCAATTAGAATTATGACTGTCAGAACAAAAAGTAGCTTTTGGGTCAGTTATAATTTAGTTAATTGTTGATGTCTGAAATGTATGCTTCAGATGGTCAGAAATTTATCGTAGATATCTTAAATTAATATCCGACATCACTTAAAGTAGCCAGAATTTAATTGGAGATATCGCATATATCTCTAATAATCCATTGGTATTTTATGCTAAAATGGCCTTCCATACAGGTGCTGCCATGTGATCTGCCGGTTCGCCATCCGGGTCTAACCGAACTCTACCTGATAAAGAACTACTTTGATTTTTATAGATATTTTATGACAGTTTTGTTGCAGTAAAGCTTCTGTTTAGAGGAAGCGAACCGTTTTATGGAGATGTAATGTCGAACATTTCGAACGCAGGTTTCTGCTTTTGAAGCAGTTTTTCTCCGTTTCACATCATCACTTCCTGTCTGACTGCAAGGCGGCTGGTTTGCTCCTTATGACTGGGATTTCTTCTTTCGGCTTGTTTTGCTTTTGTTTACCTCTGTTAATTTCAAAATTGAGAACCTGTCGAAAACAGCTGCTCTCTGAAATGAACGCCTAAAATTCAACGGCGCTGACACAGCTCAAACGTAGCATCTCCACTGCCTCCCTCAGTCCTCCCCGACTCCCTACTACACCTTCTACTACGACACCGGCCTGTCGGACGAGGAGGAGGTGGAGGAGCAGGTCCTCCGCAACACCGTCAACAGCGAAGCTCTCATGACGGCCTTCCACCAGAGCCGGCCGGGAGACAACGGCAACAAGGTGAGAAGAAGAAGAAGAAAAATGCTTCTCTCTGTGATTCCCCGCCGTCCCTTAAATCAGCGTCTCTTAAAAACTCCTTTTTGTTCGTAAGAGTGTTGGTTTGTTTCTGTCAGAGCATGGAGCCGGTGAAGGAGCGGCTGTGGGACGACCATTTCACGGAGTTTGGCCGCGGCGTTCACATGTTTCGCACCGAGAAGATCCAGAAGCTGGTCGCCATGGGGATCCCAGAGTCGCTGCGAGGGGAGCTGTGGATGACATTTTCTGGTAAGAGGAGGCTGAGGAAGAGCTGGAGGGAAGGATGTGGACTTTAAAGGTTTAATGTTGATGCTCAGCACCCTAAAAAGGTATTTATACATCTGTTAAAATAAATCAAGTTTTCATTTTTGTAGCATCTAGAGCTCCGGCGAATTATTTTAGTAATCAGTTATTCTCACGATTATTCGCACGATTGACATGTTTAAATTTCTGTAGATTTTTTTTTATTTAACCAAATGAACTAAACTAAATAAGTTTCAAATAAGAAATATAATCATTTTATTGCCTAAAATGCTAGACTTTAGCGTTCTCTCGGTGAATTTGAACTGGGTGAAGCTAAAACTTTACCTGACGAGGAGATTTGGGTAGAACATTTTTACACATAAATCTGAAATGCAAAATGTGTGCAGCTTTTGTGCACTGTTGGATTGACTTCTGCTCCTTTTTTGAGTTCATTCAACAATCAATCAATTACTAAATTAGTTGATAATCGAATAATCACGATTAATTCAATTGGTTGTTTCAGCCCCAGTAGCATCAGCTGAAACATCTGGAAAATACTAAAACGTTTATTACATTTATTAGTTTTCCGAACTGTGATGTCCAAACTTGTTTCTGTGTTTTGGATCCAGTGATGACTTATTTTCAGTCTTTTTGTGGATTCTACTAGTTTTTATTTAAAATCTACTTGCATTTCAAAGACTAATTGACACTTTGCATGTGCTGTGTCACAGCTCATTTATACCCTAGGAAAACGATGTGCTGCAGCTTTAAGGTTCCTAGATGAAACTGAAACAATAACTCATGGATTAAATCTGCTCAAAGTGCTAAATTTTCAGTACAACTACAAAAAGAAATCTGAATTTATTGCAAGAATTTATTTTTTAAGCAAATCAACAGATGGATCTGTGAGGGGAGGAAGATTTTGAGGACACTGCACATTTTGGAAAAACATTTCTTTGTTTGGACCTGCAGAGTTTGAGCTCTTCGATAAAGTTTTATGTCACTAAAACCACTTTATAATGACTGGATCTGCATACAGAGAGAAGTGCAGATGGAGATGGGTTCCTACCTTCACATCCTCTTCTTTCCTTCGGATTCAGAGCCCATGGCACCTTTCCAACTAGATCTGAAGTCGGCAGGTTCATTTTGGTCTGTGGTCACTTCCTGTGTTCAGTCACACTTCCTCGTATTGAAACGGCCTCAGCCAGCAGTGAAGGAGAACTGGTTGAAAAAAAAAACTGAAACTGAGTAGAAGATGTACTTGTCATGCAAACTTTTCATTGAATATTTCCTCTTAGGAAGACCAAATCAAAGTGTGAGAAGTGTTTTCAAGGAAAAGATTAAGTTTTGTTTCCAAAATTGTAACTTTTAAACGGTGTCTGCTGTTAGCTGAGGAACAGGCATCAATGTTTCTGTAATTTTCCAAATGTGGGAATACTGATGTGCCCTGAGGCGGGTGAAGAGTAACGGTGTGACGTCACCAAAAGCTGTCCTGTCCTGATCGACTGGCCCGTTGTTTTTCAGTTCAGAAGCCAAACCATGCGTGTCGGGAACCGCGCCATATTCATCAGTCGCTTCCTTCGGCGGTGCAGCGAAGCATGACGTGACGTCAGCGTAGTGAGAGCTGTTTTCTCGTCTCCCCGTCTGTTTCTGTGCAGATGCGTGCTCCGAGCTGGACTCCCACCAGGGCTACTACGCCGGCCTGGTGCAGAAGTCGATGGGCCACAGCAGCCTGGCTACGGATGAGATCGAGCGCGACCTGCACCGCTCGCTGCCGGACCACCCGGCCTTCCAGAACCCCACCGGCATCGCCGCGCTCAGGCGAGTCCTCACCGCCTACGCTCACCGCAACCCAAAGATCGGATATTGTCAGGTAACAGATGTAGACTGAGCAGTTCTTGAGCGTTGAGAGCTGCGCCAAAGTCCTTATTCGCCTTGAACCTTTGCAAACGTTGATACAACAATAAGTACAACGTAGTTTCTAATTGTGGAGTGGAATTAAAAAAAGCCCGCGCATCCTTGATAAAAGTTTACATTCATGTATGTAATATTGAAGCCTTACAATGTCTCAAATTAATTAATTAAAATGTAAGTTGGCCTTAAATACATTAATCAGATCTTAATTTTTGAGGTGGCAGGACTATTTAACCTCATATTCAAAGTGTTTTGTTTTTCTTGTGAGGCTTCTCCATTAGCCAAACGTTTGAGTCGCATGCAGAAATATTTATTGGGTTCTGTGACTCGAAGTGGTGGTGGCTACCGCTAACTAGCTGCTAGTTTACCCCTGCTATCTACCTAGCTAGCCAGTTAGTTTGTTTTTTTTGTGGGAGTGTAAATTAGTTGGACGATGTTCATTTTTGCCACTGGCTCACTTCTGTTCCGAACCCGTTCAAGGCTTCATTCGTTCTGCACAGAAAAACTTGTTCTTTTGCTGCGTAAAATATGCTATTGGTGAAGTTTTCTGATGTTTTTGTAGTATTGTTTATTTTATTTTTGGCAAACATGTTTTCCCTCGAGTCTCTCATGCTGAATTCAATTTCTTCCTCCAGCTTTGAGTTTTCAGTAACTTCTTCTTCTTCCCTCGTTGCTCTCCTCCTCCTCCTCTGTAGTCCATGAACATCCTCGCGTCCGTCCTGCTGCTATACGCCAAAGAAGAAGAAGCTTTCTGGCTGCTGGTGGCCGTTTGTGAGAGGATGCTGCCTGACTACTTTAACCGCAGGGTCATAGGTAAGCCATCGCCAGGAGATGTTTATTGTGTTGTGGTTTAAATTTTCTAAGTCTTGCTTCTGAGACGCCAAAAACACCCAGAAAAGCTTATTTTTAGCCTTTAAACGAAGAGGCTTATTTCCTGTGTTTCACAGGCTGTTTATTTTTGACCTGCCAGGTGCTTTTGAAGCAATTTCCACTTCCTTTTAATGTCCACAGGCTCCTTTCATCTTTAAAGCGGCAATGATTGCTTTCCGAGAAGCCGGCCGTGTGGCGCAGGTTGGACGGAAAATAATAAGCAGGAGTCATTTTTATCCTGTTAGGTAAAAGTCTAGGAGGGGAAAAACAACAACAACAAGTTAATCTAAGTGATGAGCTGCCTGTGTAATCCATGAAGTGTGTATCACTGCCTCTAAAGCGCGGCGGAGCTAATGGGGGTAAAATCTGGAGCTGGACTCTGATTAACGCTGCCGGTGTTGTGCTGATGCTGCCATCTAGTGGCCAGAATCGGAAAAAAAACAAAAAATGTTTTGTTTCTTAAATATTATAAAACTAGAACGTTTTCTTTTTTAGCTAAAATGTCTGTGGCTTTTTTTTTTTATCATTTAAAAATCCATTCATCAGAAAATGTTAATGCTTATTTAAGAAATACCATAAAAACAAATGAGTAATTTATTTAATTTCTGTTTATTTTTTTGTTTTGTTACATGTTATGAATGCTTGGCTGCTGTATCATTTCAAAGATATTTTATAATTTTTGTTATTTTTCCCCCCTATGCTACCTAAATATGTACAGATGGTAAATGAAGCAAAGTGACTTTTAAGAGAAGGCTAAATAATATTATTTTTAATCTGACTACTCCTTTTCATTCAAAAAATGTTCATTTTAAACTGTAAATTAAATAAATAAATAATAATAACAATAATAAAATGCTTTGGCTTAAACCTTTTCCAGCCGCCAAAGTTAAAAATGAGTCACATTCACCATCTTGACTGACCGGTTCTGTAGCAGCGGCGTGCTTATTTATTTATTTTAGTCACTTTTTGAAATCATTCGTCCCTTGTGTCATCCATGTGTGGCATCTGTAAGGCGTCTGGACTCTGCTGTCGTGCCCCTACAGGAGCCCAGGTGGACCAGTCTGTGTTTGAGGAGCTGATCAGGGAGCGCCTGCCGGAGCTGGCGGAGCAGGTCCCTGACCTGTCCACGCTGTCCTCCGTCTCCCTGTCCTGGTTCCTCACCCTCTTCCTCAGCGTCCTGCCCTTCCAAAGCGCCGTCTGCGTGGTGGACTGCTTCTTCTTCCAGGGCATCAAATCCATCTTCCAGCTGGGCCTGGCCGTGCTGGACGCCAACGCCGCGCAGCTGTCCGCCTGCACCGACGACGGCCAGGCGCTCATGATCCTCACCAGGTGGGTTCATTTTTCAGCTGATTGAGGTTTACTGATAAATCTGGGTTTCTTTATGACTTCATGCAGGACAAAAAGAAAAAAAAAGGGTTTTATGTTTGATTGAAGCTCCTTCATCGTTTCCTCTGCAGTTTTCTTGATCAGGTTGGGAGTGAAGAGTCGCCTTGTGTCCCGCCGCCGCCGCCGCCCGCCACAGAGGAAAACAGCTGCAGCGACACCGACGCCCCGGCTGTGAGACACATAAACATCACCGACCTCATCAGCGAGGCCTTGGGGGTGAGCGCAGAGAGAGCGTTATACAAACACATCATGTTATTGAAGGGTTTTATCAGGGCTGGTTGAGGCCGATCACCGATCTTTAAGACGCCTGATTCCGACCGACACCATTTTGTCAAAGTTGCTAAATGAAGGAAAAGATCTGTTTTTCATTTATCGCCCAACACTGAGAAAATCTGGGCAGATTTATTGTTGCACTTCTTTATTTTATACTTTCTTGTTCATATATTGTCTTTGAGGACTTTGTGTTTAATGACTTTTGTATTATTTTATTAAGCTGCACTGATCTTTAAAAATCCTTAAAATCCAATTTTGGCCAACGCAATTTTTTGTTTCGTCTGAAAAGTCGCTAAACGTAACGACAGACTAAGGGTAAAATTACTTTCTGATGTTAGTGATTTTCTTACCTCTGTGTTCTGTTCTTTGTTCATACAGTTTCTGGTCTTTGTATAAGTCAATTTTACCCCTGCATTAAATTATTTCACTGACATGTACCATGTTTATACAGTGAGACATCAGACATTTCCTTGGTGTAAAAGTTGTTTATTCATCATCTTTTCTCCTGACAGAAATTCAGAGACCTGTCGGTGCGGCACATCGAGCGTCTTCGCTGTCTGCACAGAGTCCGGGTTCTGCAGGCCCATGAAGACACCATCAAGGAAAACACTGTGAGCTGCTGATCTTTCTTTTCAGTGAACATAAACACATCTTTGTATCCATCGATGACATTTGTTGTGCCGTGTGTGTGTGTGTCGCCGTGTGTGTGTCGCCGTGCAGCTGCGCCTGGTGTCTCCGGACGTCTCCATCTCTCCTGAGAACCTGTCCGACCTGTACGACCTCTTTAAGGTACCTCTCTCGTTCCTCCTCGGATTAAAATATCTTCTGATCTCTCCTGAATAAAAAGCGTCGTCTCCTCTGCTCCGCCCTGCAGACGGAGCACTTCATCACTCTGTACTGGGGCGACAGCAGCTCGGCGGCGGCGGCAGAAGCCGCGGCCTGGCAGCACGGCGACTCCGGTCACTCTTTCGTGGAGCGGCAGTATCGGCTGGACCGGCCGCAGTTCAAAAGCCTCTACGGGCTGCTGGCGCCGTGGCCGTCCGGGTGCAGCCAGCATATGGACACGCTCTCCAACCGCACCTTCACCCTGCTGGCCCCGGACCGGGACAACCTGGTCACCTTCAAGGACTTCGCCAGCTGGCTGGGTGGGCGGCAGAGAGCGCATCAGCTCTAGAGCCGATCGTTGGAAGACAAAACTGCCTTCCTGACGTTTTCCTTTTTGTTCCAGACACACTGTACTGTGAGGAGCTGAATGTGAAAATAAGGTTCCTCTACCGCCTCCACATTCCTCCAGGTGATTATTAACCTGATGAAACAATGAGAGTTGCTGTCAGGACTGTGAGTGATGCGCTTGGCTCTTTGCATGCCTGCAGCTCTGACAGAGAGCGAGGATGAACCGTCCCTCAGGAGCCCCCTGCTGTCCACCAACAGGCCCCTCTACCTTAACAAAGAGACTCCAGGTTCACCAACACACACGTTTCCCTCAAAGGCTCTTCAGATACCTTATGCGTTCTCTTATAAACCAGGTCTGATTACATGTGCTCTTGCAGTTTCAGAAAGTGAAGAAGAAGAAGTGAAAGACTACCAGGAGCAGCTGAAGCAGATGCTGCAGGATTTGGTCAAGGAGAAGGAGAAAGACGCAGACAAACCTCTGCCGCTGATGAATCAGGTGCTGAAAACGAGAGCTGCTTCCAGGGCGTCTGCAGGTTCCAGCAGATGTCGTTTAAGACTTTTTAAGTCCTTTTTTTTTTTTATTCTGGCCAACATGCCCCAGCTAGCCATGGCCTCCAGTCACAGAACACAGTGAGGATGTCTGTGTGCGACTCAAACTTTAGTCTAGCAGGAAAGTTCAGAGAAAAAAGAAACTTGAAGTTTAAGACATGTGATTAATGCATTTAAGGTCAAATTAGGACGTTTTAAAGTCTTACTTTAGACACACAAATTTAAGACTTTTTAAGGATGTGCGAACAGCCTGTACTTAGTTTTGTTCCTTCGCTAATGTGGAAGCTAGCTGCTAGCAGAGGTGGGCAGCGTACCCAGAAATGGTAAAAGTAGCGCTACTTTAGCATAGTTTTACTGAAGTAAAAGTGAAAAGTATCAGTCTGAGAAATTACTTGAGTAAGAGCAAAAAGGTAATTGGTAAAAAATAAAATAAAAAGCTATTCTAGTACTGAGTAACTGATCAAAACATAAAGCATTTAATGTTTAAAAATACAGCATCACATAGAAAATAGAGTTTTGTAGAAATTTTGGTATTTTAAAAACCAAAATGAAAATTCAGATGAAAAACAACAAAATCAGGCAAACGGAAAATGTTTCCAAATCCATTTATTCCAATATAAAGCTGAAAGTTTTTGCTGTGAAGCTAATAGGAAAACGTCACTAAAGTAAATGTAACTTGTTGCTGCGCAGTAACAAGTTACCCTGTGGTAAAATCGAACATCTGCCCTCGTTTCCCAGCGGGAGTTCATCCAGTTCTGCAAGACGCTCTACAGCATGTTCCACGGTGACCCGGAGGAGAACGACCTCTTCCAGGCCATCGCTACGGTAACCAGCCTCGTGCTGCAGATCGGCGAGGCCGGTCACCGCGAACAGACCAAAGCGTCGGAGGAGAAGCCGGCGAAACCCACGCCGCTGTCCGACGGGGCTCTGGCTGCCGACGACGAGTGGACGGTGAGCTACGCTCAGATCCTGGCCTCGCTGCTCACCGAGCAGGCGCTGGTGAACTTCTTCGAGAAGCCGGCCGACCTGACGGAAAAAATCGCACAGGCCAAACAGAACCAGTACCAGCAGCGGGCGGGTTTGCTCACGCTGCAGAAAGGGACCAGGTGACTGTGAGAAGGACGACGGTTTGTCTGCGACGTCTGATCAAGACGGAGGCCTTACCTGCACCGTGAATCCCACAGGATGGGGCCAGAACGCCCTCCGACTCCTCCACGGTCACCACGCTCTAATCAGCCGCTCTCTACAACGTTTACACACTCTGACTAATTACAGCATTAATTATTACACGTCCTCGATCACACCGACCCGCCTGCCTTATCAGGACATTCTACCAGTCGACCTCATGAACTGATGGGACAGATTTAAAGGCTATAAAGAAAAGTTTGTTTTGTATTAATTTAGTGCTTCTGTTTCTGTCATAGGAAATGTTTCCAGATGCTCTTTATAATTAAAGACATTTTTAAAACAATTTTCAATTCTTTTCATTGACGTTGAGACATTTACTGGTTATTAGGTCATTGATTCACCAAGGTGTCGGGTCATCCATGCAGGGTTGGGTCAAGCAACAATTCCAGTAAAGTAAGTGGTACACAACCTTTCTACATGCCAGAAAAAACACCTTTTCTGACCTACTTTCACATGATTATACTGGGACTGCTGCAAGTTTTTAGACAGAATCAAGTTTAAACAAAATGGACGTGGCGTCCAGGACGTTTTTGTAATGCCAGCAATCGGATGGAATCTGCCAAAAAAAAAATCCACCTTCTTCCATGACCATTCCAGGCCTCAAACATAAATCAGAAGGTCTGTGGGATGAGCAGGTTGATTAAAGATGATCTAAACACATTGTGCAAAAATGGTCAAATATTTTCAAGTTTGGAAAATGTCATAAATTAGGTAAAGTCCTACTGGCAAAAGCTGTGTGTACAAATCATGAACAGGTTGGGCGCCAATAATTGTGGGGACTGGTGAAAACAAATCTCAACACTGGAACTGTTCACGCTGAATAATACTCCAATAAAAGCCTTGATTTACACATAAATTCAGATAAATTTGTGTTTTTTACATTCCTTTCCACTGATTCCAATCAAGAAAACAGTTAAGTTGGTCAAATCTCTATAGGACTTTTTTTTTCTTAGTGAGCTGGTCAATTTCCAGTCACCACATTTTTGGATGTGAATAAAAGTGATGGATACAAAAGAAAAGGAAGAGGCAGAATGCTGCAGGAGGTTGTGTGCTTTATTAACTACTGATTAAACGTAGACGGCCTTCAGTCGGGACCCAAATAATCGGAAGAAACAAAACACACATAAAATGCTATCAGCCAGCCTTCGGTTCAAAAGGAGGCTTAACTCATACAACTCTTGGAGAGGTTTGATCATGGAGGATAAGTGGCACAACTAACTCTTATTCACTAAACTCATTCAGATCTTAGTCATTACTGGGTCTAGTCAGGGTTCTCAGAAGGAAACGGTGGCTCGGGACAAAAACGGTACATTAAATTACGGCATCAAATCGTTGAAATGTACAAAACAGTGGGAGGGTCAGGTTGTCGTGTTTCCCCGCAGCGGGGGTCTTGGAACGATCTGAAACAGTCCGTCATCTATAGCAGGCGTGTTGTGTGAAACCAGTGTTAAAACGTCACGTCATGAAGCTTATGTCACATCCACAGGAGGCACGGCAACGGACTAAACGAGAAGCACGGCACAATTCAAATACTGTCAAAGAGCAACAAAACGGTGAAAAGCTACAGATTGCACTAAGCCACGGTTGGGGACGGCGGGAGGACCGGCCAGCTTGCCCTGTGGATGGGTCTCGCCCACTCTGGAGGGACGATGGGCAGGCTTCGTCTCTTAGATGGCTTCCACGTAGTTGGCGGGCAGCATGCCGGTCTTGCCGGTGCGCTGCACGGTGCCGTACATCCAGCCCTCGTCGATGGACTGCACGTTGACGATGACGTCGCCGTCTTTGAACGACACCTCGTCGCTGTCTGCCGCCATGTAGTCGTACATGGCGCGTACGGTTTTCTGCAGGAAACAAAGAGACGGAGGGGTCTGAGAAGAGTCTGAGGAGTTTTTTCACGTTCAGAACCGAGGAAGGTTTTTTTTTTTGGATGACGATCTTCGAGGGCCTAAAACGGAAATCCAGTATACAGTTTGACTTAAAAGCTCCCATGTAGGCATCAGATGAATGAATGTCTTCATATTTGACTTTTAGGGATAGATTCAAACTTTTTTTATATATTATATTCAGCGTCAATGACTGGCAGTGGGAATTAGGGAACTAAATTTAAACTAGTGCCAAAATGATTGATTTCAGCACTAGTTGACGATTTTTGAAATAATTGTCAACTAATGCAGATTCAAAAATGTGTCTTTTGTTGAAAGAACAAGACTCAGCAAGAATTAAGCAAAAACTACAAAAATATCTACATTTAGCAATTAAAATGAAAAAAAAAAGAGTTGTCTGTAAATATGTTCAACCCAAAACTTAACTGGACGAAATTCACCCGGTTCAAATTACTGCACACTTTACACTCCTTAGTCAGTTCATCTATAGTCAACAGGTCAGCCTTACACTGTACTAAGTCGAGCATAAAGGGTTGAGGTTTTCACAGGTTGGTAAATTTTGATCTGATTAATCGTCAGAATAATCAATGGATTGATCAATAGTTTAAACATGTATATAATTCTTATTCTTTAAAAATCACTGTATATGTATATTTTAATATCATTCCACCATAAGAAGAAGTAAAGTAAACCCTTAAATGAACACAGCATTAATTCCCATGTGTTCATGTAAACATGTGAGCTGAACTTATTCCTCCTGAAGTGTCTCTGGTGTTTCCAGAGGCGACTGCGTCCTACTAACCCCAGTGGTGGACGGGTGTGAGGGGACGGAGGAGACGGTGGTCTGCTGGGTGGCCACGGACGATGACCTCTGCTGCACCTCCACGGTCCTGGTCTGCTGGTAGCCTGCAGATATCCGACAAACGGCCGGGTAAGGGACATTCGCAGCACGAATAAAGCTCAAAACCGAAAACGGCTAAAGTGTCTCATTTGATTGTGACCCGTGGAGCTGGCCATGAAGCCGTTGCTGTAGAGAGACAGGTGGTGGTCGACGTCCTGCGACACCTCGGACTTCTCGTCGGCCATCCCGCTCAGGGCGCTGGTGGAGCGGGAGTGCTCCTTGCTGCGGCGCTGCGCTTGCACTGTCGGGTCGGAGCGGGAGAAACGAGCGGGACGTTTGAAACACGTTTAGACCAACAGCAAACTATTCACAACTGAACTTTTACATTCGCTTATATTCATTTTGCTTTACAAGGGAAGACCGACTTATATTTGGTAAGAGACAATTTAGATTACGTAAATATTTTCTAGGGTTCCTATTTTCATTAGTTTCACTTTTCTAGACTATTTAGAGGTGATTTATTTTTTGTATTTAATTAAGAAATATAAAATAAAAAAGTTCACTATATATTTGATGTTTCTAAAAGTGGGGAGGCTTTTATGGAACATTGAAAGAATAGAAAACAAAACAACAAATCAATAAACAAAAAAGGAAAGGAAGGACGCAAAGAAGGGAGGAAGGAGAGGAAAAAAAGCAAAGACAAAAGAGGAAAGAACGAATAGTAAACTTGATCAAAGGAAAGAGATAAAGAAGGAAAAATAAAGGGCAGAGAACAGAAGATATGAAGGACACGAGGAGAGAAATAAAAAGGATAAACACCAGGAAATAAATTAGGGAAGGAAAGAAAGGAAGGACACAGGGAAGGAAAAATGGTAAGGAGTGAGAAAACAATGATGGAGAGGAAGAAATTTACAGAAAGAGAAATGGTAAAACATTCGGAAGAACTGAAAGTAAACAAGAGCACAAAGCAAAAAAAACAGAAATGAAGGCATGAGAGCAGGAAGAAAGGAAGACAAACAATAAAATATACAAGAAAGAAAGGAAAGGAAGACATAAAAACATAAGAGGGAAGGAAAGGCAACATGGATAAAAAAAATCATAAAAGTACAATTTTTTCCACACTCTTCTTTTTGCATATCTGGAAAATCACCAATGCTAATCAATTTAATACTTTCCAGACTGAGTATTATTCCTGTTTTTTCTTTTGTTTATTAAATCCAAACCTCCGTCTTTTATCGATGAACCGGTTTAAATAGTTTTCCTCTGGATGTGACTCTCACCTGACATCATGTGCAGACTCCTGGACTGGATGTTGTCCTCTGCTGGGTCGTAGTCGAACACAGAGCCGGGATTGGTGCGCCACACGCGCAGATCTACACACACACACACACGCACGCACGCACACACACACGCACGCACGTTTGAGTGGCTATCTTTGTGGGGACTTTCCATTGACTTCCAATCATTTCTACAGTTCTTCTTTACCCTTATCCTATCCCTAACCATTACATGCCTAACCCTAAACAAAACTCAATTAATTACTTTAATAAAGTAGCTGTGCTTAAAAAAAAGACCCAAACATGAAAACTACAACAAACCCATACAGTTGATCATAAAGACTGATAAGTTTGAAGTTCTGTGGTACGTAACCCGACCACGTGGTTTCCTTTACAGCGCCAATAGTTTTCCTCCAAACCAGAGTGTGGTGCAAACATCCCATTACTTGGTGTTTTATTACATTGCTTGTTATTTTAAGGCATTCACAAAATCAGCATAATTCTGATTGGTGTCAGATTTAGGATGCCTTAGTCCTAAATCTGACCCCTGACCCAAAAACAGCATTTCCCCTTGTGGGGATCAGGCTTCGGTCCCACAAGGAGGAGTGGGTCCCCACAACGTCGGATGTGTCAGGAAAATGGTCCCCACAAGGTATTATAAACAAACACACACACACACACACACACACACACACACACAGCTAGCTACTAGAGCCAACACATAACTGACAGGAAGTGGTTCTATTTCTGCCCTCTAGTTTGTCACAGAGAAGGTAAATAAAAAAGAAACCTGCTTATTTGACACTAAGAATAGAAGCGAATCCATTTTCAAAAAGAAAATAGAAACTGCTCAGTAAACCTAGGAACCTAGAGACAATCCAAAAGTTTACGTTAGCTCAATAGCTTCAAATATTTACTGCTGACGTCTAAATCATTTCCACCGTGGCGTTGAGCTGTCCATACCGGTTATGGTCTCCTGGTCGTGCTCCATGGCGCGTCTCCTCTCCATCTCCACCACGCGCCGCTGGATGCCACGGTAACTGATGTCGCTGAAGTCCTGCATGTTCTTCTTGACGCGCTCCGTCACGGGGTCGGAGGTCGTGGGGGTGAAGCTGCCTTTGCTCTTCTCAAAGTCCTCGTGGTATTTTACCTGCAGGAGTCAAATCGAGGTTATTTGCGAGTTAAGCGTTTTGTTTTATGATCCTAAACCAGATCTTACTTCCTGTTCAGGGTCTGGTTTCCTGTTAGCACTGATCTGCATTTATTCATGAGAATAAAGTAAATATCTGAGACTAACCAGGCAGAATCCATCACCGAATGGCTAATTCTACTCTGTGGGCCGAACGTTGGCGGTAAATGAAAAATACGGAGAACAAATAAAAAGATCTTACTCCGGAGATGATGCGCTGCGTCTCCCTGACGCGCCTCATCTCGGGCGTGTCCAGAACGAAGGCGGCCTTGCCCTGCACCTGCCGGCGGAAGCTGTCCGAGTACAGCACCTGGATGGGGACGAGCACAGCGGGCGGACGTCAGGAATACCGACTCCGCCAACGCATCGAGAGCGGACGCACAAAAGTCAGAGGATTACTGGGAAATCAGACAAATGAATTAGCAAGGGAGATTTCTCTTTTCTTTTTATTTTCTTATTATTATTAGGAGATGAAGAGTTAGAAAAAAACACAGAGTTATGCTCCAATCTTCGGAGCGGGGACTTAAAAAAGATGAAACGGAGCAGTCTGGAGGACAAAAGAGGTTATGGATTAAACGTATTCGGAGAACAGTGCAGTCGGGATAATTAATGAGATTAACTAAAGCAAAAAGGGTAAAGGGGAAGTCGGCTCGGTTAGGATAAAGGTTAAAGGGTTTTTCTCAGAGAGCGGTTCTGGAAGGTACCGAGCTAATGTTTTCCTGGTTCCGTTTGACTCGCTCCATCTCAGGAGTAAAGACCACAGGCGTTCCCTTGGCAGAACTGTCCTTATACAACACCTACAGGACAAGAAGCACATCAGAAAACACTTAACACACCCGCCGGAGCTCACAGGTTTGGGCTCTTCGAGCGCGAACTCGTTACAAGCGAGAGAGAAAACGAGAACGCTTCTGAGGACGATGTCTGCTGGAGGAATGATGATAATAAAAAAACAGACAATAAGATTTTAGATTCACTGGAATGTTAAAAGTAGTTCATGGAGGAAAAAAAGCTTAGCTGCAGGTTAGGAAATATTGTATTAAAAAAGGCCAAAGAGGCAGGAATGATGTAGAAGATTAAAGGATATAAAGCAGTGGTGTCAAACTCATTTTGGTTTTGGGCCAAATCAAGATCATGAATGCTCTTAAAGGGCCGGTTGTGCCAGAATGTATTGATGAAACCTGATCACAAACTGTTAAAATAGCAACTAATTCCTTAAATTAAACTATATTACTGAACATCTTTTCAGTCCCTCCAGGATTTCGTGATTCCTTTTGGGGTTTTTTTACAATAAAAACCAAAGTGTTTGTAGCACTAATTTGGAAATATTATATCATCAGTTAGGGCAGAGACAGCTGTTTAGTACAAGTAATAAAGTTTTTGACAATGTTTGAGAAAAATCTGCAATAAAATCCCAATTATAATCGGAAAAAAAATAGGTGCAGGGATTTGTTGATTTTGTGTGAATTTCCACAATAATTCTCAAGAAACTGGAGAGACTGATTGGTATAATTTGGCAGTAAACAGATAAAAACTTAATTGATTTTATTGATAATATAATATTTTAGCACAGTCTAGAATCTAGAGGGCCACATAAAAAGGTACGGCGGGCCGGATTTGGCCCACGGACCTCAAGTTTGACACACGTGATACAAAGGAACAGGAGAGAGAAAGATGGAAATTACAGCAAAATGAGGTGGAGCTCAAGAATCTGCAGACTGAGCCTTAAATAAAGATGGATGCGATGAGGAGGGGAGAGGAGTCATGATGGAAACTACTGTCTACGCTCAAAAGGTTAGGAGCACACGGGGGTCGGCTTCGGTCCACTACCGAGCTGATGTGCCTCTGGGTTTCTCTGACCCGCTTCACCTCGGGCAGGTCCGGTATGGCCGTGCCTCGGCCCAGAGAGTCCTTGTATTTTATCTGGCAGACAGATATTGAAGGGTTGTATGCAGGGACAGAAGAAAAACACAAACAAAACACACGCACTCACACACTCACACACACAAAGATCAACAACAGACGACGAAGCAGAGACAGACGAACAAACACAGCAAAAAAAAAAATAGTAATAATAATAAGAAGAATGTTGTAATAAATATCTGTTCCTGAGAAACGAAGGAAGCATTTCATGTTAGAGGAATGGTTTAGCTCATTCTGGGTGTTTCCGCGTTAGAGTCACAGTCAGAAGTATCCATACACTATTCGTTGACATGAATGCTGTATCAATTCATACCTTTTCAATAAAAGCATCAATTAATTTAAAAAATAAAACCTGGGGAATTAAATGAGTAAACTGTGTACAACTTTGGCGATTTTTCAAAACAAGAACAAGTGGATAAAGTTGGAATTTACTGTAGATTTTTCTCTGAAACGTAACTTTTTGGGAAAAATGTACTTCCAGAAGCAGCTGTAATCCTCTATATTTATTACTTGAGTAATATATTTGTTTACATTTTGGTTTTTAAAATACCAGATTCTTAGGGGTGTAGCGATACAATAATTTCACGACACGATACAATATACAATATTCTGGTCACGATACGATATGCATCACGATATTTGTTGAGCGATACAATTCACTAAGATTCAGTGCATTTTTACGATTTTCTGAAAGATTTTAGAAGGACAGAGTGATTTTAGTAACATTTTGTGTTCCATAGACTTGAATTTAGTTAACTGAAAACTGATTAAAAGCACCAACTACACAATACCTGACTCTGATTGGACAGTCTAACAGTCTGCAGCTGGACAAAATGAATCAAAGACGCAGTGAGAGAATTAGTTTCTGTCATTTAATTCATTTAGATTTGACATAAAACTCAAAAGTTTAATCGGTAATCCAGGAGCAGAGTGGGGAGATTATCAGCCTCTGTAGACTCTCAATATGCAAATAATTGCACTTATGTTTTTTCTTTTGGACACTGTGGCTGCATTTTGGAGTAAAAATGCAGCCACAAATGCAGTCTTTTGGACTATGGGGAAAAAGGCTTTTGTACCTTGGCTCCCGGAGTTAGCCGTGGCTGTAAGCTGTTTACTACTAACTGCTAAAGTAGTGGCTCCGCCTCACCCCGTAGTGATCGACTCCCTGTAGCTACGCAGTGCCGCTATTCCCCTGCTTGGATCTCTGAGTAGCTGCCTTTCAGACTGCCAGCATGTCATAGTACTCTCAGTCTCTGATACTCTTTGTCTGTTGCTAATAAGAATGATCGATCAGCCATTGTTATCATGGAAATCCTCACTGCGCCGCGGATTCCGGCTGGGGGTTTTTCCTCTTTGTCTTCCTGCTCAAAACACAGCGCCGCTGCTGCTGCGCGCCCGCTTCTCCGTTCCGCTTCTCTTTCACGGTTACTTGCGCAACTTTACTTCGTTTCTCAGCAACAAAATACAGCCCATTGTTATTTATTGAAGATTTTACATTTCCAAAAACACAGGAATCTAATGTTTCGTTTCGTTTTGTACGTTTGGAAGCTCATTCCCTCTCGCATAATCGGAAAAGCGGCGCTTTTGACATTTCTCTAACATTCGGAAAAATATGGTTTACTAATTTTAGCATAACTCCGGTTATTCTTGGCCTATTAACACAATTTAAAAACTGGTGTATAGTTTATAATGTGCACTTTAAGCTCAAATTGAAAGTGAGACTGAGGGAGGCACAGTCTTCCTGCTACGCCGTAACAAACTAGACTTAAAAAGAGCTGTCAGGCTATGGACCCCTATGGTTTAACGGATACTTTCCGAGGGTGGAAAATATCGATATATATTGCCGAATCGATTTATTTATACAGCCCTACAGATTCTGGATATAATTTCCATACATTTTCACCTGACTGATGGCATCATTTTTAAGTATTACATTTAACCAGATTCTCACTAGAGTAACTTCTTGGACGGCTACTTTTTACTTTCACTTGAATACAATTTTTGGGTACTTTATCCTCTTCTGATATCTGACTAAATATTTTTAAGCAAGTTTCTGAAATTATTTTAATTGGATTTTTGACCACTAAGCGAATTGGAAACATCAGATTTCATGCTAAACTGGCTAGCATCCTAGCACAGCCCTTGCTTTTAAGCGTAAGGGAATTTTAGCCTCATTTATCCGTTTCAAAGCAGCTTCGATGCGAGTTTTGGGGTCACTGTCGTCTTGGAAACACTCTTGTGTCCAAGTTTGAAGCATCTAGCTGTTGACTTAAGGTCAAACTGAGGAATTTATCGGTTTTTAATAAAACAATCACTTAAGATGTAGGTTGGACAATCATCCCATGACTCAAATGCAGGATTTAAACTGCAGCACTCGCATGACGTCGGCATCCAGGATTAGTGTATGTGAACTTGTGGGTATCAGAGGGTTTGATGAGTCAGTTCTCGACATCTAGGATGTTCAGGAGGAGAGTTGTTACTGGCGAGGTGTTCAGGGGAAGAGGGGGGTGAAGAGTGAGGCAGGTGGGCAGACGGATGAAGGGAAGCTAGCGGGTCGGGTTCTGTAAGGTACCGTGCTAATGTTCTGCTGATTGCGTTTGACTCGCTCCATCTCCGGCGTCTCCGGCACGGACGTGCCCTGTCCCACTCCTTCTTTGTAACGATGCTTTGAACGACACAGCACAGGAACAGTCACACACGGCGGCGACGCAACCCGGCAGGAGGTTAGTGTTCGGATCGGGAGGAGAGGAAGAACAGCAAAAAAACCAGACGGGAAAATAAATGGGGGGGAAAAAATGTTTGTTTTTTTACATTTTTTTAAAGTAAGTTTGGAATCGTTTCTGGTAGGAAAAGAAGGAATGATTTATGGGAAATAGTTAGGATGGAGGAGGAAAAATCAACTCTAGAAAGCAAAAATGATTTTTTTTTGTGTGTGTGAGGGATGACAATCAGGAGGAGGGTCACTGCAGTGGTTTTCCTCTACCAGACTGATATTCTTCTGGGTTTCTCGGACCCGCTTCACCTCGGGCAGGTCTGGTATGGTCGTGCCTTGACCCACAGACTCCTTGTACTGTATCTGCCCATTGCAAACGTCACAAAGGTACAATGTGAGACAGCATCTTTCGTCCATCCACGTTCATTCTTGTTCAAACACAATAAAAGCGGTTAAATGACTGACTTTCCGCCTGACGTTAATGTATTTAGTAGGAACGCCACCAAAGTTCCTGCAGGTGATGAAAATGTTAATTCATGGGTACAAATTATGTTATAGTTGAGTCACTGCTACAAAGTCTGCAGATAGTGACAGCCACATTTATCAGCACTTCTGGTAAAAAACCAAAAAAACCCAAAAACAAACGGGTCTATTTGGTGTTTTCTTAGTTGGCCTTGTTTTGTTCCAGTTTTCTCTGGAACAAATGAAGATCCCACTGCACTGAACCTCATTGAAAACCTCCTGGTTATTGATTTTTGAACTGTTCCTGAGTTAAAACATTATATTGTTTTTTCTAAATGAATATGAACTTGTTTTCTTTGCATTATTTGAGGTCTTAAAGCGCTGCATCTTTTTGTTATTTTCACCATTTCTCATTTTATGCAAATAAATACTAAATTTTTGCTTGGAATTTCAGAGACATGTCAGTAGTCCACAGAATAAAAGAACAAACTTAATTTTACTCAAACATTTAACTATAAAGAGTAAAATCAGAGAAACTGATCATTTTAAGTGCTCTCTTATTTTATTCCAGAGCTGTATGTTTATGGATTTATACCCCAACTTGATCAACTTACATTAAAAACTGTATAATAAAAATATGCTTCAGTTACATTTATGTTAAAGATATTTTTAAATGTGGCTCAGTTTAGGTAAAAACAAACATTTGCTGAATATATTTTTCACACACTATAAATAAACTGTAAATGAAAGTTAGATTTTTAAATTTTTTGTTGAGAGATTAAAGTACTGCAGCAATAAAATAAACACTTAAATACTTTGTTTTTTTATTTTGTAACCAGGGTTACCAGTAAATGTGGCCGGTGCTGCAGATCCTTGAGGGAGTAAATGAGGAGCCCGACTGAAGCAATTTGTCCAGTTCCTCAGTGATTACAGGAACTTTCCACAGAATGGCCAAAACCATGAAAGTAAAAATTATCGGTTGGCACAACTAGAAGAAAAAAGGGTGGATATCAGTCTATCCAAACCTATGGCCATGTAGTGTGCTGTGGAAGAAAGCCGCTACGCTAGATTTTTCGCCAGATTAGCTCATTAGCTTAGCTTAGGATAAAACAAATAAATCTACAAAGAGAACCAGTAGAAAAAATTAGCTTCATATGAAAAGCTGAACTGGAAATGTTCATGGGGAGATATTAAATGTGAAGTCAGTTCAAGTTTTATTCCCAGTTGCTCGACAATGAGGGAGCATGGATGGAGAACCGAGACGATGGAGGGGGGCGGGTCACTCGCTGGAGTACCGTGCTAATGTTGCGCTGGTTACGTTTTACTCGCTCCATCTCAGGGGTTTCAGGCAGAGCCGTCCCTCCGCCCACGTCTTCTTTGTAATGAATCTTTGTGTGGATGTGGGACGAGAAGCATGAACCAGAAGTTAGCCTGATCTTCCATCTGACTCTAAATTATCTCTGATTTAAGCAAAAACAAAACATTGACAACATACACACCAACGACACAAAAAACCAGAAAAACAAATTCAAAGCACACAACAAAACACAAAGATCCCAGCTGGAAACACACAAGCTCTGCACTAGCAGCTCTAAACGTTAGTCTACAGGAGAGTTTTAGTTGCTGTAATTTAACAAAGAATCACTAAATTACTCGTTCCAAAGAGATGGGAGCTTCAGGTCAGAGTTTGTTAAAATGAGAAAAGACAAACCCAAAAAAGATTAAAGATGTAAAAGTAGGTTATCAAAAATGGTAAAAAAAGAAAAGAAAAAAAAAAGAAAACTATCATGGGATAAATACCAAGCTGAAATTCTTTGTATTTTCTTTAACACGGAGCATTTCTGGAGTGTCCTTAACAGTAGACACTTTGCCCTTTGTGTTTTTTAGGTCAACCTGGTATTGAAGCTATAAGAAGAAGGGAGAACGGCGTGGTTAAAACGTTTCACAGCAGCCAAAAGTAGGAAATAACCGTTTCTATCGCACTGATTAACAAAGTGAACAACACGAAAGAGGGCTTAGAGAAACAAAAGGATCTAAAATATCTTCACATCTCTTTACAAACCCGAGGCGGCGTCACCGGATATAAAAGTTACTGTCGTGAAGAGCGGACGGAGGGCGTCTTTTCTAACTTACGGTGCTGAAGTTCCTCTGGTTCTCACGGACTCTCTGCATCTCTGGAGTGTCCAGGACCGGCACGTAGTGAGACATCGTCTTCTCGGCTTCCTCTTTGTATTTTTTCTGTTTCGACAACACGAGCAGATTGAAAGGCACGACGGGGGGGTCGAAATGGACTCGCAGGTCCGTTTTCGGCGGCAGCGTACCTGGCTGACGATGTTCCTCATCTGCTGAGCGTGGATGATGTCCGGCGTGTCGATGACGGTGGTGTAGCTGGCTCGGTCCATCTCGGCGATCTGCTTGTACTTGGTCTGCAGATTTCAGCATGCATGTCTTAGATCAAGTGTTTTACAAAAGCATGGGTGTCTGTTGAGCTACTACAGATTTTGTCACAGTAACTCTAACCTGTAATGTTACACATTAATTTGTGTTATTTATTTTAAGATAAACTTTCAATCAAATATACTGAATTGTGTGGCTGTAATGTGACACATTTGGCAAAGGTATTGATATTTTTGAAGACACCCTGACACATTCAGCAGATGTTGCTCAGAACAGACCTGGCTGAGGATTTCGGTGGCGTTCCTGGCTCGCATAAAGTCCGGCGTGTCGGTAGCCAAAGCCAACATTCCTTTGCCCTTGATCTCCTGCTCCAGTGCCTTCTTGTACTCCCTCTGCAAATACAAACAGCAGCTTTGTTATTCACCAAACAGATATATAAAAACTGATTACTCTGTCATACTGAGGAAGGCTGCAAAACCCCTAGGGGGACGGGGAACAGAGGAGGTTAGCAGGAATTAGCGACAGGATTTAGGGATGGAGGAAGGTGTGGCGCTCCAATAAAGCTGCTTAAAGAAAAAAGAGTTAGGATAGTCAAGAGGATGTTAAAACATAATTATTTCTCTGTTCAAATACGACCAAACGAATTTCTAAAAATTTGAACCTAACTACACTAAAATGCAACACTTTACATGTTTATTTTTTAAAGAAAGTTACAAAGTTTTAGCACATTCAAGTTTTTAATCACACAGAGTGACATAAAAAAAAAACATGTAAAGATACACGGGGGGAAAACAAGATGTGAGGAAAATTATTTCAAACTAAAGCGCGATGGAACGTTAGTCTTGTCAAAAAGCAGGAAGTGAGGCGATGCGAGCGCAGGTGAGAGCGGGGGGAGGGGGAGGGAGTGTTATGGGAAGTCAGAGGAGAGCGTGTCGCCACCGCCATCAGCTCTCGGTCAGCCGTACCTCACACAGGATCTGAGTGGCATTCTTTGCCCTCAAAAGCTCCGGAGTTTCCTCCAGTACAGTTAGCCCTTTACCCTTCACTCCCTCCTCTAGATCCTTCCTGTACTCTTTCTACACCATGGAAGAAAGACAAGAGAGACTGCAGAGACGGCCACACAAGCAGGCAAGGCCGAGGCATATGGACAGTCAGGGCTCAAAGTCACCAAAATCTCAACAACAACAACTTAAAAACAACAACAAAAAACATTTGCTTTTATATTATTACAGCTAGAAACACTTTCAGTGGAGATGTTGTTGACTTTGGCAAGAATCCTGGAAATAGACAAGATGAAACATATTTTACAGGATAAAACAGAGGGCTGGGCGATGCATTCATTTAAACAATTCAATTTTGAAGGTTTAATTTCTGAAAAAACTTGGATTTCATTTTTTTTGTTTCGCCAATGTAAAAAAAAATGTTCAAAGTGATATTGTCTTATTTACAGCTTTTATGTATTTGGACTTTGAATTCAAGTCAACTCCATGACCAAATGTAGCAGTCAGGATAAGACATCCTTCATGTTTTTTATTACAACAATAAAGCCATGTCATGAAAAGAATATGGTTGTATGAATACAGGAATAAAGTCGTAATTTGAGAACTCCAACACAAAAAATATCCCAAGATTTTTCCCCCTCAATTTTAAGACATTCTTCTAGTAAAATCTTTATTCGGCTAATATTATGACTACATTATTGCAATTAAACAAAAAAAAAATCTCATAGCCTGGCCAACTCACAGAAATGATGATTGAAATAAAAGATTGAAAAATATTGTTTCAAAAAAGCGAGAGACAAAAAAACATAAATTAAAATGAGATCTGGTATAAAAAAAATATATCTGATATTTTATTTTGAAGCCATATCGCCCAGCCCCAATAAAACACGTAACACAGTTTGAAACCAGCATTTCACAGAAAACATCACTTCTCCAATAAAACCGTCACATGCATAAAGACCGACGGCGAAACGAGGAGCTTTAGACGTCAGTGGATGCAGCACTAATTTCTCTGCACAGCATGCAGCGGGGTTGGAGGGTGCTGTTGGGTCAAACGAGCAAGCATCTAAAAATAAATAAATAAAAACCCCTGAAAAGGAAAAGTCAGAGGATAAAAGGTGTGAAGGTAGAGAGGGACTTCGGTTGTGGAACAGTCTTAGTATGATGAGGAAGAAGAAGGGGGCAAATTAACGGGATCAACCATCCTTCTGTTACCTCGCTGGCTATTTTGGTGGCGTGTCTGACATGAATCATGGCAGGGGTGACCTCCAAGCCTGAGAGGTTCTTCCCCTTCATGAACTCCTCATAGTCCTTCTTATAGTCTTTCTATTGGCCACAAAGACACAGACAGACAGACAGACAGAGCTCAGACAAACACATGCAGGCAGAGCAGGGCTCAAGTGCAGCTACAGCATCGTCGTTTGCAAAGCAGCTGCCAAAAACGGACATTTTTCAGCCTTTCTGGTCCAACGCCTGACGGAAATCTAAACACACAGTGACTTGGAAGCAACTGCATATAGTTAATCACTGCCGTTTAACGGATACGTAGGCTCAATCCTCCATGTTCACACACAATTGACTGTATGTGAACTGTGTGTGTTGCACTAAATAACATCCAAGTTTCAAATAACAATAAAAAAAATCATCAATATAGGAAGTAATGAGTAAATGAAAACATCAATATGTAAAACAGAAGTAACTGAGATTGAAAACTGGTGTGGTAAATATTGTCACACCACAACCTGAAAATGTTAAATTTTTTGACTCCTCAACCATTTTATAACAAAATGTATTCATTGAAAGCACTTTGGATAAACTAAGCGTGTATTAAAGCATTAAAATAAGTTTTTTAAGATCTAGGCCATGGCTTTTCAAGTTCAGAAATGAATAAGTACTGAGAACTTGCAGGATGATTCAAGCTGTATAATTGTAAATCTGACTGTGTGGCCATTTCAAAGGAAACTCCTGGAGGTGAGTGAAAACCTGAGCGGCCTCTTAAATTGTGTATTGTTAGGGCCGGCTGTGCGTCTTCAGGCTTCATAGATCCGTTTTACTGCTGACTTCCTGGCATCGTAACTGAAGTCAGAAATTTCAAAAGTCAACACTTTTCAGTTGAATTATATTCTGAGCTCAGCTAGCAATAAAAAAAAGCACAATAAATGCAAGAATGATTGTTTTTAGGTGTCAAAAAGGTAATTACAAATCAAAACAGAGTGACTAAATCGTTCTTCAGTACTTCCAACAACTTCTGTAAGTTTGCGGTTACCAACCAACCGAAAAGCTTCGAAGGTGCCAACAAGGTGCTCTACATTTTGAATCTATTGAGACTCGACAGAGTCGCTGAAGCGAAGCTGGCGTCTGCAGCTGCTTTCAGCAGGAGGCTGAGGAGAGTCTTTACCTGGCTCTGCATGTGCTGGGCCTCCTTCGCGGTCACATAAGTCGGAGTCTCAAAGTCCAGCATGGGTTTGCCCTTCTCCTTCTCGTACTTCTCCTTGTATTTAACCTGAAACGGCCCAAACAGAGCGCAGTGTAACATAAGTTTGATTAAATGTTGCCATCTAAAAGTTGGCATGAGAAATATACTTAGCTTGCAGACTCTCATCCTAAGATTCAGATCTGCATGTATATTTTTCACATTTAAGCCAATGTATGAGGTTGGGATGTCCTAATCCAATCCCAAGTGTTAGATTGAAGTCTAATGTAAAATCTTTTTTTTTTTAAATGTTGTTCTGCCCCATTAGCACAATGTTAGCACAGTCTCTCTAGCCAACCTGCTTTAGAGCTACTTTATTGCTCTAAAGCTGGGGTGTTGGGCCAACATGTATTGCTAAATCTGCTAACAAAACTGTTCAAATATAAATAAATTCTTAAAATTAAATACAGTTCAGTCCCTAAAGGATTTTGTGATTGTTTTTCTCCAATAAAAGTCTAAGTGTTTGGGATTTAGAAATATCATTATGGATTATAGCTTATCAAGAAAATCTTAACAGCTGTTTGGTAGAAGTAAGAAATAGCGCCACCTGCAGGTTGGAGAAAACAGTCACTTAGATCCAAAAATCTGCAACAAAAACACAGAATTATGTATAAAAAGTGCAGGGATTTGTTGGTTTTGTGTGAATTTGCAAGAAGCAGGAGGCAATAAATTGATAAAAACTGTTTTGATTTGACTGATAAAGTGATATTTAAGCAGGCCGTTATCTTGACGGTTCTATTTGTGTGTCACATTAGAGTCTAGAGGGCCACATAAAAAGCTGCGGCGGGCCGGATTTGGCCCCCGGGCCTTCAGTTTGACATGTGCTGTAAAGGATCTAGGTTCTTCCGGAACAATGATCGTTGTTTTCCTCGTTAGCGTGACGTTGCAGATTCGTCTCAGTCCGTTTCAAGTGACCCAGATGGCTGCCTGCAACTGAGCGCAGTGCAGAGAGCAGCTGAAACACCGGTCACTAAATTCTACTATGTTCAAGGGAAAAGGACTAAGTTTGTGAAGCAAGAGAACATTTCCTGTGAGTTTTGTCTGCACATGACCAACAGTAAACAATTCTGTCATATTCAAACTGTGTGTGTGTGTGTGTGTGTGTGTGTTAGCATTGCTAACTTCAGCTTAGCTTTTCAGTGTAAAAACATAGTAAGCAGGATCAAAGAACAGAGAAGCAACACTATCAAACTGAGAATATCTGTAATTTTAAATGAGCAGAATTTGTAGGTGTCTAAATAAATAAATACTGATCAGGACATCACTAGTGTCGGGTGGAAATTCATACAAACTTGAAGATACTTTCAGGAAGGCAAAGTGTTTGTTGGTCCCCGCAGTTTGTACCACTTACGTTGCTCTGCAGCTCAGAGGCCTCCTTGAGATGAAGTTGCTCTGGTGTGTCAGGAATCATGTGGTAGTGACCCTTACTCTCCTCAAATTTCCTCTTGTAGCGGTACTACAGGGAGTTCCCAGTAGAGTCAGGCAGCTCAGTACAGTAAAAGGAGACGTGTCTGGCCAGAGCCTACTCCATTTCAGATGAAGGGCTCAGGCCGGACCTTGCAGGAGTATTCACACGCCTACAACTTTTCACACTTTATCACAATAAAACTTTAGTTTGTTTTTTTTTGTTGGGGTTTTGTGCGATAGACCAATGCAAAGTAGCACGAATTGTGAAGTACAAGGGGGATATACAGTTTCAGACCCTGTCACATATTGTTAGCTAGATTTAAGTCTGGACTTTGGTTAGACCATTCTAATACAATGAACAAGCTTTGAGCTAAACCATTTTATTTGTATTTGTCCTGGCAGAAGATGAAACTTCTCTCCTGTCTCAATTTTTTTGTGGCCTCAGTATTTTTAACACCTTCTTTTTCTTCTTCTTTATTCGTGTTATGTCCCCCACATGGCTGGTGACGAATTTAAAAAGGATTTTTCAAAGGTAAGGGAGCTGAATACACATGCATGCCACAATTTTCAGTTATATTTGCAACACATTTGAAAACTATCCTTCCACTTATGAATGAATCACTACATTTAGTTGGTCTATCACATAAAATCCCATGACGCTTGCGATTCCAACATGACAAAATGTGAAAAGGGGGCAGGAATACTTTTGCAAGGCACTGTAAATATTATAAACAGCAGGAAACGCTAACTTCAACCATTAATGGAGAGATGTAGTTACAAATTAGAGGATAAAATGATCAATAGACGTTGGATTTTATGTTAGGCGATCCTTAATCAAAGTTTGATTTGGCCTACAGGAGTAAAAGTGAAGCATTAGATGTTAAAGGTGAGGAGGGTCAGGATCACTACCAGATGAGATCTGTGAGGTTATGAGTGTTTAGATGAAGGGTCCTAGAGTTTCAGTCTCTATGCGATGATGAATAGTTTACAACAAGCTTCTAATTGGTTCTGTTACTGTTTCAACACACTACTGAGGGAGGACGGGAAGAAGGCAGCTGGGGTGGGAGCAGGAAAGGGTTAAGTCGTGATAATGATGATGATGATGGTGGTGGTGATGATGGTATCTTACGTCACTTGAGAGCTTGCTGGTGCTCAGACTGTGCTGCATGGACAGAGATTCGGCCATGTCAGTCACAGGTTTGTGGATCTTCTTCAGGTCGCCTTTGTACTTCACCTGGGAGGCGTCAAGAGACGAAGTTTTAACGCAGTGAGCGCCTAACCTCTGTCAGCTGATGTGAAATCAGGGATGAGGTGTTGTTACACATATTTTTTACTAAATTAACTTTAGTTTAGTCAAGATTTCATTGGTTTGGTTCATTGGTTTTTGAAGACTTTTGACCATTTTAAAGGACAACCTTCCAGACTCCTCAGAAGCAGCATTCAGCTTCTACGCAAATACAAATAAAATGTGATTTATTTGATTGATTAATAAGCAATCAAACCAGAGTTCTTTTTATCATGAATAATCTTTTTTTTTTTTTTTTTAAACAAAACATACTTGGTACTTCATCATCTGGTGAATTTTGCAACCTTTTAACACTCATTATGATAAATATCACAATTAACTAATGAGACCATACAATCCAGACTGCAAATTCTTAAACATTGTCATGCGTTTAGGTGGTAAAATTCATCCAAATCATTCTACCCCTAACGTGATTTGATCCTTGAAGAACTACGCTCTGCTATATTTGTTACAATCCTTCAAACTTCGAGGAGCCGCTCGACAGCCACCTCCACGTGTTCACACACAGAAACGGGCGTGAAGCCGGTTCTGGGATTACCTACCTCACTAGCCAGGTCATTGGCGTCCTTCAGGGTTTTGTAAATCTTGCTCTCCTTCAGGTCAAATTGAGGTTTCTTTCCTTTCATCTCCTTGTCAAACTTCTCCTTGTACTTCACCTGGTAAGGCAGAAAGGTGACACATACTGGAAGTCAGCGCAAGCTCCGTGTTGGGACAAAACAAGTGGATTTACAGACTCCAAGTGACACAAAGGCACGGTACGCAAGTGTATCCGAAAGGATTAGTAACTCAGATTCCTGACACTTTCCTTGCCTTGGACATGCTGTGTAACATTTGGCATCTGTGGACAGTACCAGTACACATTTATTGTGACCCCCGGTTGAATCTGTATGGTGAAAAACATTCGTTCATCTTTTTATTCACAGCAGCGTAATATCTACTCTTCATCAATGCAACCTTTAAGCTGTGTACATTTACTCATCGTGAGAAAAATAATTACAGTTACCAACAACTGTACCCTCTATAATTTTGTTGAAAACATCTACTGTACTTTCCAGACTACAGAGCGCATCATACTATAAGCCGCACCTACAATTTTTTTGAAAAAAAGATCGATAGCCCTTAACTTAAAAGCTGTATCATATGAGTTTGAAGAAATTTCTCTGTCCTGCCTGCTGCTAGCATGTGTTTGTTCTAAATGAAAATTAGCACTTTCTTCTTTGATTTCCAATTTTGACTTCCAATTATTCACTGCCTGCTAAAGCGCCCCCTGGTGGTTGAAGAAAAATAAACAGAAAAGCCGCACCGGGCTACAACCCGCATGGTTCAAAGCGTGGGGAAAAAAGTAGTGGCTTATAGTCAGAAAAATACCATAATTAACACAGGAATAAATATAATAAAATTAAATGCTTTTGAAACCTTTTTCAGCTTGAGACTATAATCCTGGAATAAAAGACAAATTTGTCTTAATCAATCATGCACCTTTTTTTTTTAAACCGGGGATGACAATAAGTGTACCTGGTGCTTTAAATGCTCTTATATGTGCATGCAAAAATATATTTTTATTATTCCATGTATACATTTAATATTTAACCCCAACCAAAGGCTGATAAATGACAGGAAAAGTCAACATCTGAACATGTAAAAACAATAATCTTAAAAGTTCAAGCTGATATGTATCTCTTAGCTACTAAACATAAAAGCATTGTTGATCTGTTAAAAAAAGTATATTTTTAAATCTACTTCTGATGCTTTTAATCTGAACAAACTGATTCATTTAATAGCCAGAAGAGGTGGTAGTTTTGTTTTCAATTTATGTATAATAATAATAATAATAATAATAATAATAATAATAATAATGATAGAAATAAAAAAGGGTTGACTAATATGTTCCACTGAGCTAGTTGAGTATAAAGAATATTTTAAGAATATAAATAACAAGTGAACACAATAAACATTTTAGAAAAGAATCATTAGCATCCCCAAAGCTGTTAGCTGAGCT
Source organism: Poecilia formosa (assembly GCF_000485575.1). Taxonomy (NCBI): domain Eukaryota; kingdom Metazoa; phylum Chordata; class Actinopteri; order Cyprinodontiformes; family Poeciliidae; genus Poecilia; species Poecilia formosa. Next base: position 3,865,439 of record NW_006799958.1, on the reverse strand, counting down.
GAAGTCTACAAGGCTATGCTGCCCTCTAGTGTTCAAATCATGAATAAATCCCAGCAAAGTTCTCTGAGCTACAGCTTCAGAAAAATACAGCAGTAAAAGCTTCAGTTTCAGTCTGCGATCTATCAGAAACACAAGGAAGAATAACCTGAAACTATTTTTTAAATAAAATTAAACAAATACAGTCTGAATCCCAGTGCAGCTAATGCATTTTCTAGGCTTAGCATTGAGCCACAGCTTGTCCTACTGAGGAAAACAAGGGATGCACACAGAACTGAAGGGTGCAAACAAACAGCAAGACAAATCAAAGCACAAAATAGTTTCATACACTGGATTAAAAAAAGAAAATGTTTTTAGACTGCTGTAGCTCAAAATAAAAAATAAAAAATACAATACAATTCACTTTAAGAGACAGACAGATAGCAGCATCCCTTCAGTTTTAGGACATGCGCCTCCTTACATCACTAGTCACCGCACTCATTTTCTTAATGTGCCGCATCAGTGGGGTATCATAGGAAGCTGCTCCATGGAGGGAGGCCTTGCCCTCCACCTACAAAGCCCAGCGAGGTTGTGGAATGAGGAGACAAAGACATTATGGGAGCAGAGATGAGAGGAAAGAGATTAGGATGACTAGCAAGAGAGAAGAGGAGTGGAGAAAGAGAGACGTGAGGTCAGGTTTAAGGATGGAGTTAGACATGTTAAACATGAATATACTTTATGAAGTCACAGTGACAGATTAAAACATGGATTTTAATATGAAGGAAGCACTATCACACTATCAGAGAGCTGCTAGTTCAGTCGTTGTGCCAAGAGGAGGAGTGCTGCTAAAAGCGTCACATCTACCGCAGTGAGGTAGAATGAAAACTAAACCAACGAGGTAAAAAAAAAAAAAAACATGTTAGCAGAAGGGGTGAGGTGTGTCTGTATCCTGAGATGTAGGAAGAGAACATGATTTATTTCTCTCGTCGTACCTGACTGGTCAGCTGGGACACGTGGGTCGCCAAAGCGATGTCTGGCCGGTGGATCAGGGAGCCTCCACGACTGGCCTCTTCGCGAGCCTTTTCACGGTAACCGATCTGACGGACGGAGGAGGAAACGAGAGTCAGCGCACCGGAAACAAACTCAGCTGATGTACCGGTGGGTTTGTTTTGGTTCCAGATCGACATCGGGGAACGACGTGCGACGGTTGAAGACACGGCGGTCAGCGTGGCTGAGCGGTCACAGCCTCGTGAAAACAAACACAAAAAGCTAATCAAAGAAGACTTGTGTTTCACAATACTTTAATTATTGAGCAGTAATATCTCAAAGTGCTTAAAGTAAAACGTGATTTGAATTATTTAAATTAACCAAAAACATGATTATTGCTGCATTTACTATATCATTATTATTACTATTATTCAATTATTGTTGGTGTTTTTGTTATTAATGCTAGTTTTCAGCATTGAAGCTAGCATACTTAATGCTAGTTTCAATGATAGCATAAATACATTAGCATTATATTTTAGAAGAAACATTATAGTAGAGGAAATACCATTGTTGCAAATAATATTTCTTCATTAATTAGAAGATATCATGATTGTTCATCCACTGTAATTAAATTAAATAGATAATATATTGATTTGCTAACTATGAAGTACAGGTTTATTTGTCATATGTATGGATTATACATGTAATGTATGTAGTATTATGCATGTAACAGTGGATAAGGAGTGGGAACATTGATGCATTTACACTTCCACCCCACTCTCTTGAATAGGTAAAACAAAAGTTTTGACATTTAAGTATTTTTTCTACATATTCAAACAGCAAACAAGTCCAGGAACAATACCTAAACTTTCACCTGCTCAAATCGAATCAACCTTTTTCTAAGTGTATTTGACGCTTACATCACTAACGAGCTTAGCAGCCTGGGTGGCCTTCCTGATGTCAGGACGGTCCACTACAGTAGTGTAGTGCAGGTTAGCCTTGGCATCCTTTTTGTAGGCGACCTGTGAAACGATACAGAGAGAGACAGAGAGAGAAAGTACAGTGTAAAAACCGAGCAGCACCTCAAAAAGACAAACGTTTGTGTAGAAATACTCTCACGTTGCTCTGACTCTTTGCCACGTCCATGGCATGCTGAACATCGGGTGGCACGATCATTTGGTTGTACACCGACTTGCCTCTCTCCTTCTCAAACTTCTGTTTGTATTGTTTCTGTACGTTTGGGAGAACAAGAGAGACGCAGTTCAGGACAAGGAGATCATTTGGGCACCATTGGCTGATTTGGGTACAATGTAAAAGAAACGTTGTACCTCGCTGATCAGCTTCTTGACCTCCCTGCTGTGGGCGGTGTCGCGAGTCTCAGCCAGCTTGGTGAATGAGCCGGACTGCATGATCTTCTTGCTTTCCTGCTTGTATTTGCTCTGAGAATGGGTGTGGAAGTGTGAGGACTCACATCATCTAGTGTTGATACGCTTTACTCCAAGCATAAAGTGTACAAATAATGGAGTACCCTTTTATTTACTGGCCCTTACCTCTGATACTAGCGTGCGCACGGCTTTGGCGTGGAGAATCTGAGGAGTATCCAGAACAGGTACGTAGTGGCCCTTTGCCTTCTCGTACTTCTCTTTGTACTTCACCTGGAGACGGTGAATGGTATGTTGATGTGACCCGTTTCATTGGTTAAACTCACAGATTACTTTCACAAGAACCACTTACGTCACTGGCCATCTCTGCATTTTTCTTGTACAGGAGAGTGTACTTGTCGTCCGCGACAGGTATCACACAGCCCTTCATCATCTCTTTGTCGTACTTGTACTCAACCTGTGGGTGAAATCATATTTAGGTCAACACTGACAAATGCACAAAGATTTAGAAATTACAGTCATGTAATAAAACAACAATGGACTCACATCACTCTGCTGCAGAGAGTTTTTGGCAGCGTTGATAAAATCTGGTCTGTCTGCTGTCCAGATCCACTTGTTCTTAGTTGCCTCATACTTCTTCTTGTAGTCAAGCTAGTAACAGAAACATGAGAAGCACTTTTTAACTGTTGCTAGGGTGTTTTGTGTTTCCAACAAGCGTTGTTATCTCTTTGTAGATGCTTACGTTGCTGATGTTCTTGTAGGCCTCCTTGGCAGCACGGATCTCGTGAGCCTCTGGGTCCATGTTGATCTGAGCTTTGCTCTTCTCATACATCTCTTTGTATTTCAGCTGAAAGAGGAATAGTTACAAGAAAGAATAGGCTGGTTATGGCCAATCGTCATGAAGTTTTACCAAATGTTTCACCGCAGCGCTGCTACGGCTTGAAATCTTTTAAATGAGATGCCAAAAAGCATGAAGAAAGGAGCGAATGGCTTCCTTCAGCTGCATGAAGCTTAGAGTAACACACTGACAGGCGTTTTAAAGCTGCAGATGGGAAGATGAGAGCTGCATGTTTGTTAAGAAGCCAACTGAAGGCTGGCTAACTGAGCAGATAGCCTGACTAATTAGCCAGCTAATATCGGCCTTATTATTCTGGAAGCATTTTGGACAGTAGGCACATTCACATAGAAACTACAGAAACTATAAAATTAGTATTTCTGCTGAAATAAAATAATAAATAAAATATTCCCTATTCTAACCATAATATTTCCATTTGTTACATTAAAGTATGTAACTTTTATAAAAAAGTTTTTTTTACATACTTCTTAAAATTTTATGTTAGTCTGTCACTCAGTTCAGTATAACAGGAGCAGCAAAAAAAAAAAAAATCAATTGAGTGTTTCAGTCAGAAGCAGCCAATCAGAGCCAGGGGGTGGGACTTAGCGCTGTCAATCACCCACATGCCCTCCCTCTTGCTCTCTGCTAGGCTACAGCTCCTTTCTCACAATAGAGTGAATGCTCAAGATAGTTACCATGGCCACCAGTTATGGAGAATAAACAGTTTCCTGTAACAGTACTTTTTTTTTCCACCATTAGCACAGCTGCAGCGCATACACAAGCACGACTGACAGTGCTAAGACCCTCCTTATGGCTCTGTTAAAATAAAACCTATGCAGGCTACTCCAGCTTCAGTTCTGTGATATAGTAATAAAGTGTTTCTTTTTTTAGATACAAGGAATTAGATCATGTTTCAAATTTGTAGATGAAAACGTATGTAGAAATGTGTCGCTAGAGTGAAACTTACGTTGCTGGTGATCTCTTTGACCTTCTTCATGTGCTGCTGGTGTGGAGTGTCATAAGGCAAAGTGTATCCCTTGGCTTTGGTCTTGTTGTACTCCATCTTGTAGATGACCTAAGGAGAGACGAGGAATAATTTAGTAACAGAAATTTAAAAAAGAAAAAAAAGAAAAGAAAAAATGGTATTAAATGATAGGGAAACTCCACTAAAACTTACATCAGTGATCTTCTTGCTGCGTTTGTGAGTCTCGTACTCAGGAGTCTCCAGAACAGACGTGAACTTATCTTTGGCGCGTTCATACTGCTCCCTGTACTTCCACTGAGGAAAAGGACGGGTAAAGTTAGTTTAGCTCGTAAAAAGGCGGCGTATTAAATGTTTTACATTCAAATCTGGCATTGTTTTTGCTTTTAACTTGTGAACGCAACGAGAAACTATACAAAACAAAATGATTTGAAATATCCTTAAAGCCAAAGAGAATTAAAAACATGTCTTACAGAGACTTAACATTTTAGAATCAACTAAAATAGTCAAATAATAAACTTGTAATAGTTTATTACCTATTATTGTAATAAATAGTTTATTACATTAAACTTGTAATAACAATTTAGATAATTACTATTGTTATATTTTCAGTTTTTTTGGATGGTTATCTGACTCCAATTAAAGAAAAGTCAGAAACATCATATTAACTTCCATCAAAAAGAACCAAGTGAAGTATTAGCATGCACAATATTCACCAAAAACATGCTTTGTGAGCCACATACAGACACAAAGATGACGATTAAAACACAAGTTACCACTGCTTGGTGATGAAAGTTGCAGCACTCACATTCTTCTCATTAACCAGCTGCTCTTCTCACTGAGCTAAACTTAATATTACTTCACAATTTACCCACAAAATAATGCATTTTTACATAAAACCACAGCAGAATTATAAATTATCCCTTGTTTTGGATTTTCTCATGGAGTTAGGAGTGTCAAAGGAGCTGCTCGGTTTTTCTGAAAAGTTTGACTACCTCTGGTGATGCGATGTAATGTTGCTTTGGTAAAATGCTACATAGTAAAAATGTACACAATAAAAGAAAAAATGTAGAAAAAGAACCTAAAATCGGCACCTAATTTAATATAACAATAAATATGTAGAAGCTCTGCAGAAGGTGACTAACTCATTTTGTGATTCTGTGTTTGGTCTCAACTGTGCAACGACATTGTGTTTTAGAGTTAAAGTTTCACCGACGATGAGAGGGAAGTGATGGAGGGATTAGAAAATGAAGGAGGAGGAATACATGGACTTAGAACCACTTTTAGGAGGATTAAATGGATGAAAAACAAAATCAATGTCCACAAACACCAGGAAGAGAGAAACAATCTCTAAAAAAAAACGTCACGAAACTTGAAAACCAAATGATACGGCAAGAATATCAAATCGCATTATTTTGACTTTTCAAATTTTCATGTAAAAACATACCTCTTATTAGAATAAAACATACATTTGGGTCAAAAATGACTAATTAATGAACCTTCTCGGACTTTATTTAGGCCATTTCTGAACAGAATGTTATCTTTTTGTCAACTTGTGTAGCCCTTAACCAGCAGACTTCATCTGAATCCAAAACCATATTTCAATTTAAAAAGTCAAACAACGTCACAACACAGTGCACTCTGGGTACATAAAGCACTAGTTTGTGAAGCTGAAATGAAAAATGTCACATAACCGTCTAATAACTCAACATCACGGACGCGGCTCCTGTGTGTTTGTGGACAGGTTACAACAGCTCACTGGTCTCTGACGGTTTACCTTGCTGCCCATAACGGACTGGCAAAGCGCTGTGAGGATGTCAGGGCGGAGAAACTCATTGCAGCCACTCTTTAGCAGATCCTTTGCTCGGGATTTATACATTTTCTGTCCACACACACACACACACAATAACGAACATACACACAAAGCATGCCACAGTTTAGAACAAACTAGGAGACAGAAATAACACTGAGAGGGACTGGAGGAACGCTCCGGAGATCCGAGGAAGACACTCGAGTGTCGGCATCTGTCCCCAGAGAGAGAGACAGAAGTGACCACCTTCGCTAGAGCCGGGTTCGAAATGTAAATGATTTAGATAATCTGTGAAGTCAAGCTGTCTCTCTCACGGAACAGATGCAGATAGATCATGCTCACTCAACACAGCAGCTGCTGTTTGAGTGGCATGGATTACAGGAACCTGCGAGGGACAAGTAGGAAGAGAGACAACGATACAGAGGAGCCCATCACAGCCATGCGGCGGCCAGCCCCGCCGGCAGGTCTGTCGACAACCTCATGCGCCGGGTGTGAGCGGCCCGGAGGACCGGCGGCGTGCGGGTGAGGCCGCCCGGTCGCCCGGCACGTCCGGGACGGTTACCTGGCTCATCTTCCTGTTCTCCCTGGCCAGCTGGTACCTAGGATCGTCTGTGGTTATGGTGAACTTATCCCTGGTCTTCTCATAATTAGCTCTGTAGATCCTCTGCTCAGAATTTCAGAAGGTCGTTAAAAACAAATGTCAGGGGGAAAAAGAAACGGAGTCTCTGGTATGTCAGCAAACTTTAAGGAACAGTAGTAAAAAGTAAAATAAAATAACATGTTGCTGTAAAAGTGGACACCTGGGCTGCCTGTTCAACAAAATGATTTCACATTAAGGCCTGGCGCCGCCCCCCTCACCACCACAAAAAGCTGTTAGCTCCCCCAATGTTGAGAATCGGTGATTTAAGCAAAAAAAATCTAATAAAATAAAAACATTTACATTATTTTACCTCCATGTAGAGTCCAAGAGAGAAGCAAAGAGACAAATAAACATAGTTGATCATTTCAAAGCAAATAATAATGAAATAATTTG